>NC_073720.1:68588274-68924709 GCF_023634085.1 Falco cherrug | reverse complement strand
AATATTGAGTTTCTCCTTTTTAAAACTTCACAGGACCTTTCCTATCTCAACTGCCTAGGAATCTGTTTCGTCTTCAAAACACACCAAGCATTATTTTATGATGCGTAGAGACATTAAACGCCAAGTGTGTTTTTCTTAAGATACATCTTCATTCCAGTGTGGCACTCATCTGCTCAAAAAACATGTGGAAGCTGGTTTCTGGGAAAGAAGAAAAGGGAAAGAAAAAAGAAAACTCAAAGCTTTCCTGTCCTCCCCCAGGATCCCCTCTGGCAGTTGCGAGAACACATTCGTCCTTCTGTGTCACTTGTTGCCACGACGCTATCCTGTCAGTACGCTATCACTGTACACAGGCTGGTCCAGTGTTCCAGAGACGGAAAATCACCATGGAAGGATACACCACAGTAAGGGGCCCTCTGATTAAAATACTGTGACTCAAGAGTCTCGTGTTATTTCAGATACCAGGCACTGAGCAAAGGGAGAGACAGCCAGGCCCTTAAAGAGCCAAGAACACGAACCACGGTCAGCTGCATGCTGCAGAACTATCTACGTCTGGAAAAACAGTAAGACAGGTTTATTTACTTGGGCTTCACAAGACGGGTCACTACCAGCAAACTTGGAGCCCACGCATATTTTCTGTAACAAAAAGTCAAGTTTTCCTCTCCATTACTGAATCAGCAACTGGAAAGACCATGCATTCTTTTTGCTGCCCTGAGGACACAAAGCAGCTTCTCTGGCTTTCTGGGCAATTGTAAACAGCAATCTGTTTCAGATTTCCTCTCTAATTAGCGAGCTTCATCCTGAGAGGGCATACCCTGAAATACAACTTCACTCTTACTAGTTGTAATGCTGGTACTAGGATGTCAGAAAAGCTCCAGCTGATCCTTCAAGACCAGGTTCTGAAGCAGAGACAACACTGTGTTTAATGATCAGGAGATGAGGATTTTAGGTCTGTACTACCCACACCATCTCCTTCATAGCATGAATCTAGTTTGCATGTTGAATAAAAAGGCAAGTTGTAGTCCACATGGTGGTAGCTGAAGAACAACCCTAAAATTAAATTAACAATTTAAACAATAAAACAGGCTCCATTGAAAACAGGAGTCAGTCCTCCAAATACATCTCTACCAGAACACTAAGAACAGAAGGAATCACTAGACAGGAAGGAGAGGCTGTGGGCAGCTGCCATTTTTGCATGGCTCTTTTGTCAGTTTACAGCTTTAGCTGTATCATTCTGTTGCTATAGATTGCTATATTCTTGTAGCACCCACATTCACGCCCTTGTCTGCACTGTGACTGGAAAGTAGAAAGCACAAGTGATGATCAGATTTGCTGAAGTTGGCACAGTGCTTAAGAGTACAGACTGACCAACAAGACCCAACAAGAAGCGCCTCAGAACGTAACTGGCTCCAATAGAATATGGCTTTGGCATATACACTGAAGTCCCCTGCAGCAGCTGGAGCTGTTTTCCTAGATACTGAGTGACAGCAATGCTCCTCAAGCTGTCACTTGAGTGATGAATTCGTGCCATCCATAGCTGAATTAGTTATTACCATGCAACAGAGGACAAGCTAGCCCACTGGCTAGCTAAGTGGGCTCCCGACAACACAGCTTAAGTAGCTCCAAGCAGCAGATGCACACGAGTGGCAAAATGCTGCAGGCCCCCTGCACAACTAGCTCAGAGGGGCCCCTTGTGTACGATGTTGACCTGAGGCGAAAGGTTCAGTCACTGGAGAACCAGTGGTGAGATGAGACAGCAGAGATGTGAGTGAAGATCAACACAGCTATGGCCACGGGCAGCAGACGCGTGCAGTGCATGACAGGAGCAGCATGTCTGCTCGAGCACCAGCCTCTAGCAGTAAGCTCTGAAATAGGTACTGGACCCCCACATCTTCAGCAGATGGGTAAGCACAGAGAGGTGACCTCAGTCTCACAGGAGGTGACAGAGGAACAGCCTCTGAAGAGCACACACTCATCCAAGTGAGAAAAGACAGCCACTGTGCCCCTGTGCCCACACCTGATGACACCACCCACCAAGGACCTGGGAAGGCTGGCCAGGTACATGAGTTTTCATGACAGCTATCACATTCCATTATCTGAAGCCTACAGAATATCACATGCACGCTACAGGCTTCAATACCTCCTAAGGCTCCTCAGTGAAGCTATGCTGTACTTCAGCTCTAACATATGACTGTGCTAATTTACTTAACACTAAGGTATTTCTTTTACCCTAATTAGCGATGATTTTTTTAGTCCTTGAGCTTGAATAACAGTCCAACTGTCACAAATTAATGAAAATGAAACAGCACAAGTAAAGACAAGAAGAGAGGCCTGCTGTCAAAGATAATGGTTTCAGTGATAGAAAAAATCAGTATAATGTAATACTGCCTTGAGTATTCTTGTTCCTTTTTTAAATTAGAGTGGTAGCTGCTGAAATTCAAATAGCTTTTAAAACAGGCTTTGACTGAATAATGCAGGAGAAACTAAGCTGCAGTTGAGAACTTGCTGTACAAGCTACTTCCCCTTCATTCATACTGTCCAAACACTGCTGAAGCGAACTCTCTGAAGTATTTCGACTCAATTGTTCTAGTACTTTATTTCTTCCCTGTGCATGGGACTCCTTTTACAGAAATCTTCTCTCCTGGGTTTTGTATTTTTCTCTTTACAGTAGCGCTGTTTCAGCTGTGCTATTTGGACTGATCCAAGGAGTTCTCAGCAGCTCATTCTTTGCATTTTTTTGGTTGGGAGGGTACTGCGAGCATTAATTTAAAGGAACACATTTTCATTTATGGCACAATGCACCAAAAATTATCTACGGAATGATTTTCTTTAAGAAACAGCTGGGAAAAGAGGAAGAGTCTTTGTGAAGGTAGATGCAGAAATCTCAGCATCTTGGAATCTCTGTTTGGCCTCATTTTCTATATACATGAAAAACCTGGGAAATGGCTTATGGAAAAGCAACCCAAAGGAAACATTTCAGATGAGACAAGTACATAATAGTTATTTGTAATAATGAGGCACTGTCTTTGAAAGATGAAGTAGAACCCAGTCCTGTCAAAATGTAATGAAAGGCACGCTCATGAGCAACCCTCTTCACTAGTCGTCTGCACTCCGTTTTACCGAACCATCTTCGTATCTACAGTAGGTGTGCTGCATTATTTCTGAACACAGGTCTCCACTTAGCGTCCTCCTTCAGAGACTGACATGCTATCCACTCTCATTTCTCTCAGGCTTCCAGTTTTTTTCTGTTTCTGCTTGGATTTTTTCAACATATGGACCTAAAATGGAAAGTTTTAAAAGTGAATACTGAAATACCTGTAGTCACCTATAAGCAGATCTAAGAGAACTAACTAATACACAAGTAAAATGTTGGAACTGCAACAGAAAAACATTTAAATACGCAACTATCTGAAGGACCTATTTCCTTATAAAGCTATAGGATTAATTGGTTTTTTACATAAACATACATACACATGTATGTGTATGTGTAAGGATATATATGTGTGTGCATATATGTTTATGTACACAAATATACATACACATATATACAGATAACACTATTAGTCACTAACCTGATAGAAAGATAGAAATATTTCTCACTGGAAGGAGAAATCAGGTTTGTTCTCTCTCTCTTTCTCTTTTCCTCACTTTCTTTCAGGAAAAAACCAAAGTTTAACATATTCCAAAATATTTGAGGGATGACCCTCTTTTTCACCCATTTTTCCTCTGCAAGGGCCATCGTTCTGGTAGCCCTCCCAGCAGGGCTATGTATTCTCCAAGACTGCCTGCAGCAACAAATTTGTGTGAGTTAAAAAGGCATCCTTACAGTAGCAGGCAAATGTGTAGACCGGTGTGCACCAGAGTCAACTACTACAAAATGTTTATTTCACAATTTTGATGTCAGTAGAGAAGTTAAATTCTTAGGTAGCTGATGCTCTTTTCCTTCTACATATACATTGAAATATCAAGGAAAACCACACACTGATCACTCCCAGCTATCTTATTCTCAGCACTTTCTGCTCCATGATTCAGCTTTCTCCTTTGCTGCTCTCTGACAGACCTTCCCTCCTCCAGCACTGCCAGCAGACTGCTTCCTACCTGGTGCACTGCAGTACTGCCATGGCCCTCATAACTGTGACCTACCTAAAGATCTCAATACAGGGGAAAAAATTAAGTCAATAAGCTGAAACTCGGGGACTACTACTTTAAACACAAGCGTCATCTGAGCCAGTGGAGTGGGCCCTCAAACCATTCTCTGTAGAAACTGCTACATATTTATCCAACAGCTACCACACTGTGCCAACCAACTCTTTTAAAGTGAAGCATCAGAACACAACGGACAAGCAAGATAGTATGATCATATCCACTGGAGAAACAAAATCAACTTGCTAAGAGAAACCTACAGCCAGTACCTTTGGTCCTGCAGCAGAAATAATAATCTGGCCAGGGGCCTGAATCCAGGGCTCTCCATCAACTTGAACTGGAATTGGTTTTAGCAGTGTTACACGAAAGTATGAGCCTTGGGCTATGCGGATTCCTGATCGAAAACCACCTTGGACTTGACCCTGTGAGGAAGTAAAGACCATGATATCAATCAACCCAATCAACAAGAATCACAAATATTAGCTGCATTAAAACTGAGTGGATAGAATTTTAGTCTCATCTGACATTTTAAGTTTCAAGTAAAAGAATAGGCAAAATCAAAAAATAAAGGCAAAAAAATGCCTTTACTGATGCAGCATTAATTATTTAAGTTAGCACATGAAGAACAATTCAGATAACCCTGCAGGCTGCCAGAAGCAAAATACACAGTTTTGCACACTGAAATCATCTGCACACTCAGGTTGGCCAAGAAGCATGCACACACAAAGGTCTTGTTTGCTTTTACCTCTCCCCTCCATAATGAAGTAAACACATTTTCAAAACAACAAACTATACACAGAGAGTTCGGCACATGTGAAACTCAGAAGTCTATCAGAGTGTTTTGCTAAACTCAACTCCACATACATACATATAAACTAAACTACATATGCATATACTTGGCTACAACTAATGGCTAAGTATTAATTGTAGAAAGTGAAGCAAAGTGACCTTTGCTGCTACACATTCTCATAGGGAATGCATACAGACACCAAACACGGTGGTAAAAACCTTAAAAGAAGATCACAAAACCAGAGCATGAGTTTGTTAACATCTAACTTCCAAAGCAATGGGTACACTCCTTGTTCCTTGTAACTTCACAAAAATTTTAAGGATCTCTACCAAACCACTTCTTCTAATGCAGTGCTTTATATTTGTCTTCTTTAAAAGACCTAAATTACAAAATGGTAAAGTGGGCCAACACCAAAGATTGAGCTGCAGTTTCAAGCACCCACCTTTCAATTTTTGATGGTTGTATGAATTAGTTGTCTCTAGTTACCTGACCACATACACTTATTCAGCAGCAGATTTCTTAAAATAGTGAGAGAAACATTAAGACAATCACAGAATCATGGAATCATTAGGTTGGAAAAGACCTTCAAGATCATCAAGTCCAGCTGTTAGCCCAGCACAGCCAAGTCCATCACTAAACCACATCCCTAAGCACCGCATCTACATGTTTCTTAAATACCCCCAGGGATGGTGATTCCACCACCTCCCTGGGCAGCCTGTTCCAATGCTTCACCACACTTTCAGTGAAGGAAGTTTTCCTAATCTCCAATCTAAACCTCCCCTGCTGCAACTTGCAGCCGTTTCCTCTTGTCCTGTCACTTGTTACCTGGGAGAAGAGACCAACCCCCACCTGCCCACAGCCTCCTGTCAGGCAGCTGTAGAGAGCAGCAAGGTCCCCCCTGAGCCTCCAGACTAAACACCCCCAGCCCCCTCAGCGGCTCCCCACAAGCCCTGTGCCCCAGCCCCTTCCCCAGCCCCGCTGCCCGTCTCTGGACACGCTGCAGCCCCTCTACGTCCCCCTTGCAGAGAGGGGCCCAGACCTGAACACAGGGTTCGAGGGGCGGCCTCAGCAGTGCCCAGGGCAGGGGGACGGTCACTGCCCTGGTCCTGCTGGCCACACTGCTGGGGACACCAGCCAGGGTGCTGCTGGCCGCCTGGGCCCCCTGGGCACACTGCTGGCTCCTGCCCAGCCGGCCGTCACCCAGCACCCCCAGGCCCTTTCCCACCAGGCCCTTTCCAGCCGCTCTGCCCCAGCCTGTAGCGCTGCGTGGGGCTGGTGTGACCCAAGGGCAGGACCCGGCACTGAGCCCTGCTGAACCTCACACAACTGGCCTGGGCCCATCGCTCCAGCCTGACCAGGTCCCTCTGCAGAGCCTCCTGCCCTCAGGCGGGTCAACACTCCCCCCAGCTTGGTGTCATCTGCAAACTGGCTGAGGGTGCACTCGATCCCCTCGTCCAGATTGTTGATAAAGGTATTAAACAGGGCTGGCCCCAATGCTGAGCCCAGGGGAACACCACTTGTGACCGGCCACCAGCTGGATGTAACTCCGTTCACCACCACGCTTTGGGCTTGGCTGTCCAGCCAGCTTTTAACCCAGTGCAGAGCACACCCACCCAAGTCCTGAACAGTCAGTTTTTCCAGGAGAATGCTGTGGGAGACAGTGTGAAAGGCTTTAATAAGGTCCAGTTAAAAAACATCCACAGCCCTTCCCTCATCCATTAGGAGAGTCATCTTCTGGCAGAAGGAGATCAGGTTTGTCAAGCAGGACCTGCCTTTCATAACCCCATGCTGGCTGGGCCTGACCCCCCTGTTGTCCTGCATGTGCTGCATGATGGCACTGAGGATGATGGTGCTTCACTATCCTTCCCCAGCACCAAGGTCAGCCCTTCTTTTAAGATGGGTGTCACGCTGGCTAACCTCCAGCCTTCTGGGACCTCCCCAGTTAGCCAGGGCTGCTGATAAATTATGGAGTGACTTGGCGAGCTCCTCCGCCGGCTCTCTCCGTATCCTTGGCATATATAACCTGCCATCCCACAGCACTGTGTTGCTAACAGCAGGCCATTGTAAAAACAGGTAATACATGGAAGAATTGAAGTTGCACAAACTGAGTCATAATATTCCTTGCAGAGCTGGCATACCATCTGCTTCACGTACCGTTCAGATCAAGAACATCTACCATCAGATTCTCAGAGACAGGTGTCGGAAAGCCTGTGGCAGATGATTATAAAGCCATCCACCTGGAAGGAATGTCTGCTCTGATGAGGTGATGAGGTATGACAAGATTTTTTGAAAACACACTAAGTGAAGAGTGCGTGGTTTTGTAATGTAAAATAAAATCTTGTTCTTATCCCATGAACGGTTTTGTTTTGACACCATGATACTTGTTGTGAGAAAGCTAGTGTATTCTGTAGTACATATATATGTGCATTTCATCTGTATGTATACATGCATGTTTCTGGCCTCGGTTCAAAGCCTACACAAGCCACAAAGCATTCGCCTATGCCCTTTTAAGAAGTTCTTCATATTGCTATTACTACTTGTTACCCAACCACAAGTTTCTTCTGTTTCCATTCCATCTGTCATAGTCTGGCACCTTAATATGGACCTTCAGGACAGGCCAATGAACAGGCAACAAGAAGGCACTGCAGTCCATGAGCAGGCACACCAGCTGCAGTTAAACCCCTCACATCTGAATGCTTTCTTCAGAGAAAGCCAACACTGCCCATAAATTCTGTTTATGGTCTATAACCACTTCTGTGTGATGCAACAAGTACCTGAATAAATCATGGTATAACCGTAACATGGAGGCATACTTTTTAGGACTAGGCACTTGCAATGCACTGTCTGTTACAAAATAAACCACTCCGAGAAAATGTATGTTTCCTCTGTTCTTACTGGAATGCCAACTTACCATGTGAACGACGCCAGTCACACCAACAACTTCCAGCAGGCCATCATCAATGCGCGGTTTCTCAAAGCGGCTATCACTCTCAGACCCCCAGAGATCAGCTCCAGACCCCCAGCTGCATAAAGAGCACACCACAGTGACTGCCTGCAGATGTGCCATCTGCCACAGGGCACCCAGCCCAGTACCCTGCTAGGGGTGGCTCGTTTGCCAGACTTCAAAAGCTAGACATTGCTCCCCACCAGCTGGAGGAGACAACACAGCTTTCCTGCGCTGTAGAAGCAGCAAGTGTTTTCCTAAGATTTGGAAGACTTCTGACCAGATCTTTTAGGAGTGAAAGAAGGAGTCAGGTAAGTAGTTTCCACGTGGAAGAAAAAGAACAGGCAAGAGGAAAGTAACTTCAAAGAGCTTTAGTTTGATGGGAAATACAGGCTACAGCTACGCTAACCCTTAACTTCCAAGACTTAAGAACTTAACACAGATCTTACTGGTCTTGACAATACTCACGGAAGCTACTGAGGAGAAACTAAAGCTGAAACAACTAGCAAGTTTTTATTCTTGTACCTGACCAAACTCACTTGCAGTTAGGCAGGTACTCCTGCACTTCAGTCCTCTGAAATGCTTCTCTCGACTTAACACCATGTTGCTTTTCGTGAAGTATCAGCCCTTCTTACTCAAATAATTTGCTTATTGTTTTAGTGCATTGACTTCTCAGTACTAATCGTGATCTTTTCTTCTCCATAGTTCTCATGTGCAACGTATACTTGTGTGTATGTGCATGTGCACATACCTGCGTGTACATGTAAATATATATATTTGAATAAAAAGTTGGAACATTTTCAGAATAAAATGGAAAGATATACAGGTAGTTTAAGGTAAGAGTGTACTTGAAATGTATGGCAGCACTAATTACCTGCTGGTTCTGTGCAAACAGAAAACCTGCCTCTACCAACAGCACACCTAAAGGAAGCCAGATTTCCTGCAGATTTGCCTTCCTTTCCTCCACAGCAGTAACTCTAGCTCCCTGCAGGTTTCAGGACAGCCCCTAGAACCCTGTAGAAGGTATGTGAGCGGTGGGTTTTCCACAGCTACCTGGGTAGCATCATCAGCTCCACATATACTGACCAGATGGCTGTAGTACCTAGACAGTGTTTGACAGTTGAATCCTGACTGGCTTTCACTGCAGAAACTGCTTAGATGCCTGGTCTCTAGCATGCCAGAAAGTGTGTGCAAGCTGATCATCTTTGATCCTTCTACAAGTCACAGAGAAATCCAGTGGACCGTTCAAACAGTCTGGGGGAGGTAGAAAATGGTAGTGGAGAGAAGCCACAGGCCTACAACCATGCCTAAAAAGTCATGTTTCACTAAAAAACTGGTCCAAAAGAAGTCTGAAGACCTTTAGTGAGGAAATCATTCCAAATTGCTGTTAGAACACAGAAGAAGTAGCAAATGTGGGGGGTTTGCCCTGGGAAAACAAGACAGTACTACTTTTATGTGGAGTAAGCTTGTGACTTTCAAAGGATCAGAACGCTGATGTCAAAATAGTATTAAGAGCTATCTCCTTAGCTGCAGCTGCAAAGCCAGTGAGTCACACTGTAATCAAAAAAACCTAGTAACAACCATCTATTAATATAGATCATTTAACATTTTATCTAGCCATTTGGCATTTGATACTTAAATACCAAGCAGCATTTCCACACATAAAGCCACATATACATATTCATCCACACAGGCTCCTTCCTCTCCTTGTTACCTGGGTATATTAATAAAAATGAGTCCTTCTATACTTGGTAATTCCACCTCGTGCTGGTCCACTTGAAGCTTTATGTCTTTGTGAAGATTTCTGGTATGACTTATCTTCTGCAGCCCAACTTTCACATAAACTCCTTTGTTGTGAAACCTAGGAGCAGACACACATCCTGTAACTAAAAGGTAAAGCCCAGCCCAGCACTCTTCCTCATATATATACCAGTACTGTCCTCTAGCAGGTAATTACGTTTGAAGAGTTTTTCAATTAAATGCTCTCCAAATTCTTCCTAATTTTACTGCAGAAACGAGGCACAAGCTACAGACTGCTACTTTATATACTTTTTGCTTAAGGGATGATTCGTGCTGTCCAGGCATGTGGAGATCTGTGAAATTTTATTACAGAAACATCATCCCTTCTTATAGCATTACCTCAATGCAATGCCTCTTTGAAATGTAAACTTCTCCACTGAAAACCTGTATTTTTAATTAAGACCTAGAGGTCTTCAGGAAACATTTTAAAATGTTTTCTCATGCAAATCTAGAATAATTGAGGCACAAAACCTTTGCAAGGCTTTGCTTTACCTATTTGAAATACACTCAGCTGCAGAAACTTAAAACACACTTAGTAATGTTAACCTGTGACAGAGCTCTAACACTTCGAATTTTAAAGTAAAAAAAGAGAAAGATTTCATGGCAACCCTAGAAATGTCAAAATATTTTAAGAATAACACAAACAAATGTTAGTTAAACACAGTAAATTCTTCTAGAATGTAAATCTTTGGATACATGACCTTCAGGGCAACCTTAAAATAAGAAGTGTAATTTCCATTATTTGACCCTAGTAGCACATGGGTGTCATTGGAATCCAACCCTGAAAAATCTCTCTAGGATTACATGTAAATCCTGTAGACATTCAACTAGGGAAAGACAGTCAGTTTAGCATGTGGGTTATAGTCAACTCTTCAGACAGACTGTTCAGGTCTTTTGAATTATTACATTGGGAATTATTAGTCCTACATGCTAATAGTTTAAACAGCACTGAATTAAAGGTATCTTATGTAACACCATTTAATATAGGTTTCTACTCCAGACAAGATGTATCTATACTAAGACAGGTTTTGTCTACTTCGGATACAACTGAAAAATAACACAAAATTGGTGGGAAACACAATACTTCTAAATATTCCCAAGAAGTACTAATTTTTGTTGCATGAAGAAGGAAGCCTGTAGAAACTGAAAGAATACAACTGCAGACACAGTCCTGAATTATGTGACTCCTAAGAGACACTTATGGACCACTGAGGTCCACAAGATCCAGAAACGTTGGGTAACAGCACCCCACACAACGAAGGGTAAATCTGTCAGAGATTAAATCCCATCACTCCTGTCCTGCATACATATTCCACTCCATTTCTGTATTATTAGGACATTAAGACTAAATAATAATGTTACCATGCCAATTTGTACCCAGTGGTTTTGAAGGTGACAGAAATACTTTATGATTAAAATGGTCAGCCAAGTTGGAAGGGTCATCTTCACACATCAGTCACTAGAGACAATCATTACCCCTCTTAGCACATCTACATGTGGGACACAATCTGGGGAGAAAGTGCCAGTGGAAGGCACTTCTAGCAGCAGCCAATAACGCACTAGCTTGCCACTTGGGCAGAAAGAATACGCATCTCCTAAAACAAACCCTTGGTTAGACACATTTTGCAGACAGTAGTTTCACCACAGTTAATTAGCAAGGTGGGAAGGAGGAAGCTGTCCTCGGAGCAGTGTCCAACACCTTATCTGTGCTGAAAGAAATCAAGGTTTATATTAGGTGAGACCCACATTGCAGTCACTGCTGTAAATGACACTGATGGAGATAAGAGAGGAGGGCAGGGCATTACATGCAGCTCATCCACCCCCACGGAGCCACCTAGTCCTTGCATCAGATTGGCTCTAACACTCGCATCATTATGTTATCCCATAACCATCTGGAAGGCTCTCTAGAGTACAGATATGGAAGTAACATCCTACTGCTCAGATGAGTATGAGGGAACCACACAGCTCAGGAATCACCCTTTGGTTTGTTTTTCTACAAAAAGATGCACTACAAGCATAGCCAACACTCATATACTACCTGATGCCCCACTGTCTACACCCATAAAGCTACATACACCCTTTCTGAGGGGCATTCAGAAGGCTGAACTAATTCTTCAGTTTAGCAAATTTAATATCTCAGAATAGATGAAGTTAAAATGTAATCCTCTACAGGGCCAGTTTAATGAATTATGAAAATAAACAATTTTAAGTATTGCATGCCTGTATTTATCCTTGCTAGAGCAAATTGCAAAACACCTGTTACTTTTAAAAAGTCCCATGAACAAGGCTCCATAGACTCAGGGAGACACCACAGCATCAACATACACCGTTGGTTTAATTATCTCTGTGGCTGTTGTCTGAGCATCAAGCACCTCAGGTGGCCAGAGGAAGCAAGGAAGGCTTGCTTGTCCTGCTGCTAACGACCAGAAGAAGCAAGTAACTGCTTTCCAGGCTTTCATGAATACAAAATAAAGAAGCCAGTCCTCAAGAGCTGTAAAGACATGAAGTAAGCTGATGCAGAAAGCCATACTTTTCACAGCTCTTGCCAACTGCTGCACACCTAGAAGGGTAGGTTGGGGGAACTCTTTTTTGAAGGTGAGAGGTAAGAAATCTGCGTGCCAGGCCTTTTTAAATGAACTGCGATTTCCCATGAGCACTAATAAACAGAGAGGTAACGTCCCTCAGCAGCACATCTCTCAGAACTGCAGCACATAGCACGGAAAGCTATCAAGCGGAACAAAATGACCGCCTGCGGTCTAGTCCTGCAATTCAACAAGCCCACCACTGGGTGGGAAACCACCACTGCAGAAGAGCTCTGACCAATAATTGGCATCCGATGGGGTGCATTTATTAGGGTGATTTTACCGTCTGGGAAAAAACTTTACCAGGTTCACATACAGAGGACCCAAAATGGAAAAAAAAATGAGTTAGATGGTGGCCATTGTAGTATTTTAAAACCCACAACTGACAAATTGAACCAATACTTTCAAAACTTTCCCCAAGCAAGAGACAGAACGGTTCTGTATCTTTGTAAAACAATTCCAAACTTGTTTTAAATCATGCAGAATATTCTTTCTGCCTAACCTTACATCCAGGAGACTGCCTGCCATAGCAGTCTCCTTCTAATTTTGGATGGCACAAACAAGATGTGGTCTCTTCTGTAACAGGCAACCCTAAAGACTGCTCCAGGATCCCACGGGAATACAAGAATGAAGACAGATGCCCTGATCCTTCAAGTTTTGCACTAAGAAACAAATTCACATAGCTTTACAACAATGTAAAACCATCACTGCCACAACACACACTATTCGTATCTGCCCTGTGATGCAAGTTCAGCACTGAATGCCCTGGAGGCATGTCATCACTGCACTGTGAGCTGCTAGCCAAAGGTAAAGAGTCCTGAGCAAGTGGAGAGATGCTACAGTGTGAGGCCAGAGAGCACACAGCTCTTAGGACATCTACCAGCTTAAGGTCTTGATTCAGAAGAGCACCCAAGCCCATTTTTCTTTCAAGGACTATCTGCAATTTCTGTTGCCACAACCTGAAACTTCCCATTCTGCACTCAGGAGCTGCCAGTTTACAGGCCAGCAGCTGCTGCATCTGGCATTAAGTAGCCATCCTTCTTAGCTAATTTACTGAAAATAATTTAAAAAGTGCTACTTGCTGGCAAGAGTGTCTACTTGCATATCCTGGGAAAGGGTAAAGCCAGGAATTTTAACAATCATGGTCACAGACAGTCAAAGGCAACAATCATGTGTCAGTACCTCAGTACCAATTCATTATTTCATGTTCCTTTTCCAGATCTTGAATCACAGAAATATACAGTCCTTCAGATTCACAAAGAAAATAATAGTCTTCTCTTCTTTCCCACATGCCCTTCAAGACACCCTGCTGGCTTGGTGTCCAAACAGGCACATAAAAGGACCAAGCCATTGCCCAGTGCACTGCAGGTGCTGAACACCGTGAACTGACTGAGATGAAGATTCAAGGGATGAAAATCACACAGGGCAATAAAAGGCAAAGTATAACCCTTAAATACAGTGGTAATAAGAAAGGATACATTTTTTACAATGCTGCAGCTTTACCAAGTCAGAGTAGTATATTTTAAAGGAAGAATGAACTCTTACATTATATTAATTGCACAAGTAAATCTAGAACAGTTTTATACACTAGAATAGGCATTGCTATATGCAAACTTACTGCACAGGTTTACTACCTATGATGTTTTCAGTCCAGTGGATTGAAAATACAAACGAGTGCCTAACAGTAACTTATGTAGCAAAACCAGTATCCTGTACTATTTCATTTTGAAAAAAAAAACATTAGCAATGCCTGTAAAGATAGACAGCACACTGCACAATAGGTGGGATAACACATTGTTACGCCCATAACCGGTCAGAGAATATTTTTAATAGTTAGAATTTGAATAGAACATAGTTGTAGCTGTCTGTAACTCCCTCTGGCAACTGAAGAAACAATTTAGAAGACATTTACTCAGAAACATAGGAGAAAGCAGACAAAACCAGTGTCTACAAGGAATTACTACCCATTAATTACACAAATGTGTTTCTTGTTCTCATAATTTTCAGTGTTTATGGGAAGAAGAAAAAGTACTATTATGGATTGATCTGCATGCCACGAAGGAGGAAGGTCTCTCTCCACACCTTTTTAATCATGCAGTCTTACTTGAGATACAGAGATTTTTTTTATCCCTATTACCAGCACACAGAGGCTACCACAGCATAAGCAAGGGTGGGAAAGGGATGAAGAGGTTCTGAACAGTATGTTTATTGCTCATGTAGCAGCACTGCCCCCCTCCTGCTAAAGGCTTTGAATAAAAGATATGACTGCTACCTCAAAACGTCAATGAACTCAACATTGGAGTTATTGGGACATAAGTATACTGAATAATAACGACAGGGCTTCCAAAAACTGCTTTGGTGCTCTCTTGGTAAGGAAAAAAACCCCAAAACCAAAAAACCAAATACAACCCCCAAATTCTGCGTCTATGAGTACCTGGCTAACAGAATTGCTCCCTGTGTCAGCTCTGACTCAAGCAATATTGTTTGTAGATACCCGTAGCATTTCAAGATTACCAGCCATAGTGTAAGTTGTGCAATGCCACACAGTTGCCCTTCCTTGTTTCCCCAGGATTACCTGCTGTTAAATTTCCCTGGTTCTTCTTCTCTAGCATGATGAAAGTCCAAGCTCAACTCTGCATCGATGCCAAGACCACAGTAATTGTTCATCTGTACAATCTGACAAAAAAAAATTTGTATTATTTCCTCCTTACATTTATAAATGAATAGGTTCTGAAGTTTTTCAACAAAAGCAAGCTTTGCAGATGATCCTTTCAAGTCACTTGCACCTTGACAGATTCTGGAAAAATTTTCCAGAAACACTACACTAAAAATAAAGCTGTACGGACAACTGCTGACATATGTAGTAATTACTTCCAAAGTCTTCGAAATTTAATCTTAATTGCAAGTAATAAGCATAATAAAACATAAGTAAAAACAAATGCAGAAATAAAACCAACACAACTTCTCAAAGCAATCCTATGCAATAACTATACAAGTTGCTGAACACTAACACCACTATTATTTTTGACATCAGCCATGGATTTATCATGACATCACAGACACTTCCCCTTACTTTGGAAGGTGACCAGCTTACACCATATGAGTGAAGAACCCAACTTCACTCACTCAGCTGCATTTTAAATAGCTCGCTATACACCAGTCTCAAGTTTCTACAGATTTCAACCATTTCTGCAGTTAATTCTTCCTTTGCATGCCAGTCCATTCCACAGCTTTTCTATCCTAGTCCTTGAGTCTCCCACCCTTCACCTTTAAAAAGCAGATCAGGCACTCAAGGCAAATCAACGCCTGCCTCCACCAAGTGAAAAATAGCTGGAACTTGAGCAACTTAAATCTTCCAATTAACAAATAACACCTAGGATTTTCCAGCAACTGGACTAAAATCTTAAACAATTCTACCATTATTACAGTTTCCTAATTTCTTTTTGCTACTCCCTCATCCAATAACTTTGTTTTGTCTGAAGAGAAACAGAACCAAGACTTACACAAAGCTCTGAAGTCACCATCTACAACTAACATTTTTATTTTCCTTAAGAGAAGCAAGTAATACAAGCCAAGGGACAGGGACTTTCACACAAAAAATAAAATGGATGCTAAAATAAAACAGATGCCACATATATAGACAAACAATGGCAGTAAGATGACAGAAGGATTACTTGCTGTATATGCTAGCAACTCCTAGTCATTTTTTAAACTGTTGAAGTCAAGATGAGAGTACTTTTTTGGGGTGAGGGGTTGTGTTTTGGTCAACACTTCAGCTCCACTAGTGTTCTGAAAAGTGTTTGGCGTTCCTTCAAAAGCTTTTCTTATTTGACAAATAAATTTATTTCCAGCTTAAGCAAATACGTATGCCATTGCCACTTTATAATCCTCCACCAGATACTTTTTGTCAAACAGCTATGCAGTCTGTTCTGCAGCCCACCAGTCCTATCAAAACTGAAGCACTAGACACAGAGGTATGCTGTATTCACTAAAGAATAGCTCAGTAAGGCCCAGGCTCAAAGGCAGGTGAGCAATAAAAGATTAAACTATGATTAAAGATTATCTATCCTCTTTATGATTTTCACTAGAACAGCAGTTCCTAAGAATTAAACCCAAATAGTGCTCAGCTCACCTTTGGAGGCTCAGGTTCTGCAATGCCATTCTCTGCACCTTCAGCTGGCTCTTCTGCATCCAAAAGGATAGTCCAGCGATCCATAAGAACGTCATCCGCCTCATCCACGGAAACCAAAATCGAGTAGGGGTCTTCCCCACTGTAGCCAGCTCCCCAGCGCAAGACTCTCCCTAAGTCATTACCTGGACAACAATGAAGAACCCCAAAATGCAACTGCATTTGACAGCCTAGCTAAAAGCATCAAACAATGCATCAGCCCTGACTTACAAATCAAACTGCATTAGCTCCAAACGAGTCATGGAAGTAGTTAGATTGGAGTGAAAAGTTAACAAGCAGAAAGAATACCTAAGCATTGTAGTGGTCGCACCTGTGCTTAGTATCACATATAGATACACTGTCTCATCTCAAAAGTTTTCACAAGAAGGGATGGAAAAACCTGTTATGGAGTTGAGAGTCAGGGAGCAGCTGAGTTCACTGGTTTGCAGCAACGGCAGATGCATCTGTGGTTGTCAAGGGGAGAATATTTTGCCCTCTCCAGCTCCTGGACACTCGCAAATACCCATACCAACACCACTGCAGCTTGGTTTTCCTTCAGAAAGTGTGACTGACATTTCCTTGAAAAGCTCATCCTGCATTTGCAATCCAACACCAGCCAGAACTGAGTTACAGTATCTCTATTGCAAGTGAGCTGTTTGTCGGACAGGTAAATAAATATAAACCTTCTGAAGGACTTCTACCCTCAGAAGAATGGTGCTTGCTGTAATTCTCACCTGTTCCTAAAGGTAAGATGGCAACTGAGGGCTCTGAGCATGCCAACTTGTGCCTGATCTCTTCCAGTGCACCAAGGACCCAGCCAACAGTGCCATCCCCTCCACACACCAACACTCGGAAGGAGGGGACTTTAGAGAATGTGTGAAACCTTGAGAAACAAAGCAAAGAGAAAAATAAATGTTATAATGTACTACAGGAAAAGCAAAGCCTCTTAATATGCTATTTAAGTAACATATTATTATTGGATTCCCGACACCCCACCCCGCCTTTACCACCGTTTTCAGCATGAACTTCAACAAAGTGAATCGAAAAATAGGAACTTTTAGATAAAGCTGTCTAAAAAGAGTGAAAACCACATGCTTCTGAGAATCTTCACAGCTAGAGTTAAATCATTAATCACTTCCTTTTCCACTAAAGACACAGAGATCTAACTATTCATCATTCCAATGTGAAGACCTGTAACTCTGAATCCTATTGGAGGTGTTGATTAGTTGTGGTTGTGTTTTTTTTACTTAGTGATGGGACTCATATTTTCTTCTGCATAGTACTATTTTCCTGGTCGCTCTTAACTTTTGTGCCTTTTCATCCTACATACCGAGTTATCCGGCAAAGGAATTTTTACTTCCCAATGCACAAGAAGTAATGAACAAGTGGAAGCATTTTGCTATAAAGCTACAGAAGAATTCCAAGGGCAAAACTAAATGAATGAATTACTGAAGTTGCAGCTTGAGCTGCATTAGAAAGGCAACAGAATTAAACAGTTCTAACAAGAAATCTAGTTTCTGCAGCTTGTTTTCCTTGCATCCTGCATAAGCTGTGTTTCTTCCAAGAAAGCTCTTGTTTTGGAGAGCTGTTATGTCAGTCCTTTGTTAAAGCAGTGCTGAAGGAATGAGGCTACTCTGAGTAGGCTACAACCACCACTTTCAGTTTTATGAAGCTGGTAAGAAAGCAGTGTTGATTAAATCAAGGGATCAGTTCCTGCCTCCCTACAAGCGCATTGTGTTCTTCTGTTCCTTATATTTAGGTATGTTGCAGCTGTGATCAGGCAGGCCTTGTTAATTCTGCAATTGTGGCCATGTTTCAAGAGTCAAGATAGAAAATTTTATACTTTTAGTTCCCAGGATACATCAGAGGAAATAAAAGCAAAAATGAGCCCTCATTGGGCAATGTGACATTTCTCTTTCCTCCCCATTAGATTACAAAATATTTTTAACAATTATTAAACCTGTTTTATTGCAAGGTGCATATGACTTTCCCAAGACTGGGCTCCATTAGACTTAACACAATTATACACATCAGGAACTACTCTATTCTCTTTTCTTTAGAGAACCCAAAATTTACATTTGTTTTCATAAGGAACCAGTCAGAAGGAGGGATCCACTGCGCTGGTCTGCAGACACAGAACAGAAGCAATTTACATCTTTGTAACAAGTGAACCTGACCCATTCTTTCAAAAAACAACAAAACAACATAAATAAAACCAGATTTTTAAAAAATATGACTTACCCAGGCAGTGGGCCACCATTCGTAAGTTCAAAGACTTGATGTGGGTTTAGCAGCTTTCTAAAACTGTACAGCAGATCCCGACCTTTTAGACCTCCACTTTTTGGATTCACAAATACAAGAAGTGGGCAGCAGTTCTGTGGTATCTTGGAAGCCTGAAAGAAGACAAGAAAAAGGATTATCCAAAACCATGACTAGCCAGAAAATTATTACTGCATCTCAGATGTATTTCCTGATGTTTCAGATGTATTTCCTGATGTTTCTTTGATGCTTAGTAAAAAAAACCCAGATTCAATAAATAAAAAGAGTCAATGTCCAAACAGTGGACACATTAGCTGCTGATCTTGTTTTTCTGGGAACTGAAGTTTCCTCAACCCACTCCAACTACATAGTTGAGCCTAATGTTAAAAACAAAGGTACTACAAGTAGTCCTTCCTACACATTTTCAGTGAACAGTCTATGCCAAAGACTAGTGTGAGGGATAAGGTACATTCCAGAGTCATGTACAAGTCAAACACTTTCCTTGCAAAGACAGAACTTCCCCCAATACCAATTAAAACACCTGTCTTAAGTCTTGTGGTCATCTTAGACCACGTGTTAATTTAGAGGGACAAACCATTTCAAAGCGAGGGTGTTCAGGGTAGACACTGGCGTGCCCCTCCCCATGAAATAAGATGCTGAAAGCTTCTTTTAAAAATATGTATTTAAAAATTTTAATCCGGAGGATCTGGTGCCCATACCTTACAATCCTCACACCTCTACTGAAGCTGCTGATGAAAGGGCTCTCAAAGCACAGCTGTGCTGCAGGGGAGCCTGATAACCATCCAGAAACCACTCAAAAGGAAGTCACTCCACATGGCAGATGAGGGATTTCCTGGGGTACTCCATGGCCTGTGTGGGAACGGTACCTGCAGCCTCACTGGAGGTCAAAACTTCCAGCCACCAGAAGCACTCCCTCAGGACTGGTTTCCAGCCAGCCAGGCCATAAATCATGCCATAAAATGATCTGTAAATGCTTCTAGAAAGATCAGAAAACACCAGCACACCTTTCATCCATCCTTCCACAGTGCTGTGGGGCAGGTATGTGCCAGAAAAGTCCATCAGGCATTTCAACAAGTGAGCTTCAAAACTGAAATGTTTGCCACAGTCCCTAGGTCATGGTAATTTGGATTTACAAATTGGACAGCATTCAGGGAACAACAACTTGTCATGCAGCTGACAGGATGGATTCAGGGAACACAGCAACAGTGCTAAATATAAGTCAATTTAGACAAGAATGATTCAGGGGGTGGTGAGGCAGCAGCATGACCGCAGCATGCAAACATGTAGAGAGATACCAACAGCTAGAGAGGGGAGGAGGCAGCATCCGGGGAGCCTGTTGGCCACTGTCTTATAAGCGACCAACAGAGCACGCGAACTAAGGTAAAGAATGGAGAAATCAGGACAAATTAATGAGTAGGTCTGTGGGGAAGCAAACTAGAGTCTGATGTTGAGATACCCCACACCATCATCTACCTGTGAGCTGATCTGGATGCTTAAAAATAAATGATTGTTTGGGGCTTCTCAGTATTTGAGAGATTTCCTGAAATTTTGCTTTCCTAAAAGAGCTGGGTGCTAATCCTCTGCAAGTCACACCCTGCCAGATGTGTCAAGGTACCCACAAACACATAAAAATCCTTCTCCTCTGTGTCACTGCCTGCACGAGAAATGCCCTCTGCCATCCAGCGTGACTTGCAGGCATAAACAGAAAACACACCGTGCAGAACACTAAGCAGGTAAGAAGGCTGGTGGAGCAGGTACACATTTCTCTTCACGCCCCTTCCTTCCTGGTCCTCTGGATTCTACCAGGGACATTCAGATTGAAAATATGTATGTTTTCTCTAACAAAAATGAGAAACAGGGCCTGTTTTGGCTGACAGAGACAGAATAGACTCAAAATTTTGTTTTGCTGGAAAGGTTTCACTGCTGGCAGAACAACTAGGCTGGCGAGACAGAGGCTGCAAAGCTGTCCATGCAGCTTTCTCCAGAGGAATCACCTTCAAACTATACTGTGGTGACTGCTAGGTCAAAATACTTCTCACCTCCACATTCACACTTTCTTGGAAAAGGGGAAGCAACTACTCAAAGTGTGCCCAAGCACAACAAAGGTAATACAATTATTTCTGTTAAGCACATGGAAAGGATATTTGTAGCCAGCAAAGGAAGTTGAAGGGAAACAATGCATGCCACTGTCACAAAAGGGAAGGACTTCTTGAGTTGTAAGGTCAACAGCTCAAGGATCTACATATCCCAACAAGAGAAGTGGATTTCCTCCCTTTGAGCCATCACAAGCATTAACAAAAATAGTAAGCAGAGCTCTGGCTTTTCCAGAAGTAAAGCCCTTCTTGTTACTCCATCAGTTCCTGCACCATCATGTGCCATACCCCATTATGAACGGGCCCTTGAAAATCCCACAAGCGATGACAGGCAGAGCAGCTCTGAAAGGAGGCACCATGTCCCATGGGGTAACAGGGCAAACTATTCCCTTCCTGCACTACTTGTTCCAGCTTCTACTCTGTCTTACCTTCCCATTTCCCATTTCTTCCTCTTCAAAGCTTTTTTACTACCTAAATTTCACCTCCCGTCATTTCGGCTTTCTGAACAATACAGGCTATCTGAAAGCTCAGGCTTGTTACAATGCCTGGAAACTTGTCAGGTTTAAAAAAAAGGTGGGTAAGGGGATAATAGAAAAAAAATAAATCAGTTCTGCAGCTCAAAGTAAACAAAAACTTTTTCAAAAAGGAATGAAAGAAAAGAAACCAGCCCAACATTCATATTAAACAAATACTTTACTTGAATATGGACAAGAACATTTGATTACCTTTTCTTCTTAAGGAAATTAGTTTCTAAAAATATTGAGTTTGGACATTTAGAAGTGACATGTTGAACACATGTTCAACATATTTATATTACTTGCTTTTACAGGGAAGTTCTAATGCACTGGGTTTAAAACCAAGTAACTAAAATAGTTCACAAGGAACTTCAGGGTATCACATTAATTTCTGAGATGTGGTTAGCTCCAAGGCATTCAAAAGCACAGCTGTGTTTTGGAAAGCCATTTGAGACCTTACCCAACTAAATATATATTGTTGCCAATATGTACTTCCAGTTTCTACAAAACTGCCATCTAAATTCCCTAATTGTCAATTGTCAACACTGTACAAAAAATAAAAGTGAAACATTTACCCTGAATGCTGCTAAGACCCACAAGCAGCTGCCGAGAATGCCTGGATCTAACAAAATATCTCTCTCTAGTGTAAACTGAGCAGTCCTACCACACAAACCCACTGTCTGTTCAAGTATCTTCTGAAGTAAATCCCTCACTATACCTGTTTAGACATAAAGAGACCTATGCAGAATAAATAGAAGTATTCTAGAAAGTGCTTAGCCTCACAGTTGGTTTGCTTCCCATCATCATGCTTCATTAAACCTAAAGGATTAAGAAACACTGCTGAATCTCTAGATAAAGGCTAGCTGGTAAGGAAACAATTATTTTTCACTAGGGGTTAAAAATTCTACGGCAGCTTGTACAGAAGCGCAGGGCTGCTGTGTTGCTTTCTGGAAAGTACACACTCCGTTAAAATTACAGACAGACAGAAGGGTCACACTCTTATGCCGCAGAATTTTTTTTTAATCCCTTAATAAAGCCCCAGTGGTGACATATAAATGAGCTTGTTACTGGGCAGAAGGGGATGTGTGACTCACAGACTGAGGACTCCCTCCCCCTCTAGCCCTGGCTTCAGTGCTGTGCTTGAGGAGCAAAATCTGCAGAGGGGTTTTGTGTTGGCTGGTGTTAAGGAAGGGGTTTTTTGTTGGCTGGTGCTCAGGAAGGCATTTATTGTTTCTTAGAGACAGCTGAAGGAGGCCATGTGATTTAGACACTCTGACAGTCACTGTGAATTGCTTAATTTGTCAGGATTAGCACAACGCAGCTTCAGGCTGGGGCAAGATATCTATCATCCCCGCTAATCCCCTTTCTGTTGAGTGTACTGTGTAATCACATCTCACAACAGAGGAGAAGACAATATTCTGTGCCACAGGCCTGCCAGCATGACAACCACGGTGCATCTTCCAGGGTGGTGGGCTGTCTCCAGGAACTGCAGATATCTCTAAGTGACAAGTAAAATTCAGTAATTGCAGGCAGGCTGCCTGCAGTATCTCCCATGTGCAAGGCCCCATGATGCCCCAAGCACAAACGTCCTCCACCGTGGCCAGAAAAGCCATTGCATCTGATGAGGAATGGTGTGCAAGATGTCTCAATGCAACTGGAGCAGCAGCTGGCTCAATGCAGCAGGAGCTCAAGCCTTTTCTTTACTATTTTGGGGAATTGTGGCAGCAGAAGAAATGTGCAAAGTAACCTTTAATGGTATTTTGGCTAAAAGGGTCACTAAACTATCATGCTTTTAAGTTGGACTCATTTGTGTGATGAAGTAGTGAAATGAATGAAATGGAAAAGTTTCACCCATTTGGGAAACCCCCACATCTTTTTCTACTGCTCTTAAGGAACCTAAATACAGTACATCAGAGGGCACTCCACTGCTAAGTGGCATTAGTGATAATACCACAAAAAAGTGTCACTTTCATGCTGATATTTGCCTCATACAATCCTCTGCTAATTTCCTTGTTTCCGGTACTGCAAAAGGTGTTCTTTGTTTTATCACCCATTCTTTTTCTAAGACTACACATGATCCTCTCATTCCCCATTTCTTTGTATTTCACCCACAAGAGGAATGTCAAACACAGCATAAATTTCACATTGTGCTCAGTTCCTGTAAAAGTATTTCCTGGTGCTGTAAATGGTTGCATATTTAACTATAAACAAAGACTAATAGCATCATAGGATAAAAGGATAATTTAGGTCGGAAAGTACCTCAACAGGTCATATAGTCCAACTGCTACCCAAAGTAGGGGCAACAATCACTCATTAGGTTACTTTGGGTAATAGTGAATGGTGTAAGCTGGTGGCCAAAGCCCATAAGAACAACACTTGAAATATTATTTCAGTTAAATCCTGGCTCATTTCAGTGAGAGGACCAAATATAAACAATGCACTCTGAAATGGAAATAAAATGTATGTGTGCATGTACAGCCCCTCTCTCCTTCTTACATACTAGAAATTCATCCCCAGCAGTCCCTGAACTGGAGTTTCTAAAAAAGTATCCTGCATCAGATAACAAATAGCACTATCCCTATTCTCCTGGCATCAAAAAGTTAACTACAAACATATCCGTTATCAGAAAACCAGACACATGTAATCAACAGAGTGGAGTATATTCAGCTTCACACACTGTTCACCAAATCTAGGCTCATAATGGATTTGCCTAAACCACCAAAAACAAGCATCCAAAAGCCATCCCATCTCCATGCTGCCCTCTGTTTCTGGTAA
This sequence comes from Falco cherrug, assembly GCF_023634085.1. Lineage (NCBI taxonomy): Eukaryota > Metazoa > Chordata > Aves > Falconiformes > Falconidae > Falco > Falco cherrug. Next base: position 68,900,622 of record NC_073720.1, on the reverse strand, counting down.
CAGAAACTCTCAAGTCTAGTTTGGAGAAGGAGGGACCTTGGTTTCTAAGCTTCTCACAAAACATAATAACTATGTATGCATAAGAACTAGACTCTCAATTTTTGGGGAGGGAGGATAGTTTTTAATCTGGTCAGGTTCACGTAAGCACTGCCACTAGTATCTGCTCATATAAAAAAAATAATTTTGCCTTCAGAAAACTTTGATAAGCATAGGACTCTTGAAATGGGAAAATCAGGCATGTAAGTATGCAACTATGGTTACTGAACTTGAGACCTTCCCATCAAAAGTTGTTTCATAGCTCCCACTCATTATGTATTCTTTTAAGTTTTAAAGGTTCTGTGAAGTTTTAAGAAGTCAAACCAAGACCCTCACTTCATTGCCGTAACACAACTCCAGAAAGACAGTAATTGCAAGATGCACAACAGCTCAGCACAGAGTAACTACGGCTACACTCTTGAACAGAACCTGCATCATACTGGTTAAAAATCAATTTGCTCAGTGAACCATCTCCCTCTTTCCACCCTGAATTTGCTTTGTTAATATGAAACCTATTACTAAACCAACTGATTCACAGGAAAGTGATTTGAATCCATAAAAATTAATAAATCAGAATCAAGCCTGAATTTATGAAAGGATTCTTCCACTCTTTCAAAAGACTATTCTCCTCTGAAATCGACAATGCAGCATTTAAACAAGGTCAAACTCCCTCTGCTACAGAATGGGGGATAGGTACTTCATGCTACATAGATGCTACATAGATAGATGCTACAGAAAGGAAGATACTGTAAATGTGAAGATTAGCAGTAGTACTCTACCTCATGGTTAATACGGAAACATGTTTAGTCCCCAAAACAAAGTTGTTGTAAGCATTTTAAGATATGCCGGCTAAAACTAAAACCTCACCTAACTTCTTGACCATTGAAAGAAATAAAGAGAAAAAAAAATATTTGTTTTTGTCCCTGTTATAGCTGTATAGCTATGTAGTTGTGTAGTTGTATAGTTACTCCTGAAAACTCAACAGTAGCAGGACAAGTGACAGCTCACAGAAGTATATCATATACATGAAGTGCAGGCTCTGAAGTAGTACTTTTTCCCCATCACACTACTTACAGATACTTCGCATTTTATTCAAAGGCTCCTTTGAATAAAATGTATTTTCATTTACTTACTACAGAAAAGGTCCTAAGGTAGTTGTTTTTCTTTTAAAGACAAATTTTAAGTTCAAACCCATCTCTTACCCTAACTTCAGGAATCACCACAGTGTTCAGAGGCTTGTCATTGACAGTTGTATCTTTAACTAGCATATATATTCTTTCAGCTTCAGAAAAGCATGAAATTTCGAGTACAACAGCACCTGTAAAGAGGCATCAGAAATATTTTTTACATTTTCTATTATTAGGAAATCAGTATCATCATATCACAGCACAAGTTCACTCAGTTTACTCAGGACATTATTCAGTAAAAGTTACTCTGCAACACTTGCAGTTGCTGGTTATTAGGGAATTGGACTGTTTTGCTCTTTAAGGCTTCCTTCATACCCCTAAACTCACCCCAGATTTTTGTTAAAGCAAAGCAGTTTGAGGACAAGAACTGCAGAACAGACCTGATGCATATTTAAAGACTTCCTTTGGGCTTCAGAAGTATGGCCTATTCCCATACTCTTTTATCGTAACTAACAGGCTGTTCTCATCATGTAAAACTGACAAGGGTGTCAGGTTTCTTTTTGTTTCTCATTATTAAAATTCCAGTAGTTTCATTCATTGACAATATCTCAATAAGAATTATTACAAGCAAAGATTTGGCTTGAGAATCAGTTTAAGATCTTTAAGTCAGCTTAGGTCCTGTGTGGGGAAGCTGCGGAAGAAGGGAAGACAGAAGGGAGAAATAAAAGAAAAAAAAATACTGAGAAGTTAGTCTAAAGTAAGATACTTAGTGAGGAGGAAAACAGGGCAGGACAAGATCAAAGTGCACAATGGACAGCATATGAGATGTAAGCTGGTAACACCATCTGGCTGCAACCAAAAGTGAGAGTCAGGAAGTTAACAGAAACATGAAAATACTCAGAATGCGAAAAAACACAATGAACAACAGAAATCACACACAAGCAGAACCACCTAAAAAACATACGCAGGTAAACTTGGTTAACTGAAGCTGTGACATGAGAAGACTGTCACAAAACCAACTATTTTCCATTGACAAATATGAAAAGGAGAAAGCATATCTGAAAGCTTTATGGTTTTCCTTAGGAAAAGTCAGTATTAACTAGCCATGTGGAGATTGCATCAGTGTTCACATGGATGCTACAGAGAGATTCATTTAGCAGTCATGTGAAAGTTGAGCCTATCTGAAACAAATCAGATATGGACACTTAAATGTACACAAGATACATTTCACGCTTTTAACTTTTCCCAAACACAGATCTCCACCTGACCACTGCATTAAAGCTACACAGAGCCACTGCTGCTCTGGGTCTCAGAAGCCTCATGGCTTCTCCGACCTGCCTGAAATAAAATTTGTACAGCAAAAGCAAAGCAACAGCTCGAAGGATGAATGCAGAGATGAGCATACTGATTTTCTTCAGACTCCCCGCCACTGAACCCCCACTTAGCACGGTGCTAGGAAACAGTGACTGTGAAACAATCCATTGAGTTCAAAACCAGCACCAAATGTTACTATTTTAGAAGTCAAAATAAAGAGCGAGCACCTGAAAGGTTTTTAACCATTCAGTGGTGTTAAAACTATTCAGTTCAAAAGCAACTTTAAAACTCATTTTTACAATGAAATACTGCAGCCTTTTGGTACACCAGGCATGAAGCCAGCCTTCTTTTTTTTTTTTTTTTTTTAATAAGGTAACACTAATCCACTGCTCTTTATAAATACAACATGTTACATTTTACCTGAAGCGCTTTTTCTTATGCAGTAAGACTAACCTACTCTGAGCTTAGGGCCTCTAGTATTAGGCTGCAGTTTTGAAAATAGACATTGTTTGCAAGACTAGAAATCTGAATGCTTACCTTGCGCTTGATAAACATGACTCACAGATACTACATTTGCTGCAAAGAGTGAAAATATAAACACATAAAACCTTGGGTACATTTAGAGTAAATATTTAAAATATTTTTAAAGTTACATAAATATAATGTAAATAAATATTAAAAGTTACACAAATACAGGGAGAACCTCCAGCTAACACTTTCCCACTCCTAAGTTTACTTTGCAAGTTCGAAAAGCTAAACTGACTTTCATGAACAGTGACTATGACTTCTTTCTGACATTTAAAATTTAATTCCTCTTGAAGTTACATAAACGATTGGGAAAAATGCTTCATTTCCTGAAACAAAGTGTGACGCATTCCTGACACTGTTTATAGAACACACTGGTTGAAAGAAGATTATGCAAAATCAATTAGACTTCTTAGAAAAAGAATAATTAATTCTTTTCATTGAGTACTTGCCCATATGTGTGTGCACACTGCTCATACTTCTCTGTGACTAGGCACAGAGCTCATCAACAACATGAAGGAGAGCCCACGCAAAAAATGTCAGATGTTAAGAAAGGCAAGGAACACTCATGCACAGGGAATTAAACCACACTGCCATAATCTGAATGGTGTAAGGTATGTACTGTTCACTTCTAAAAAGTGATGTTTTTTCACTAAAAACAATAAATGGTGTGGTTACATATAACTCAAGTAATGTAATAATAATTCTGTGAATAATGAGCTGTCACATCTCTGATGTAACCACCAGCATGTTAAAATCGGTAGTAAAGTCCCCTGTTGAGAGTACAATGCAGACTGATTTTTCAAATAAGGCAGAAAACGTTAAGAAAAAAATAATAAAAAGGAGTTATACATGCTACTACATTTTATTCTGTACAAGTGAATATATCCCAAAATGCACCTGTTTACTTACTTTTGATAGCTAACTCATCCTTGAGAATATTTGTGTATTCTTCAGGGGAAAGCTGAGGTGGAAGGCCACCAACAAATAAATTTACTCGCACAATGGATTTACTGTTTTCCACAATGTAAAATCTTGTTTGATTCATCTGACGTATTGACGTCTACCAAAACAAAGAAAAATAAATGAAGTGACATTTGGCAAAAAGATGCTATGAAACAAAATCCCAAACAGTTCTGAACTTAGCAATCATGTCCTCTACACCTAGAGAATATTATGAACAGAAACAAAATTCAGTCCAAGTATTTAGCTTCTCAACAGATGACCCAGCTACAAGGGTAACTGATTACTTGCTTTTTCTGTAAGAAAGGGGACTGCCTATTGCTTTTTAAAAAGGGTCATGTTTCTTTTTCAGCTTTACCTTTCTGATGTCCTTGAGTCTGTTAAGAATCAGCTCCTGATTGTCCAAGACCATGCGCTGAACTAGAGACAGCAAAAACATTAACCATGTTTGAAAGCACTGTAAGTTATTATCGGGTTCAATTAAATAAAAAACAATATAAAAAAATTAGGGAAAAATCACAACTCTGCATACAACGAACATTTACATAAAGGACAATGCAGACCTGAACTACTACTGTTTATTCAACAGAAAAAACACATATGTGCTTTGCACAGTCTGATTTTATTCACAGTTATTAAAACACCACCCTCCCTTAAAAAAAGGCAGAAACAACTCAAAGCCACACAAAAGACAAGAAGTACTTCAGGAACAACCTAACTGTTTGACATAAGACTTTAAAACTACATTCCCTGACAACTACAGTAATAACGAACTTCTGTATTTTATTAAAATATTAAAACAATCGTAACAACTTCTAGCTAAAGTGAAGTTATAAATGATGCTTTAGAACAGAGTACCAGAAACTAACCAAGGTAAGACATTCACAAGGCTACAATAACCTTATAAAACAACTTAGTGGTAATGCTCACAAAGAAAGCGAAGTATCATGCCAGGATTTGAACTACAAAGATATTTACTCAGGTGTGGCCAGGGCATCATCAGACTACTTCAGTGGCTTTATTTATCTCTCCATGCAGCCTTACAAATAACGAAGCACAAAGGAATGTGAACTTGGAGAACACCAGCTCAGTTCCTGCAGGACCACAGACTTGTTGAGCAATGCTAGACTGTGTATTTCTGTACTTGGACTATCTCAGGACTCAAATTTGCTCTTTTGGGGGCAGTGTTAGGGGGGAAAGAGGAGAGAAGGAAGGGAGCCAGCTGAACTTTACAATTAATCTTTACTAAATAACTGCAGCTAAGAAAACTATGTCAGTTAAAGGCAGCTCCCCAAAACAGGGCTCTTTGCCGAAGTTTCAATACTCACCAGAAACCACTAATAAACATTTATATGATGATGAAGAAAGAGAAGGAAACCATATTTCCACAGGACACACAAGAACGAAAAGAAGCAACATCACTTCTGATCAAGTATTTTCAACATGATGGTGAAGTTTCATTTGTGAAGGCATTTATTCTAAAAAATTGACTATGACCACGTTAAAAGGGGGAAAAAGAGCTAGATGTGTCTTTGGCCAATGCTCCTTCACTTACCTTGCTTACTGCCCATAAGCACTTCCACCAATATGAAATTCTGGAGGCGCTCGGTCTGCCAAAAGATACAACATATAAATGTAGTTTCTGAATGAAATATAATTTTGCCAGATGTTTACATTAATGTTATATTATACGCTATGCACACAGAGCATGGAAAAGTAAATGTTTTTACATCAACTATGATGTTATTCCTTCTAAGCCACTCCTCCCGAGCCAGGAATAATCTTAAACACTGAGCCTACCCCCACATGGCGTCAGGCTCCTGTGCCCTTAACTACACTGGCATCCTTGAGCCCCATGGTGAAGTGGCACCTGTAAAGCACAGGTAACTCTACTCCCCTTCAGTGACCAGCAGCTCAACTAGGGTATTTCCAGAGTGTCTTTCCAGAGACAGCATGCACGACTGGGAATGAACCTGGTCTTTGAGAAGATGGCCCAGGAACCAGGCTTGGCAAAAGCAGGCTGACCGGTCCTCATCTCCTGGGGCACTCCACGAGCACTGATGGAACAAACCCCTCTTCACATGTGCCACAGTCCCTTCTCCAAACGAGAGTGCCAGGGACCACCCGAGATCCCTTGCAGACAGATGAGGAAAGCTGGCACAGCTAAAAGTTGAGCCATTTACTAGGACTGCTACAACCCTGGAAACGTGACACTCAGGACTGAGGAAGTCTCTTAATTTTTGGCCTCGAGACTCAGTGGGCAGATGATCTTGCTTTACATGTCATGAACCGGAGTGTTAAAAGCCTCACCTGCTAACATTTGCTTTGCCTGAAATTTCATGAGTGTGACTTGGAGAGGATCTTCAGCACAGACAAACTCTGGATATTAAAAAGAAATTTCCTGTATCTATCTTCATACAGAAGAAGGAGGAAGCCCTTTAAAAAACTATCAGTATCAGAGAAATTGCAATTGAGCCAGTGAATTCAGTCTCTTACAGTGTAAAACTAGCTTCCCAAATACAAAGATGCGAAGATCTTTCCCAGAGTACCTATCCTGTTTGACTGCGGCTTTTTCCAGATGAGACAAAGACTCCAGACAAGGTTTTCAAAGTTTTGTTAAAAGGTCTGCAGCATTTGGGGGAAAAGACTGAAATCAAATGCTAGAACCATACTACGGCGGAAAATTAGCTCCATGCATTAGATAGCTGTGTACACCTAGACAGAGATCTGCAATTATCACCTACTGCAGACAGTCCACATGCATGTTCCTAAATACCCTGTATATAACAGGTGGTGGTTGCCCTGTGTGAGCATGGCTGTTCCCTGGAACAGCTGAAGTGTGCTGATCTGCTGGTGTGCTGACGAGCCCCAACTGCTGAATGAAACGTGCACGCTGCAGCTTCATGCCTCCACACCTGTGTGGCTGCCTAAGACTGCCAGTGTTTTGGCACACTTGCAAATTCTAACGTGTTTCCTAAAAGTCATGCTATCTTGGCAGCAACTGTATGAAAGACAGGCAAACTGAAAGGGGATCATCTTCCAGGGAAAACATGCATCCACAAGATTACAAGATGTACACAGTAATTTCCAATGAGGTGGGAAGGAAGGCAGATGGTAAAGAACACGGGTGCTGTTCAGCCTTGAGAACTACAAAGATACTGCTCACCGCTGTAAGGAGACAATTCATGCAGCAAAAGCTCAATTAGAGTTCAAGCTGGCCAGGACTGTGAAGAACAATAGAAGGGGGTTTTTAAAATATGTTACCAACAAAAGGCAAATGAGAAATAACGTTGGTGTGTTGCTTGACAAGGTCAGTCACCTCACAAATAGGGATGCAGACAAAGTGGCAACATTTAATGCCTTCTTTTGCCTCTGTCTTTAATACCAACAATGGGCCCTGGGACCACCAAAGCCCTGTGTTGGAAGACTGTGACTGGGGGGATGACAAACTCCTAGTCAACCCTGACCTTGTTCAAGACTTCCTGCTCCAGCTGGTTGTGCATACATCTATGGAGCCTGATGGGATTCATCCCAGAGTACTGAAAAAGCTGGCTGATGCTACGGCAGGACCTCTCTCTGTTATTTTTCAGGGGTCCTGGGAGTCTGGACAGGTCCAAGTCAACTGGAATCTGGCAAGTGTAGACCCAGTTTTCAAGAACGGTAAGAAGGAAGACCCTGGTAGTTACAGGCCTGTCAGTTTCACTTCAGTGCCTGGTAAAATTATGGAGAAGGTTATTCTGGGAATTACTGAAAAACATTTGAGAGACAATGCAGTCATTGGTCGCTGCATGGGTTCACAAGGGGAACGTTCCACATAACCAACTTCCTTTTACGCCAAGGCCACCCACCTAATCGACCAAGGGAAGCCAGTGGATATGGTGGTTTTGGATTTTAGCAAAGCTTTTGATACCATCTCTCACAGCATCCTTCTGGATAAAAATTCCAGCACACAGCTAGTTAAATCCACAACACGTTGGGTGAGCAACTGGCTCAGAAGGTCAAAGACTGGCAGCCAGTCACCAGCAGGGTCCCCAAGGACTCAATTTTACAGCCAGTGCTCTTTAATGCCTTTATAAATGCTCTGGACACAGGAACTGAATTTGCATTAAGGAAGTTTGCCGGTGACACTAAACTAGGAGGAGCTGTGGACTCCTTGAGGGTAGGGAGGCCTTAGAGAGATGTGGATAGGCTATCACCAACTGTATGAACTTTAACAAGAGAAAGTGCTGGATTCTCCACCTGAGATGGAGTAATCCTGGTTATAAATACACACTAGGGAATTACAGGCTGGAGACCAGCCTGTGGAAAGAAATCTGAGGGTTTGGGTTGATGGCAAGTTGAATATGAGTCAACAGTATGTCCTGACAACCAAAAGGACCAGCTGTCCTGGGGGGCATCAAGCCCAGCACAGCTAGATGGTCTAGGGAGGTGATTGTCCCGCTCTACACTGCACTGGTACAGCCCCACCTTGAGTCCTGAGTGCAGTTTTGGGTGCCTCAGTATACAGAGGACATAAAACTATTAGTGCACCCAGAGGAAGGCAACCAAAATGGTAAAAGGCTTCAAGCGCAAGACTTAGGAGGAGCAGCTGAGGTCACTCTGTCTGTTCAGCCTGGAGAAGAGGAGGCTGAGGGGTGACTTCACTGCACCCTACAGCTTCCTCTAGGGGGGCAGCGGAGGGGAGGTGCTGATCTGCTCCCTCTGGGGACCAGAGGTAGGACTCGAGGAAAAGGAATGAAGCTGCGTCGGGGAAAGTTCACATGAGACATTAGGAAAAGGTTTGTCACTGAGGGCATGCTTGGGCACTGGAACAGGCTCTGCAGGGAAGTGGTCACGGCATCAAGCCTGTCAGAGTTCAAGGAGCATCTGGACAATGCCCTTAGTCACACAGTTCAGTTTTAGGTAGTCCTGCAAGGAGTGGGCAGTGGGACTCAATGATCCTTATGGCTCCCTTCCAACTTGAGATTCTGTGATTTTATGTTTTCCTATGCAGAGCAGCGTGAAGAAGTAGAAGACAAGCACAATCGTCCTTAACAGTGAATGCCAGTTTCCCAACAAGGTAAAATGTGCCCCTGTTGAAGGGCTCACCGAGAAAGCTTTAAACTGGATTGGAAGGGGGAAGGGAGTAAAACCAAGCTCATCAGAAATGAGCCTGGGGGTGGCATGCCAGGGCTGCAGGAGAGATCGATAGCACAGCTGAAGTCTATCTATGCCAATGCCCAAAGCATGGGCAACAAACAGGAGAGGCTGGAAGCCACTGTGCAGCAGGAAGACTATGACATTATCGCTGTCACAGAAACACGGTGGGATTACTTTCATGACTGGAGTGCTGCAGTGGGCGGCTGCAAACTCTTCAGAAGGGCCAGGCAAGGGAGGAGAGGCGGTGGGGTAGCTCTGTGTGTCAGGGAAAGTTTCGACTGCCTAGAGCTGAATGATGGTGACAGTAGGGTTGAGTGGTTATGGGTAAGGATCAGGGGAAGGGCCAACAAGGTGGATACCCTGGTGGGAGTCTGTTATAGACCACCCAACCAGCATGAAGAGGCAGACAAAACATTCTACAAGCAGCTGGGAGAAGTCTCATGACCACTAGCCCTTGTTCTTGTGGGGGACTTCAACCTACCAGGTGTCTGCTAGAAACAACAGAGCAGAGAGGAAACAGTCTGCGGGGTTCCTGGGGTGTGTGGAAGACAACTTACTGGCATAGCTGGGCAGGGAGCCAGCCAGGGAGATGCCCCGCTGGACCTGCTGTTTGTGAACAGGGAAGGACTGGTGGGCAATGTGGTGGTCAGAGGACATCTTGGGCATAGCGATCATGAGATGCTGAGAGTTTTCAATTCTCAGAGAAGGAGGGGGGGGGGTCAGCAGAACCGTTACCTTGGACTTCTGGAGGGCCAGCTTTGGCCCATTTAAGAACCCGGTTGACAGAGTCCCTTCAAAGATAGTTCTGAAGGGCCAAGAGGTCCAGGAAGGCTGGACATTCTTCAAGACTGAAGTCTTAAAGGCGCAGGATCAGCCATCTCCATGTGCTGACAGCCAAGGCAGTGGGGGAGAAGGCCGGCCTGGCTGAACAGAGAGCTTTGGCTGGGACTCAGGGAGGGAAGAGAGAGTTTAACATCTCTGGAAGAAGGAGCAGGCAACTGTGGAGGACTGTAAGGAAACTGTGGAGAACTACAAGGAAGTCACAAGGTTGTACAGCCAGAAGATCAGAGAGGCGAAAGCCCAGCTAGAGCTCAGGCTGGCCACTGCTGTAAAAGATGTCAAAAAGTGTTTTTACAAATACATTAGAAACAAAAGGAGGGCCAAGGATGATCTTCATCCTTTATTTGATGGGGGGAAGGAGGGGGAGGGGAGGAACACTGCCACAAAGGGTGAGGGGAAGGCTGCAGTACTTGATGCTTTCTTTGCCTCAGGCTTTAATAGCAAGACCAGGTTTCCTCCAGGTACTCAGCCCCCTGAGCTGGAAGACAGGGATGAGGAGAAGCAGAATAAAGTCGCCACAGCCTAAGAGCAAACAGTTAGTGACCTGCTGCTCCACTCAGACATGCACAGGTCTATGGGGCTGGGTGGGATCCACCTGAGGGTACTGAGGAAGCTGGTGGAGGAGCTCGCCAAGTCACTCCGTCATTTATCAGTAGCCCTGGCTAACTGGGGAGGTCCCAGAAGGCTGGAGGTTAGATAACATGATGACCACCTACAAGGAGGATCTGGGAAACCACAGGCCTGTCAGGCTGACCTTGGTGCTGGGGAAGGATAGTGAAGCACCATCATCCTCAGTGCCATCATGCAGCACATGCAGGACAACAGGGGGGTCAGGCCCAGCCAGCATGGGGTTATGAAAGGCAGGTCCTGCTTGACAAACCTGATCTCCTTCTGCCAGAAGATGACTCTCCTAATGGATGAGGGAAGGGCTGTGGATGTTTTTTAACTGGACCTTATTAAAGCCTTTCACACTGTCTCCCACAGCATTCTCCTGGAAAAACTGACTGTTCAGGACTTGGGTGGGTGTGCTCTGCACTGGGTTAAAAGCTGGCTGGACAGCCAAGCCCAAAGCGTGGTGGTGAACGGAGTTACATCCAGCTGGTGGCCGGTCACAAGTGGTGTTCCCCTGGGCTCAGCATTGGGGCCAGCCCTGTTTAATACCTTTATCAACGATCTGGACGAGGGGATTGAGTGCACCCTCAGTCAGCTTGCAGATGACACCAAGCTGGGGGGAGTGTTGACCCGCCTGAGGGCAGGAGGCTCTGCAGAGGGACCTGGTCAGGCTGGAGCGATGGGCCCAGGCCAGTTGTGTGAGGTTCAGCAGGGCTCAGTGCCGGGTCCTGCCCTTGGGTCACACCAGCCCCACGCAGCGCTACAGGCTGGGGCAGAGCGGCTGGAAAGGGCCTGGTGGGAAAGGGCCTGGGGGTGCTGGGTGACGGCCGGCTGGGCAGGAGCCAGCAGTGTGCCCAGGGGGCCCAGGCGGCCAGCAGCACCCTGGCTGGTGTCCCCAGCAGTGTGGCCAGCAGGACCAGGGCAGTGACCGTCCCCCTGCACTGGGCACTGCTGAGGCCGCCCCTCGAACCCTGTGTTCAGGTCTGGGCCCCTCTCTGCAAGGGGGACGTAGAGGGGCTGCAGCGTGTCCAGAGACGGGCAGCGGGGCTGGGGAAGGGGCTGGGGCACAGGTCTTGTGGGGAGCCGCTGAGGGGGCTGGGGGTGTTCAGTCTGGAGGCTCAGGGGGGACCTTGCTGCTCTCTACAGCTGCCTGACAGGAGGCTGTGGGCGGGTGGGGGTTGGTCTCTTCTCCCAGGTAACAAGTGACAGGACAAGAGGAAACGGCTGCAAGTTGCAGCAGGGGAGGTTTAGACTGGAGATTAGGAAAACTTTCTTCACTGTAAAGCATGTTGAAGCATTGGAACAGGCTGCCCAGGGAGGTGGTTGAGTCACCATCCCTAGAGGTGTTCAAATTATGTGTAGACATGGTACTTACAGCCATGGTTTAGTGGGACTTGGCAGTGCTAGGTTTGTAGTGGGACTCAATGATCTTAAAGGTCTTTTCCAACCTAAATGATTCTATAGGCAGTGTAGTTACCTCAAGACACAACCAACCAGAAAAAATATCCTGCATGCCAATAATCATTGTGGTCATACATGTAAATCTGCTTGACCCAGAAAAATGGATGGTAACTTCCAGTACAGAGCAACCAGGTCTACCATCAAGACTACAGAAAGTTTTGAGCATCATAACAGTTAGAAGAGATCATCTATCATGAGTGGACTGACCATAATTTTTCTGAAAAGAAAAACATACACAACCCACTTCAGGGTCACTCAGGTGTTACATGGACATGCTTATGATCTTTTGTTTACCTGCCTTCCAAGTAACGGAAGCACTTCTTTGATTACAGTCTGTGTACTGCTATCTTTATTTACTCGTAGAGAAACATATGCCATTCCCACCCTAAAGAGAAAAGAAATACTTATTTTAGGACAATCATTTGACCTATCCTGTGTGTACCTAACTTGGGAATTTTCTATGGGGGTAGGCAGAAATTTGTATTAGTTGAAGAAAGCTGTTCACTGAAGATGATGGCAGATGCAGTATTAGCCCCACACATGAGCAAAGACTTTCATTTCAGGAAACTGGTCATTAAAATTGCAGCACTGCAAATTATTTTCTCCATATACACAGAATTACCTGCACATCTTTCATAAAATTTGGCAATGTGGCTGCATTAGTACAGTGGAAAAATGTTTGAATTTAATCCCACTGCTCTTAAGAGATGAATAGGTCACCAACCAGTCTTGTTTCCACTGCTAAATATGCTTAAAATGTATATTGTCTCACTGGTATATGAAGCAGATTTTTTTTTTCTTAATTTTGTCCTCCTAGTCTCACATCAGAAGTTATACTGAATTCTTCCTACTTACTACGTCTTCCAAAAAACCATCAAGCTTTCAAGTGACGTGTATGTCAGAATTTGTTTACAGATGCAGTTAATGTAACTTTGCATCTTCTTGCCCAAACACACAATATAAATGTGTAAGTTATGCACAGAACATGTTGCACGAAAAGAAACCCATGAGCATGTTTCCAGGCATGCAAATGAATAACGTGTATTAGTCATTCAGAAAAATAAACAGAAGAACGCTGAAATACAGAAGAAACCACATTCTCCGTTATACTTCTGCAACCTCATTAACTGAAACACACCAGGCTAGACAACAGAGGACAAATGTAGTCAAGCAGGGTAACTTCATGATAAAGGAGGAAAACACTCACTTCAGCCAAGCAGGATAAATTCTGATCACTTCCTCATCTTTTGGTTTGGCTCTGATAATCCAAGCTTCAGGAACAGATTCTCGGAATACTGAGCCGAAGTTGCTGTCCTCAGCAGCATCGTTCCTGTTGATAACATCATCAGACAGCAGCGCCTGCTGCGTAAAGGTCTGAAGCTCGTATTCCTGCTGGTCATCATTTATGTAGTATGCCCTCAAAGCAGCCTCCTACAACACAGCAAGATAAATTAACATTTTCTTGAAAAGATATCATTAATACTTGTATAGCCACAGACATCTATCAATACCTCTACTTATGGAACCAACCTTTAACACGTTTTAAGCACAGAATAGTGGAGAAACAGCAGTGGCAAAAAAAAAACCAACCAAGAGCGAAGTTTTGAAAACAAATTTTAGCGGAAGATACACAACGAAAACTTGTGGTGTCAATGAATCTGAACACAGCCCACGGTATTTCTGTCAAATGAAAGTCATTTTAACACCATAGATGAAATGTAAAAATTCAGCACCAATAAAACTACACACACTGCATGCAAAATTTACTCCACAAGGAAATCCACAAATTATACTTCAATGTGCCCAGCTCTGTGTATTGAATCTTCTTGCACTAAGGGTTTGCTGAAAATTAGTGAACTTCTCAGCCACAAGGTTGCCCTGAACCCACACACCTGTGAAGAGGAAAGGGCTGTCCTTGGCAGATGCAAGCAGTCACAGGAATTTTAACATCCATTACTGGCCCATGCCTGCAGCACCTCTGCTAACACAGACACTGTAGTGGATACAGCCCAGTAAGTCACTTTTGAGAACTGGTATTAATCTGCCCTGGTATTCTAAGTAGCAGCCTGAAAAAATGTGCTTGAAAGGCAAGTAGCACTCCTAAATAAAAGTGTTTTCAGCACTGTACACACTTTTCCTTGAAGATCTTTGACATGCAGAACCATTTTCAAAACTCCTGTTCATTTTGAGTAATCACAATAGAAATCTTAATGAGCCGTAGGTTTAAACTGTTAAAATTCTGATGGAATAACTTCTCCATGCTCCTGTGCCAAGTCCTTTATGACTCTGAGTCCTCACCATGTTCAATTTTACTGTGCACCGCCCCACACTCCCTCTGGGCTTCATTTCTGCACAGCATGGGGGCTCTGCCCAGCCCTGTAAATTAAGGTCTGTACAGAACATTTGGTTTAGTACTAAGTCATGCTTCCACCTCAGATGGAGGACTGGAAAAGCTAGGGAGCGGTTACTATATGACCAACAATTTATTACTCTCACAGCCAAGGAGCAGAGGTAACTATGGCATTCTTCAGTCTTCAAAGCTGATTAACTGAAGTGCAATAGCAGGGGCTGTCCAGGATAAACATCAAACCACTAAACACAACAGAAGAGGAGCAAGATCTAAGGAGCTGATTATCCAGTATTGCTCATATCAGTAAAATCAGACTTCATTGTCACACAGGGAAGGAGAATGACTGCTTAACATGCGATGCGCTGTGGTCTTCTGTTATGCTATAGATACGTAGGCCACCACTTCTTCAGATGCTTTAAAATAACAGCACTACACGAAGAAGTTAAATTACACTGTAACATTATAGCCCTTTACAGATTTGTTGAGTCACATTTGTAAAACTGTTAGCTTTCAACTATTGTAATACACAATCATATGTGCCTTCATCACACTGGAATATTGATCTTCACCGGTTATCTTACCACAACTTCTTCATTTTTTGCAATCCTTGGAACTGAAATCAGTCGAAATTGATTGCGTTTCACTGCATCATTCCCATCAAATATCTTTAATGTTTGTTTACCTGAATGAAAACAATTATTGTATTTCAATAACACACCCCTCAAATCACAAAGCTACCTGAATAGGAAGTGTATAATGGAGCTATTAAAGAATTACTTTTAACCCACAGAAATGTATCTTCATCATAAGCTTTGAGGCAGAGTCTTTGCATTTTAATTTTGTTACTGTTTATTTAAAACAGGGGTACATTTGCTGAGGAAAGTGGGAGGAGTATTTCAAGCATAGTTTTATCCTGCCTTTTGACTTAACTTTTTATACATAACTATACTGCTTGTATTATCACTTCTTCGATCCCAGCATTCCAGTCTCCATTTATTACTGGCGAGTTCAACCACCTGAAAACCAAGACAGAGTGCCATCACCTTCAGAACAGCTCCCAAAGCCCTGCCAGTTCTGACAGCACCCCTCTGAAGAAAGTCCTTCCAAGTACCAGGTTAATTGTAAGGGCAAGAGTAGAAAATACAGGAAGAACAGAAAAACTAGAAGCCAGAAGGTACAGCAACTGAAGGGCTCCAACCCTTTGCCGTGTTTCATTTCACTAAAGCCTTACCAAGTCCGTGCTCAAATCTCTGAAAGGGTGAAGAGTTAAGGATTTCAGGTTCACCTTTCACAAAGATGAGTGAAAACTCAGTCAGGTACTGTCCACTGTCTGACCAAGTTTCTGCCTTATTTAAGTGGCTGTTTTAAGAGCAAAGTCAAGTGTAACCAAATTCTCATAGAACAGTCAGTCTTTGAGACGTTCTAAGAACAAGTGAACATTATTAGTCCAATATATGAGTCCTTACTGTCTATGGAAAGGAATCAAGTTAATCCAGACCAAAAAGGACATTCCATCAAGACAAACCTTGTGTCCTCTCCTGACCACATCTTCAGAAGAGACGTGATGAGCTGTTCAGTTTTGCAGGTTCTTTCATGTCCTCCCCAGAGAGTCCATGCTTCACAACAGATTATGACTCTCTTCACAGGGAGAATCTGCCCTTTTTATTGCAGTGTTGGGCTGAGCTGTTAACAAAAGTCACTCTATATAGCACAATGTTACAGATTCTGACCTCATAACAAACCTGTATGCCTGCATCCATCACAAAGTAATAAAACCTACAGAAGCTATCACTTGCAGACCTGAGATATTAGTAATACTAATTGAAAGCCACATAAACCAGCTGTAACATCGACACAACTGGTTAATCCTGCAGTCTGTTAATACACATTGTAAAAGAGAAAGACATCACATGCTGGAATCTACTTCCATCTTTCTCTGACAGCTTGGAAATACTTTGTAGTACAGCTGAAAGTACTGAAAGCCTTTTGGCCTCAAGTAATTTTGACGTTTAGGTTTGAAGAACCACATGAGCAAACTACCATTGGAGAAGTGAAAAATCAAACCACTCCTAACTGTTGGCTGAAAAAAACCAAGCTAGAAACAGAGGCAGAAATGTGCATCATTGGGTATCTTGATTCTGCAGCGACAGATTACAAAACTGCAGAAAGTAATTGCTTTACAAGGACACTTCAGTGATGCTCTGCTAGCCTTCCAGAGCCACCTGAAACTCAGGTACATCAAGTCTGCTCCACCTATTCCTGTTTCAGTATGTGTTCTTCACTTCAAAGGCAGACACTGTGCATAACTAAAGATTCATCCAATACCATGTTGGAAAACAGCCTTTTTTTAAAGAGACTCTAACTCTCAAAGAAAAATTGTGCTACTTTCATTCTTGTTACCTTGATTTCTCACTATTTTGAGATGTGACAGCTATACTTTTTCATTCTCAACTTGTCCACTTCTTAAGGCCTTTCCTTATTAACAATTCTACTGGGCATGGTACAATGTGTGAGTGAGGACATTCACATTAGGTAACATAAAGATCGAATTGCAGATCAAAGCAATTACCAGTACAGCCTCCCATCCTACTCCAATTCCTCTTAGTCTCCCACAGGACAACAGTTACTATAAAGCTATAAAGCTTTGCTCTTCTTTTGCGTTTATGAAACTACGGTAAACCCTGTATGAAGAAAGAATCTCTTATGTTGAGACCCTGAGGACAGAGCAGGGTTGAAGGTGGTCCATTCCACGTGCCTCCACATTATGAACAGGGAAATGCCAGTTAGCCAGGAGCATAAGGAAAGCTCTGGGACTTTTCTATGGAAACAGTCACAGCCGGGCACGTCTCAGAAGTGTCTGTGCACAGCTGCCCACAACACGGGGCACAAACAGGAGACACTAGAGGTCTGCATGCCATTCCAGGCTGCAGTCTCATCACGCAGAGCTGTTGTGACAGCTCACACCACTGGTGTGCTGCCATGGATAGACACAGGCTGCTGAGGAGTGAGGGGCTGGAACAGTGAGGAGCAGGAGTTTCTGTGAGCCCCTCCACCGTGAGGGCAGTGGAGGCGCTTGGAGCTCTGCCTTGGGAAGGATGGTGAGACAGCCAGAGCTCAGCGTTTATGGGCAGTGGGCAGGCCAGCGTACGGGCCCCATGGCGTCTGGCTGTCACAAACGCCTTAGTTGGGAAGAAGTGGTAGGTAAAGCAGATGATGCCGCCTTGTGACGACTGCAAGAAGCCTCATGTGCAGGCCCTGGGTCCTCAGAGAGGACTTGAGCCCGTGCCGTAGCTGCTGGGGTGAGAAGAGAGCCAAGCATGAGCAACCCAGTTTGTTTCTGGGGTGTGCTGGTGACGGCATGCCGAGGCAAGTGATGAGCCCATGAGGGGAGATGCTCTGCTGGACCTGATTCTTACGAGGGAAGAACTAGTTGGAGAGCTAAAGGCTGGGGACAGCCCTGGCTGCAGCGGCCATGAGATGGTGGTGTTTGGGAGCCTGAAAGGAGGGGAATAAGGCAAAGAGCGGTATCAACAAGTAGGTGTCAGGGGAAGAGACTCTGGCCTGCTCAGGAGCCTGCTTGGAAGACTCCTGTGGGATAGAGTCGTGGAGAGAAGCGTGGTCCGCGAGAGGTAGTGGATTTTCAAGGACTGCCTCCTCCAGTGTCAAGAATGGTCCATCCCAACAATCAGGGAAGAAAAGCAAAGGTGCTAGGAGCGCTGCACGGATGAACAGGAGCTCCTGACAAAACGCAGCCGTGACAAGGAAGCAGGCATGAGGCGGGAGCAGGGAGAAGCGACCTGGGAGGAATACAGAGATGCTGCTCAAAGCAGCATGCGTGGGCTTAAGAAAGACCGCCTTTATTACTGGCGAGTTCAACCACCTGAAAACCAAGACAGAGTGCCATCGGCTTCAGAACAGCTCCCAAAGCCCTGCCGGTTCTGAGAGCACCCTTCCAAAGCAAGTCCTTCAAGCACCTGGCTAACTGTATGGGCCAGAGTAGAAAATACAGGAAGAGCAGAAAAACTAGAAGCCAGAAGGTACAGCAGATGGAGAACTCCAACGCTTTGCTGTGTTTCATTTCACTAAAGCCTTACCAAGTCCGTGCTCAGTCCATGGAGCACAGGTTGCGGCACAGACGTCTCTGAAAGGGTGAAGAGTTCAGGATCTCATGTTCACCTTTCACAAAGATGAGTGAAGCCTCGGTCAGGTACAGGCCACTGTCTGGCCAAGTTTCTCTCTCCTTTCAGTGACTATTTAAAAGCAGCATTGCTGGAGACACGCATGGATGAAGAGGGAGCTCCTGACATTACCATCAGAAGCAGGCGCACAAGAGGCAGAAGCAGAGGTGGGTGAGGTGGAAGGAGTACAGAGGCACCATCCCACCGTGCAGGGGTGGGCTGAGGAAAGCTAAAGCCCACAGGGAGCTGCTTGTGGCAAGGCACGTGAAGGACAACAAAAGGGTTTCTCCAGGTGCGCCATCAGCAAAAGGGTGACTAGGGAACATGGGGGTCTGCTGAGGACTAGCAACGGGGACCTGGTCTTAAAGGACGTGGAGGAGGCTGAGGCTCTGGTTGCCACCTTTGCCTTGATCTTTGCTGTTAGGAGCAGCCAGCAGCAATGCCAAGGCTCCTGAAGACCAGTGGGGAAGTGCGGGGCAAGGAAGACTTGCCCTCAGCGGTGGAGGATTAGGCTAGGGAACATTTAAACCAGCAAGCCCACGGGTCTGCTGCAATGCACCCGGGGGTGCTGAGGGAGCTGCCTGATGTTGTTGCAAGACCACTTTCCATTACCTTTGCAAGGTCATGGTGGTTTGTGCGAGGTTCCCGAGGAGTGGAAGAAAGCAGGCCTTACCTTCGGGAAGGGTGGGAAGGAGGCTCTGAAGAGCCGCAGGCTGGTCAGCCTGAGCTCTGTCTCTGGGGAATGTGATTGAGCAACTAATCCTGGAAACCCATTTTTAAACATATTGAGGAGTGGCAGTTGTCAGCACAGACCTATCAAGGGAAATCATACCTAACTGATACGGTAGCTTTCTATGATGAGACAGCTGGCTGTGAGTGGATAAGGAAAGAGCACTGGATGGTTGTTTTATTTACTTTAGTAAGGCTTTTGACACTGCCTCCCTTAACAGCTTCATAGACAAATGGATGAAGTACAGAGTTGGTTAGTAGAGAGGTGGACTGAAAACTGGCTGTACTGCTCAAATGGTTGTCCACAGAAGTATGTAGTCCGGCTGTAGGCCAGTCACCCATGGAATACTCTTCCAGGTCTTTACAGGGGCCAGTATTGTTTAGCTTCTTCACTGATGACCTAGATGATGAGACAGAGTACATCCTCAGTGTTTGCAGAGGACTCAAGACCGGGAGGAGTGCTTGATAGATATGTGCGCTGCCATACAGAGGGACCTCAACGGCTGGAGAAATGCAGCACCAGGAACCTCACAAATTTCAACACAGTGAAATGCCAAGCCCTGCACCTGGACAGATATAACCCAGGCAGCAGTCTGACTGGCTGTAAAGCAGCTTGTCAGACACACCCTGCGGGTCCTAGTGGACACCATGTTGACCATAAGCCAGCAACATAGCAAAGGTGACAAACAGCATCCTGGACTGCATTAGTAACAGCATTGCCAGTAGGCTGACAGAGATGATTATTTACCTCTACTTTGCCTTTCTAAGACCTCATTGGTAGAGTTGTGCCCAGTCCTGGGCTCTTCAGTACAAGAAAGGCATGGATGTACTGAAGCTAAGGCAAGGAGTGCACATGAAGATGATGATGGGACTGGAACATCTCCCATATGAGGAGAGGCTGAGAGAGCGGGGAGTGTTCATGCTGAAGAATGAAGGGCTGGGGTTGGGGTGGGTTCTTATCCATGTGTATAATTAATTGATGGGAGGGTGTACAGGTGAACAGACAAGAGGAAATGGGCACAAATCGAAACACAAGAAATTACATTTAAACCTAAGAAAAAACTTACTGTGAGAGTGGAACAGGTCGTCCAGGCAGGGTTGTGAAGTCTCCCTACTGGGAGATATTCAAAACCCAACTGGATGCGACCTTGAACAAACTACTCTGATTGACCCTGCTTGAGCAGGGCATTGGCCTAGATAAATCTCCACACTGCCCTTAGTACAAGGGATGCTTGTACTAAGAAAGAGACAAACAGAATAAGTAAGATCCCAATAGTCTGGGTTGGAAGGGACCTTCAAAGATCACCTAGTCCAAACACCCTGACATGGACATCTTTCACTAGATCCGGTTGCTCAAAGCCCCATCCAACATGACCTTGAACACTTCCAGGGATGGTGCATCCACAACTTCCCTGGCCAACCTGTTCCAGTGTCTCACCTCTCATTGTAAAAATTACTTTTTTATGTCCAATCTAAATATACTCCCCTTCGTTTTAAAATGCTTGCCCCTTGTCCTGTCACTACAGGCCCTGGTAAGAAGTCTCTCTACATCTTCCTTATATACCTCCTTTAGATACTGAATGGTTGCAACATAAGGTCTCCCTGAAGCCTTCTCTTCTCCAGGCTGAACAACCCCAACTCTCCCAGCCTTTCCTCACAGGAGAGGTGCTCTAATCCTCTGGTAATTTTTGTGGCTGTCCTCCGGACCTGCTCCAACAGGTCCACGCCTTTCCTGTGCTCAGGACTCCAGAGCTGGATGCAGGACTCCAGGTGGAGTCTCACCGGAGCAGAGCAGAGGGGCAGAATCACCTCCCTCAACCTGCTGGCCACGCTTCTTTTTGTACAGGCCAGGACATGGTTGGTTTTCTGGGCTATGAGTGCACATTGCCAGCGCGTGTCCATTTTTTCACCCACCAGTATCCCCAAGTTTTTCTTGACAGGGCTGCTCTCAATCCCTTCATCCCCCAGCCTATACTGACACTGTGGCTTGCCCTGACCCAGGTGCAGGACCTTGCAGTTGTCCTTGCTGAACCTCATGAAGTTCACATGGGCTCCCTCCTCAGTCCTGTCAAGGTCCCTCTGGATGGCATCCCTTCCCTCCAGTGAATCAACCGCATCACTCAGCTTGGTGGCATCTGCAAACTTGCTGATGGTGCACTCAATCCCACTGTCTCTGTAACAGTACTGGTCCCAGTACAGACCCCTGAGGATCATCACTGGTCCCCATCTGGACATTATGCTGTTGACATAATCCCACTGTTGACAATCCCACTGTCTGTCACTGATGATGATAGTACATAGCAGTGGTCCCAGTGCGGACCCTTGAGGGACACCACTTGTTACTGGTTTCCACTTGGACGTTGATGTGAAAGCACAAAGGGTTAAGCAGGAAGCAAAAGAACTAAAAGCCTAGATGAAAGTCCAATTGAAGAAGAAAAAACCCCCGCCTTTCTAAATTATATCTGCAACATGATAGGGCTTTGGGCTTCTGGTTTTGCATGTTTATTTCTGGCTCCTTTCATGAATGATGACCTTTGGAAACAGAGCTCTAATTTCCTCTTTCCTATATGACTATTCCTTAAGTACTCATTTGAAAGAGTAGTTAGCTGAAACCTTTTACACCTGTTTAAGAAAAAAAATCTACAGAATTTCCATATGCAACATACACTCTTTACAACAATGGAGAGTGAATTATTCTACTGGAGAAGGGAGCTTGGGGTATATGATACAATACATTGGGACTTTTCAAGCAGTTTTGTTTTTTTTAATAAGAAAAACAATATTACCAGGTTGATTTGGCTTTTCAGTTTTTAAGTTATTCAGTTAGTGACTGTGTCTGTTGTCAATTTTATTTCAGTCACAATAGAAGGAACATTTGAATATCATCAACTCTCACTTCTAAAGTATCCTTGAAACTCTACTGCCATTACATGGAGACTATAGCACACATCAGAAAGTGATCCACAGCTTTAAATCGTGCTGGATTAGTGTCAGGAAAAGTGAAATTTTACAGAACAGATTTCTGTCAGAGTGATCTCCATGGTGACTTTAGCATAGACAAATTTTAACCAAAAGACACACTGTGTCTTGGATGACTTCTTTAGGGCTGACACAACTTGAGAAAACACAGCAAACGCTGATTACTGACAGCACAGTTGATGTTCTGAGTAGAAACTTTCATAACATTATCAAAATCTCCACTGTTTTCTCTAGCAATCCAGAGGGTAGACAAACATCTGAGAATAAAAACATTCATCCAAGTTTTAGTACTTGTTTTCATTCGAACTGCCTTTGTAGTCTGCTAGCTGGACTGAGAGAATCCCTAGCAATTTTAACCACAGATTTTTTTAATGAGCTCTCCACTTCGTATGATCAGCCAAAAGTTGGCTTGACTCCTAAAATAAACTGGTTTGCAAGGAGGAGTTAAGACCTACAGACCAGTAGTAATGTCCTAAGCCCAAGTACATTCCTTAGCTAAATACACAGTATGCTCTAGTCCTGCTTTCCTTAAGGTTAATATGATAATCTGTCACACAAAACAAGCTTAATTTATCAGTGTTTATCACTGTCCTCCTCACAGGGGTCAATTCTACCGCAACCTGATGAGACATGGCTTTCTTGCACATGAGTGTCTGGGGACACATTAACAAAAGAAGAAACAGCTATTTTCTTGACCACAACCAGTCAGGCAGAAAACCACTTCCCAGCTGATTTAAGTATATATCTGTAACATGAAAGTTAAAGGCTGTCTTATGCCAGTCTGATTTGTTGAACTAGCCTTGGAAAGAAGCTCAACTATAATAAATTTTAAAGTTAAAGAAAGCTCTTTCTCCCTCCTGTTCCAATTTTTAAATATTAAAAAATTATTCAATTATAGAAGGGAAGTTCACATACAACGAGTTAGTATAAAAAAAATCTTGCTAACATGCAACATATGCACATACCATATGTTAGTATTCAAATGAGTTACTATTTGATCCATAATACTGATATGTCACTGCCAAATGCCTTTTATCTTTTCCTGTTGGATCAGACTACACAGTATCAGGACTTTCTCCTGAAAAACACATTACTTTTTTTCTTATTATGGCATACTGAGTTGAAAAAAACCCCGTTCTTCATGCTTATGCTTTTCAAGAGGAAAACAACTACAAAAATGTCAACTCCAGGCATAATTTACCAAACTATGGAATCTGATTTCAGAAGCTAAGATACCCAGTTTTCCTGGGAAAAGGATAAACAGCATTTGAGGAGTCCAAAGTTCATGCCCTTTGACTTCCAAATCCCTACAGACAGGGCATAGCTTCTGAAAAGACTTATGTGCAGCTTGTGGCAGAGAGAGGAAAATGATGTAGTCCTAAATATTTTTGCCACTGAAGAAAGCTAGAAGCCTACACCAAACATACTGGTGGAATTTACTCTTAAAAAGACTAAATTCTAGCAACATCATTTAGCAAGAACCATTCTTCCCAGCAAAACCTGTGCTATCCACATGCTTTCTGCTCTTTCCCTAGTCACCGCTACTTCAAATTACAACAGTGTGGACTGGTAAACTTTCGTTATCCACAACCTACAAAGCAGCAATAAAGCAGCTAAGAGTTGTGGTTTGTTGGTTTGTGTTTGTTTTTTTTTTTTAAAATTTGTCTTGAAGACAGCCTTTCAGAACCCCAGATTCTTCCTTTCTCCAGCTGTTTCTCTTCTAGGAGAGCCATTTGCAAGTGTGTCACTTCTCTGGAGCTGTTTTCATGAGCAGCTGAAATCCCCCTAGTTCCAAGATAGTTCTGAATTATGAAGCTGTGTTAATAGCCATCCTCCCATATGGTAGCCACCTCTTCACCCTCCTCCTGCAGGGTGGTTTTTAGATCTCCAAGCATGTGCCGTATGTATCACCACTTAATCTGGTTTCACCTGCTTCTCTCTCTAGCTTTAGAGCTCCAAATCCATTGAAATCATGTTTCACAGGAACATGTGACATGCTTAGTTATCTGTAAGCAGTTTTAGCACAGTACAATGACTCTTTTCATGAAGGCTGAACATTTTCCTAAGTGCCTTTAGAGGAAAAACCCCTCGAATGCGCACACGCTGTCTTTGCTTCTTCCTGAAAACAGTTTGCGCCTTGCAGAATTACAGTGAAGGTCTCCTCTGCACTGTCAGCAGGTTTGGGACAAGACATAAGCAAACACTAAATCAATGATTTGGGTCTGTCTAATACAAAACCACTTCACGTGCCCTACCCAGCAGGTGAACAGCTACCTGAGCAGAGGACTGCCAGGCCAAAAGAGTGGCTGTGGAAGGACGTACTGTGAAAAGTATGTTTGCTGACAGCACAGCAGCCCCTGTTTCTCTCCTCATACAGACTCCTCTCAAACCTCCTTCAGGGAGGGGTTTCTCTGGACGGCTACATTTTGCCCTGCAGAAAAAGGGCTGAATCAGATGGTTCACATGCAGCCTGTGAATGCTGTGAGACACTCACAGGGCAGAGACATTCCCAGGTCAGGGCTGGGCCCTTCCCTTCACTTGTCCCTGTCTGACAACCGCATTGCACATACACACAGCCAGAAAGTATGATGAGCCCTCAATGCACCTTCTGAAACACGTCTGCACACATTTCCAGTAGGCTACTATGGAGAAGCTGTACCAAAGCATTGAGACCAGCAGGATATTAATGCAAAGAGAAGGCATAATCACAAAAACAACCCAGAAAGCATGGATCTCCATGTCATTCTTAAGTATTTACAGTTAAATTTTTTATCTGATAAGCCTTGTCATAAGGACTTCTAAGGCAGGGAATAAATTAACACTAGCTAATAACATTTGTGAATATATCTCCATAGTTTTCTGGCAATGATGCTACAGAACTACAAGAAGATTTTTTCAGTCTTTCTTCTTGAAGAGATTTTCCATAAAATATCTTTAAATTTTCAGGAAGTAGTCAAGAAGAAGTGCTTGTCTTCCCTGAAACAGACATCTAGAGCAGCCAACATTTTGACTACCAACTGGTATGAGACATCAAGGATGAGGGGGGAAGGGATTCAGGGAACAAGAAAGGGACAGGCAGATGGAAAGGCAACCAAGCCAAAGAAGCAGCAACATTGGGGACCAAATGTGCTTGGGGAAGGAGGGGAACTGGGAGACAGGTTGGGGAGGAGCATAAAAAACTTGGTGAGAAGTGAGAACAATAGTGGGCAACATCAAGTGTCAGAAAAGGCAGATGAGTAAGGTTGAGGGAAGAAGAGGAAAAGAAGTTATGCACAATGGGGAAAGTGAAGGAAAAGAAATGTGTGATTTTTCTGAACACTCATTTTTCTTTCCCAGAAGTTACAGGCAATTCAGCCAAGAAAAGGAAGTATGTAACCTCTTCCAGCACTTAAGCCACTAGTTCATTCAACACAGTTGAGTATAACCCTTTTTTAAAAAGTATCTTCAAACGCAGGTGAAACAAACTGCCTTGGGAGAAAAAATATTTTCAGCATGACACACTGAAAAAAAAAAAAAAGCTACAGCAATTCAACTTGTAAATGAGTATCGCTTGAAGTACCACTAACAGAAGCTTTTATGAGGAAAGAAGTTGAGACATGGAGAAGCAACAGCCCTCAACCACTATGATGGATAAGCTTTATATCGACTAAAAGCTGCCTAGGCCTCACTATACAGTAGTCAAGTACCCTCAGCTTTTATTGATTCCTGGCAAGGATTTAGGCCAGAATCTAATGTCTTCTCACATTTCCAGATCCCTGCAGACTGACACACAAGTAAGAGCTCTTAATAACTCATTTCTTATTTCAGGAATTACTGAGATAGCTCCTCTGTGATTCATTTGTTGCATATATACATTCAAACAATGCCCCCCTCCTCCATCTTCATATTACCATGAAATAATAGATTTTCAAAAATTTGCCTTTGAATTCTCAAGCTTGAGAGATTACATCTGTGGTTGCATCTTAGCCAAAACCAATGAATTCTGTCTCCAGGGAAGAAGAAGAATCTCTGCTGGTCGAAACCTAGCTCAGCATCGCATCTCAAAAAGGACAGAAAATGCAAACCCTTGAAAGGCACCCCTAAGGAGAACTTTTAATCCACTCCTTTACCGCCACCCTGTCCTGGTTTCAGCTCGGGTAGAGTTAATTTGCTTCTCAGTAACTGGTGCAGTGCTGTGTTTTGGATTTGGTGTGAGAACAATGCTGACAGCACACTGCTAGGACTTTTTAGTTCCTTGGGCCCTGCCAGCGAGAGGGCTGGAGGGGCACGGGAAACTGGGAGGGGACACAGCCAGGGCAGGTGACCTGAACTAGCCAAAGGGATATTCCATACCATATGACGCCATGCTGAGTATATAAACCAGGGGAAGAAGAAGGAAGGAGGGGGCATTATGGCGTTTCTCTCCCTGAGTAACTGTTATGTGTGACGGGGCTGTACACCTGCCTGCCCATGGGAGTGGTGAATGGATTACTCGCTTTGCTTTGCTTGCATGCGTGGATTTTGCTTTACCTATTAAATTGTTCTTATCTCAGCCCTCGAGTTTTACATTCCTTTCCGACTCTCCACCCCATCCCTCTGGGTGAGGTGGAGTGAGCAAGCAGCTGCGTGGTGTTTGGGAGCCAGCTGGGGTTAAACCATGACACACATCCAGCTACTGGAGGTCTGTCAATATAGAGCAGTTTTATCAACTATATATTCCCAGAATGACCAATAATTATTTTGGTATGAAAATGGACTTTGGGACTCAACTCTTCACCCAAGCAATACAATTAACTACATTAATGACAGCATCCACATGATGTTTATCCTACTATCCCTGTAACAGTCAGTTCTCAAGTTCATGGTTCACTGTGTAGACAAGTCCTTAGAAGCTGGATCGTGTTCTCAGGCACAAGGATTTATAGTCTTTTTCTAAACCTGCTCTGCACATCTGCTAAATCTGTCATCTCAAAAAAAGTAGGATTGTTCTTATGATCATTTTAGCCTTTTGGCTTCAGTATCTTCGTATGCTAAATTTCATGGTTGACTTAACATATTCAAGTTCCCAAAATTAAGATTTAAATCTTCAAAGTTTACACTTCACTCAACAAGGCTTCTACAATAGCAAAGAAACAAAAGGCAATGCAGACCACTAATTCAAATCTTCCAGCGTTAATCTATAGACTTTGCATTCCTTCCTACTGGCTTCATTCCTACAGAAAACCAGGTCTTTACAAGTCAGTATTATTCAACTTGTTCTGACTTGTTTTCATTGTTTTAAAAAATATGCATCTGCAAAATGTGGAGAGCTGGAATTAAGAAAAGGTACAATATTCTGGAATATAATTTAATTCAGATACTCCTGAGGGAGAGCATGGTAATATCCCAAAAGATATGGTAGAGGTACTGAGTCAATACACATAAGCTAATGAGCAGCTTGCTCTTGACCCATATCACACAATGGTATTATCTAGAGACAAGTGGAAGAGGTCCAGCACGCTATTAACTGTGCCTCTGTCATGTTTAATTTGATACATTACGATTTCCCACACACAAAGAAGCACAGAAGCACAACAGCTGGTGGGTGAACTCCTGTTAAG
The DNA here is from genome assembly GCF_023634085.1 of Falco cherrug. Taxonomy (NCBI): domain Eukaryota; kingdom Metazoa; phylum Chordata; class Aves; order Falconiformes; family Falconidae; genus Falco; species Falco cherrug. The sequence continues at coordinate 68,872,790 of NC_073720.1, read as the reverse complement.
AGAAGTTATCAAAGAAGCCATGCCCTGCCCTGATGCAAGGGCATCAGCCCCACAGGCTGGGGGTGGCACCCAGCAGGTATGTTCACAGGAGAAGCTCTGTGGGTCACTTCACCAGCTCAGGAGGGCACTTTAGGTTGTGGTACTCTACAAGATGCATGGAAAAAGCACTCTGAGATTGTGCAAGATTTTTAGGGGATGTTTCAGGGAGAAACAAAGGCAGGGGAAGGGAGGAATCAAGGTGGTTTGAGGAGGAACAAGGATGGGAAAATAAGAGGTATAAGAAGATACAAGAAGCTGGTCACGTGTAAAGATGTTGCTGGGCAGTGCGCCTGCCTGGCCATGCCCTGCACCTGATCAGCACAGTCAGTCTCATTAAATGCTATTTTTAACTCTCTTATGCCTGCAGTTTCCACTCTTTTGCATGCAAATGGGCTCCTAAGTACAGCAACTGAAGCAGGACCACATGTCACCATGACCCATGGTGTCCACAGTACCAGCAACCAGAGTGACAGCCGTTGTGTGAGCACCAGCAAACATCAGGCTGGACTCAATGGCATGCAATGTAAATGGCCTGGGAGCCACATGTACACGTGCCTGAGTGAGACACCAAGCAGAGGTGACTACTGGAGGGACAAGGAGGTCCAGGATGACTGTTGGAGATTCTGATGGCTGGGGGTCCACTGGGAGACCTGGTGGTGTGTGTCTGTGTGGGCGCATATATCTATGCACACACACATGCACACAGCTACACATGCATGTATATATATACATAAATATATATGTATCAGAACACATGTATGTATACACACACACACTCCCACTAATAGACCTTCATCCTGCTCAGCCACAGAGGGGACAGGTTGCTGCAGCAACTTCACCTCTACTGGGGTACCAGATTTGGAGACCCCTAACACCATTAAACTAAAGCGTTCAAAATTCATCTTGTGTGTGTGTGTGCGCGCACGTTTGTTTGTTTGTTTGTTTGTTTGTTTTGTTTTTAAAGAGACATTAGAATCATTCCCTACCTATTGAACTTTCTAAATCTGCAAAGTTACTGGGCTTTACAGTGACTTCTGTTTTGTGAAAATGTGTCAAAAGGAAGCAATTTGTTGTAATGCCACTGTTCTATTTAGAAACCAAGTAACAATTCCTTACACTAGCCTTGAAAATGTACCATCTACTGCTGCTTTCTCCACTTCACAGATGGACACTGTGTATGAACAAAAGATGTATTAGAGGCTGCATCTTGCCTTCAATTTTCCTATCTTTTTTCCTTCTTTTGAGAAGGCTGTCTAAAGCTGAACTGTCCTGTACCAGTACTTTCAAACAATCCAGATGAAATATCTGGATACATAATTTGCTCTCTTTGACAGCCATGAGCAAGTGAAATAGCCTTAGCTGATAAAGCATAGAAGTCCTGACACTCAGGCACTTATGTCACTTAAAACACTGGAAAAACTGAAAGTTTCTTAGATAAACTGCAGTTCGTCAGAGCCTGGTCCCACAAGGGAACATGGTGGTGGTTCATAACTTACTGTCATAAGAGACACCAGCTTCAAATCTTAAGAAGTGAAGTAAGACCATGCTTGAGATCACTTCCCTAACCATGTTAATTATTTATTGTGCTGAATTTTTGAAAATCCAAACAGCATTTGCACAATTATCCTCTTAATTGTGTAAGAACTTTAGGCTTAATAAAATAAAATAATAAAAAAAAAAACAGGAAAAGTCATATTTATTAATTTGAAATTTCATTCTTTACAACAACCCATGCAGCTATATTAGGCAACAAGTACCATGTTTTTCTAGTAACTATTATGGATATAGGGGGTGGGTTGCCCTTAAACTGTGGTTGGCCTCATCTTCTGAAAAGTAAGGGTTTGGCTAATAACAACCCCAGAAAACTCCACACACTAAGAATCTAACAGCATAAAAAGCAACCAGCCTGGCTCAATCCTGACACACAGGAATACATACACTTTTATTGCAACATGCCCAAGAAAAAAACCCAAACAACAAAAAAAACCAAACCCACCCCACCCCCCAAATCACCTGGTGTCTTCAGTAAGATTTGGATCTAGCTACCTTAAAAGAAAAAGGCTTTGAAAAGACATGTCTGCCTTTCAAACTGGTTGCTTACCTATGGGTTGTTAACACTGTGTTTTCTGTCCTTCCATTACCAAATTGAGAGAAATCATGTGTTTTACAGGGTAATGAATGGATTGTCACTTGTACCAATCTACCAGTGGAAAACAGTAACGAGATACTTGCAAGACCCTGGATAAATATATTGGACCAAAACTTTGGATAGCAAACTGATACCGAGCATAAGAAAAATAGCCATTTACTACTTTTTCATAAGGCAAAGCAAATTAAGATTATATGAATAAAGACTGGAATGGGTGTGTATTCACCACTTACTAAAACTCTGCTTACTTGAATCTGTCGAAATTTGGATATCTTTGGCTGATGCCTGTATTGACCCATCAACATCGTCATCTTCATCTGTGAAAACAGAAACATTTAAGAAAGGTTTTTTGTTAATTTGAAATAGGGTGTGGAAGTGGGAGGGAAGCATTTTTCATTTAAGGATGGTTTCATCAAAGAAGCTAACACAAAACAAGCCAGTCAAAAAAGCATACTTTCCTCTTCTGCCTATTTTATGATAATAATTCATACTATAAAAACAGCATTAAAAAAGTAAACCTGCACTGTCATGTAGCTATAGTGAAAGTGTACCTGAAGCCCTTCTACTATTAGCTTTAATACTGCATCTACTGCATTTCATCCCTTTCTTAAGTTGCAAGGTTTGCTTATGAATTAAGTATATACAGTTTCCATTATGTTTTATATCACCAAATCAGTTCAGGAATTGCAGTAACAGCTTCCCATCAGAATTACGGGTGTTATAGAAACAACTTCCATAAATGAAAAATAGATCTGCTGACACCCAAAGAGAAAGAAATTACTGCACTCCACAAGAGGACTTTGAGAGCTGCTCACTGCTCTCACTAAAACCTAGGAGCTAACATGTCAGATAATGTAAATGTCACCCTGTAAAATCACACATAACATACTTAGAAAATACTAAATTAAATGCTACTAACATTTACTTCTGTGAAGATAACATCCTGACTGCATTGTCACTCCTGACACACAGGTCCATACAGAAAGACTGGTGCAAATTTAACCATGATACATTTTTCTTCTCTAAGGGTAGTAGTAGCATGCAACATAAGCCAACCCCGTGGGCTGATCGTGTAATAGTATTCATACTCCCACCCACTGAAACTCCCAGTCAGTTCTGACTGGGATGCAAAGCTCCTTAAATATATAAATCAGGCAACACCTTTTAAAAACTACACCTTGCAGTTGAGGGAGAAAGCATGAAATCAATGCACAGAATAAGAGAGAAAAAATAAAATAAAATCAGTAAAGACAGATCTTCAGAGCAAAAGAGGTACTAGGGAAGTCAGAATCCTTACTGAGAAAAACCTTGCAAGAAGCATAATCGCAGCATGTCAACAAGGGTCCTTAGCAGGAGTCCTAAACTGGAAATACCAGGTAACAAGGATTATTTGGGTAATACTTGAACTGACTACAAGAAAGACGAACAATAATATTTCTGGGTTGGGGTTTTTGAAATATAAAACAAGGGTTGAAATACCTTCCCTGTTACAGTTGACAAACAGGTTAAGCTGCAAACTGGAAAGAAATGTAGACAATATGGTCTTGAAATGCCCTGAAATAAATGGAAGCTGAATGCCTTCACAAATTCTACTTCAGACAAAAACAAATTAAAAAAAAAGTAAATACAACGACAAGAAATGAAAGAATTCCTGATTGCTCCCAACTGCCCCCTTTTTCTAAGTTTAGATGGAAAGAAACTGACATTTTTTATTACTCTTTCCCCCTCAGTCCGGATAGTAGGGAAATCTACACTACACTAACAGCATCTTGAAACTATTCCAGTGAAGCTCAAAGACTTCTTTTGAAATACACTAAAACAGGAGTCAGTTGGAGGAAAAGGAGATAACTCCACCATTTCTTCCCCTGGTAGTCCATGAGTTTTGAAAAGCCACCTTCAGCAGAGAGATGTTAACTACATGTTGGCCATGAAGCTTAGCATTTACTCAGTGGCAAAAGCTAATCAGAACAAATGCTTCCCAGCAGGTCAACGATGATGTGCTCATTCTCTGTCTAGGACAAGTAAACTGATACTTCCCAACTATCAGCTTGGGGAGAGCTGTGCCTGCAGCAATTAACTTATCCAGATGACTGGCAACATTTCTTTGGTTCCACAAACCAGTCTTTTCACAATCTGAGAGACACCCCTTGTCAGCTGTGGCAACAGAAGAGCAGCCTCTGTGCATGCCACCGTGTGAAGACTTCTGAACAAGTGTGCTTGCAAGATGCATCCCACAGGAGTGGCCAGAAGTGCTACCTGTCTTCCAACAAAGCTGAAGTGCTCCTTGCTTCCCTAATGTGCATGCAATCTTCAGCGAGGTCTGCCACCCAGAGTCTCTGCCTCCCCCTGGAAAAGCAGCAGCAACTCCCAGGACAGCTCCCCCAAGCTGCTCCGTGGTCAGAGTTGCTTCAAACAGGTCCTGAAGTGTGTCAGGGAGCTGCTGGACCGATGACATGTCTTGGTAACTTCCAGCACATGCCAGGAGCTAGCGGGTTTTTGAAAGAAAATGCAGGTCGGTTCTGTGAACATGGGTGAGCTCCCTCGACATCACAGGATGATGTGAGAATCAGTTTAAGGCAATTGCTGGCTTTGCCTTCAAGGAATAATCTGCGCAGAGGGAAAGACATGCCTAGTGATGGCATTCAGTGCCTTTGGCAGGGACCTGCAGACAGTTGATCCCCAGCAGATGGCTGAAAGCAGCAAAACTTCAGCAACAGGTCTAAAAAAAAACCTTGATAGGATGTGAGTGGTGTAACAAGGACCCACACATGAAGGCACCAGGCTTGTACCTGAACATCAATGACCTAAGTGCTAAAAATGTCACATACCATCATTGGCTAAGGAAAACCAGAACAAAAAGCCTTATGCACAGCAAACTGTGGGGCAGGTACCACACCACAGATATTCTCCATGCCTTATGCTGAGCCACAACTGTGGCTCATTGACCATGAAAAAAGGAAGATGCCATGTGCTGCGGCAGCTATCAAGTTCAAAGGTACACCTGGGACCAGCAGCAGAAGGGGAGCACCCCCATGGCTTGGCTGGTGCTCCCCCAGGTGTCAGCAGCCCCTCTACCCTGGGAGGCTGCTGCCCACCACACAACAGAAAGCTAAGCCCAAGGAGGAGAAATTTTCACAGACCAGCAGAAAAGAGATCTGGTGTTAGAAAAGAGATTTTTCAGGATATTGCGGTATTTTATCTGGATGTATGCAGGCTGAGCACTACAAAAATACATCCTGCCTTTCCAAATGTGGGGCGTTTTCTTTGGGTTTGTTTATTTTTTTTCATCTCACATTAAAGCACTGGAAAGGGTCTAAGTATTTTCCCTTTGCCATGCATCTGTTTCTGACTGACCTGCACTGCATTCTCTCAATTCAAAGGACAAGACACACATTTAAAATAAAGGAATGCAAAAAATATTATTTCAAAAAAACTTGAGTATATGTAACACAAACTCATACACTTAGCATGTGGCCTAAGACCTTAAATGGAAAACCTCTACCATCACCTGAAATAATGAAGGAAGAGACTAGAAGGTGAAGCTATAACCTTTGATTCCTTCACTCAAGGTGCTCTGTGTTTAATTTTACTTAGAGGTGATTTAAAAGCCTGACATATTAAAAGAACACACTGCTGTTTAAAAAACAAACTTAGTTAACGTCAGAAAAGACTTACACGACGAGGCTATTTAGAAGGTTTGTGATTAACTTCTGTTCATAATACAACTTTATCTTCGCTTAAGTCTTTGGGGAACCTGTAGAATACCTAACAATAGACCTGAACCAAGATTCTTGAGTCTCCCAGCAAAACGAAGCTTATCCATATAGTTTATTTCTGGGTTTTCTTATGTTGGGAGCATTAAAAACTCAATGACTTTGACGTACGTGCAGTACTTCACCTTCCCCAAACAACAAGCATATTCATTAAAAAGAAAAACAACTCACTGAACAAACCCAACCAATGAAAGCAACATAACACCTCCCCTCCCCCTTCAACTTCTATTGGTCACTTCAGCGTATCTAGGTTATGTACACTTAGGGTCATGCAGTTTATGCAGCAGCAGGACTACTGCCATAGCTTCTGCATGTGAGAATGCACGGATCCTGCTACCAGCCAACCACCTTCACCAAAACCAAACGTGCATGTTCAAAGCAGAAAGTTCAAGAACAACCTGTCAGGCTGAGAAAAGTGCAGTTGCAAATATTTAACTTCCACAGTGTACTTTTAATTTACTTTCCTACTTTCAAGCACCAAAAGAAAGGCGTTATAAGAACATCATAATCAAAATATAAATTTGAAAATACTTCAGCAGCTTAAAAAATTCTCTTGTTCCTAAAGAGCTGTTAAGCAAACATACACTCTAGATGGCAGCAGAACATTACTCTGTTAAATATAAATACATGGTTTCCTTTCAGTATAGAAATCTTAAAAAGGGCTAATGCTTAATCAAAGAGGCAAAGAAAAAACAATGTGTACCAGCAAGTGTTTGTTGCAATGGTAACACTAATAATACACATTTTTGGATTTTAGGTTTTCACTTTCTGCATGCTTACTATTTAAAGAACAGTTTTCAAATTGCCCTGTACAAGTAAACAGAATTTTTAGCATTTTGCACAGTGTGCGTTTAAAAATCTTTATCCTGTCCCAGAAATAGCAAGAAGTTACAGTGTTGCCACAAAAGCAGTGAAAACTGGGAATTGTATATATCAGTGATTTACAGTGCTAGGGTAAACATGATCATCAATTAGCTGCATTCAACTGTCAAAGTTTTTACCTGATTCTGTTTGCAAATTTTCTGATATTCGAAAACAATGCAGTTTGCTGAAGTTGCGAGAAAATAACTGCACACAGCTTGGAGGAAGAATCATATTTCTTAACCTTCCAAAAGTACATTCTGGTGTGACAATTACGTAGCAAGCAGCATGAGCCTATAAATAGAAGCATCAATTAAGGACTTAATGAGACACAAAGAAAGCAAATCTGTTTATAACAAAATATGCACTAGAATTGCAAAACCCAGGCTAGGGCATATATAGACCTTTTGTAAATCACTTTCATGAAGTGAGTGACCCATTTTTCACTTTAGATTGTCTTTTGTTCCATTCAGCTTTTATATAACCAATAATCGAAAGTCTTAATGTGAAGAAACTCCAAGTACTGTAAACTTGCTCTATTAAAAACTAAAGTTTTTTATATAGCTATCTGAGGAAGTTTGAAGTTTTGGTCTCAAACCCTGGATCTTCCATTCTATATGGTTATTTACTGAGGGAGGTGGGAAAGGTAGGCAGGTGTCCTGTTTCAGCTGGGATAGGGTTAATTTTCTTCTTATTAGCTGGTGCAGTGCTGTGTTTTGGCTCTGATGTGAGAACAATGCTGACAGCACACTGATGGTTTGAGTTGTTGCTGGGTGATGTTTATACCAAGTCAAGGACTTTTCAGTTCCTTGGGCCCTGCCAGTGAGAGGGCTGGGGGGGAGACAGGACACAGGAAACTGGGAGGGGACACGGGAAACTGGGAGGGGACACAGCCAGGGCAGGTGACCCAAACTGGCCAAAGGGATATTCCATACCATATGACGCCATGCTGAGTATATAAACTGGGGGAAGAAGAAGGAAGGGGGGGACATCTGGCATTATGGCGTTTGTCTTCCCAAGTAACCATTATGAGTGATGGAGCCCGGCTTCCCTGGGGATGGCCGAACACCTGCCTGCCCGTGGGGAGTGGTGAATGGATTCCTTGCTCTGCTTTGCTTGGGTGCCTGGCTTTTGCTTTACCTATTAAATTGTTCTTATCTCAGCCCTTGAGTTTTACATTCCTTTCCAATCCTCCTTGCCATCCGTCTGGGTCAGGGGGAGTGAGCAAGTGGCTGCGTGGTGCTGGGCTGCCGGCCGGGGTTAAACCACGACAGCAGGTTATAATAAACAGCTTGAAAACAGCAATATCCTCTTGCAGATTCAGTGATAACACTGTTAGGAGTTTTTATTCCAAAGCATAACTAACTATTTTCTGCCTTCATACTTGCAAGAGATCTTCCAGCATTATTTCATACACGTACCTTTGAATGTGTGGCCATATAGCACATTACATTTTTTAGACTGTCCTCAAAGACAACCCTTCCCACCTCAGAAATTATGAATCATATTAAAAATACAAAATCCACAATATTTAAAAAGATATTATTCATCATACCTGAAACACTGAATAACCTCCGTTTCATTTAAAATTATTATTACACAGTTTATTACATTTATTACAGTTCCTATTTTATTACTTTTCATTTTACAAAATTTACCTATTTTATACTTAATCTTCACCCCATCTAGTGCTGCTTTGCACTTTCTTCATATTTCAACAAGAGGTAGCATTAAACGGATGGACCAATTGTTATCTACGCAGCAGACTGTGTATCGGTATGTGAAAAGCTGTGGCTTTCATGAGGATTATTTAAGCATACCATTATGTTGCATTGGAATTCAACATGCATCATGTGAACAGAAAAGACAGAAGCCAATAATGATAGCTTAAAAAAAAACCCAGAACATACAGGTTAAGAATTATTCTACACTGAAAGAAGGATAAGCATATTGGAATGGTAAATCTTTGACCTTGCAGAATTCATACGACATGAAAGAAATTCTGATTTCACATAGGAAAAGTAACTGCAGGCTTCTAAGCAGAAATCTATAATGATTAGTCCCTGACAAATTTTAATTCTATTGTATTTACATAAAACTTAACTGTGATTTTGAGAATTGCTCCTTTTAAAGACTAATGGGGGGACTTAGAAAATCAGATTTTCCATGTAACTCAAGTACATATTTATATAAGTACATAAATGAAGTGTATTTATGAAGTGTATATAAAGTATATTTATGAAGTGTACAAATATTTTATATAAAATGTTTAAATAAGCATGTGCATATCTCTCTCTCTCTATATATATATATATATGGTTCCCACAATTATACACAACAGCACAACATACCAGGATGCCACACCATTCACATCTCATGCCAGACAGCACCTCAGAAGAGCCACAAGTTTTTTTGCAAACTTCACAACGAGCACTTGAAGAAAGGTTTCCCTCCCTCCAGTGGTGGTGGTAAGTGTCCTGGAGGAACACATCAAGACTTGGTGTTACACAAAACATAGAGAGGCATCCTCAACCTAACGTACAATCAGCAATTCAAACAGCTCTGGGGAAACAGCAACACAGACTAGGACATAAAGTATTTTCTTACTTTATACAAACTGAACAATCTTGTATTTCACAGAAAGAAGTTTATTAAACTGCCAAAAATAGTTTAATATTTTTAAATATTCTTTTTCTTCACAGTCCACTAAAAACTGTTTATTCTTTATTTAAACAATTATCCTGAACAGGTTAGTATTATGCATATATTTTACAGCAAGAAGGTGGGCAGTCTTGCCTCAGACAGACTGCAGGAAGCCTGAGGAATATGACAATGTTTGCCAGGGATGGAATGCAGCAAACAGCTCAACATATATGGGGGGTGGGGGAAGAGTTCCATGCCAGCTTCTGCAATGCAAGTTTTTAGATAAGATGCTTAATTATTATTTTTTTTAATTAGGACATTATATACATTACACAGACTTTTCAGCACTGCTACAATAAGCATCGTACGTCAGAATTTAAGTTCATTTTGCTATCTGTGATGCATTCTGAAGCCACATTTCCTTTGCCTGCCAATAAGCAACAAAAATACTTTGACAAATGGCAGCATGTGAAAGAAAGGCCAAGGCTCCTCCCCCTCCTCTAGCCAATTTTCACACTGAAAATGCACGACCACTTTCTGCTGCAGAGGCATTCACACTTACGTGGTCCTGGTGCCCATCCTGGTGACACTGTCTGCAGTCACTGCAAGCAAACAGGATACAGTCTGTGTGCACGTGTAGCTCACATACTAAAAGCATGAAAACAAGAAAACTTCTTTAAGCTAGAAACCCCGGGGTGTTTTTGCTTCCCTTCCCTCCCTCCCTCCCTCAGTCCTCCACTACCTTTTCACACCATGCTTTCTTTCCTTCATGCTCTTTTTTGTTCAAAGACAGGCAATGAAGGAAGTTTATCAGCATTGTCCTGTGTGTTGCTCCATTTCCTTTGCGTTAAACTGATGCCACAAGTATTAGGAAAGACTAAGCTCATTTTGCTCATAAGCACTTGCTGTATTTCCTTCAATACAGCAAGTTAAATTTGCAACAACTGTTTGGCTTATTACAGCTTTGTCTCACAGTTCCACAGGAACCACTGCCTACTCCCATATAATCATGCCCGAAAGTCTTACTTCGATTTAACCAAATCCAAAAAAAGCTGAATGTTAGAAGCATTAACAGAAAGTTCTCCTGCATCCAAATACCACCAAGTCTTGAGTGTAAAGTAATGGTCTTCCTGAAGCAATACTCCATTCCCTTTACAAAACCTTTTGCAAAGCATACTGCAGAGGAAGCGGGCACAAGAGTGGGTGCAAAACAGCTGATGCTTTTCTGCTGGACAGCACCTCTGTCCATCCATGGGGCTGTCAGAAGCAGGAGTCAAGAGACAAGACCCCAGCCCCAGCAAAGTAGGAGGGGGGCACTCCCACCAGAACAGCAGCAAGGCAAGTAGCACACCCCTCCTGATGGCAGCCAGGAGCCTTGTCTCGCTCACAGTCCCACAGGAGCCCGGGAGCCACAGCAGAGATCAGATCAGCCACCAACCCACGTGGCACAGCTGCACCAGCATGAACTCGCTGGTGTTTGCAAAGTGATAATGACACACGCTGACATCAGAACATGCAAAATGACCGGAGGACATAATTCCTGGGAAGACTGCAACAGCCAGAAAGCATGTTTTACTCAGGAAATAAATACTTTTTATTGCCAAATGACACTCAATGGATTTAATTTTAAACCTGACCAGAATAAACCAGTATGTTAATCTCAACGATTTGTCCAAGGTGTGTCTGCATATGGCAAATCACCATTTCATTGTCAGGAAAAGGAAAATAATAATTTTTTCAGCACACCCTCCTAAGTAAACTTAACATTGTCTTCCAAAATACCTGTTCTATACTGCAGCTGGAAGAAGTTTTAGTGAAGCCTATGAAGTTTTAGGCAAGTTTGGTTTTGAATAAAGTACCTTCATTATTTAAAAGCTGACTTGAAGTATCAGAAGTGAAAGAAAACAGAACCTACAAAAAACAACCAAACAAAAAAAAAAGCCACCCAGCTAAATTATTATGCTGCAAAGGATCATTCATTAAAAAAAACAAAACCAACTAAAATATCTCAATACTTAGCTTCACTACTGCAAGAGTTCAGAAAGTTCTCTATGGACGTCAGACAGAGATGGATGAAAAAGATCCTCCTCTAGCTGCTTTTTACAGACTTGTGTATACAAATACTCTGGGAAGGCATCTGATTTTTTTTAGAGTAAATGAAAGAAAGAAGCAAGCATCAAATTCCTCAAATACTTTTTTTCTGGTTTTGTTTTGTTGAACAGGTTACTGTTCCAAGGACATCACAAAAAACTGAAGACTGTAACCTGAAGATTGGAAGGTGGCAACTGTGCATGTTACCTACATGACATGAAAGTATCTTGTAAACAGTATTTAATTATATAGAGAAACCACCTTATTTTAAAATCAGTCTCTGGTCTCTAGGAAAGGTGATCAGAACTAATCCCACAGAAGACCATGATCTACCACCACACCAAAGCAAAGCCTCTTTTAACAGGGCTAAGTCAACCACAAGCTTTTACATACAATGCCCCACACCATACGTCTTCACTGAGCTCAAGAACTTTTAGATGAGGGGTGACATGGTCCCTCCTCCACTCACACTTCTCCATATCCATAGATACAACAGGAATATTTTACAGTGTTGCCAATTCAGCTACCACTCAAGTTAGATGCTTTGAGTCATATCCTCACTAATGGTAAAAGTTTCTGTAGACCATATTACAGCTTGAAGGAATGTCCTGGTTTCAGCTGGGATAGAGTTAGTTTTTTTCTCGGCAGCTGGTGCAGTGCTGTGCTTTGGCTCTGATGTGAGAACAATGCTGACAGCACACTGATGGTTTTAGTTTTGCATTTACACTAAGCCAAAAACTTTTCAGTTTCTCAGGCCCTGTCAGCGAGAGGGCTGGAGGGGCACAGGAAACTGGGAGGGGACACAGCCAGGACAGGTGACCCAAACTAGCCAAAGGGATATTCCATACCATATGATGCCATGCTGAGTATAAAGGGGGGGACACCTGGCATTATGGTGTTTGTCTTCCCGAGTAACCATTACACGTGACGGAGCCCAGCTTCCCTGGGGATGGCCGAACACCTGCCTGCCCATGGGGAGTGGTGAATGGATTCCTTGCTTTGCTTTGCTTGCGTGGGTGGCTTTTGCTTTACCTATTAAATTGTTCTTACCTCAACCTTCGAGTTTTACATTCCTTTCTGATCCTTCTCACCATCCCTCTGGGTGAGAGGGGGTGAGCAAGCAGCTGTGTGGTGCTGCGTTGCCAGCCAGGGTGAAACCACAACAAGGAATTAACAACATGTTGGGGTTTTTATCATTAATTCTGCTAACACAGGCACATACTGCTATTTGCTATACATGTATGTATATATGTAAGAACAAGACATTTTTTTTCCCCCTTGGTTTAATTCACATCTGCTGCTTCTAACACCAAATCCAACTCAGTAAGAAAATGCGCGCATGTGAAGGACAGGAGCTGTCACAGGAGTTAAACCCTTAAAATAGCTATCCCACTGATAGAAATGTTAAAGCTTTTTATATGTTAAGATAAGTCAAATCAGAGCACCTACAAAAAGAAGTTTCATCTTTATCAGCCTTTCCATAACCCTCACAATTCTTTAACTTTTAACAGAACAGTGGTCTTCTGTTCAAGCTAGTCATTAAAGTGCTGAGAACTCCTTCATTATTGCCAAAAAACCAAGTTGGTTCATTTCAAATACATAAACTTGGCAGAATAATCTTTAAAACATTAACTGCCTCCCTCTCCAGTAAAATTGCTGCTCCTGGTTGATGTTTAATAAGAAACTTTTGTAAAGGATCCAATGCTAAAAACATGTTTGGGTTACTCCCTTTCTTCTTTTTTTCTTTGCAGTCCTTCTTCTTGTAAAAAAAAAGGGAAAGCAACTCCCACCATCATGAGTCTGAGTTCATCTGTTACCCAGTGAATTCTACAGCAAAAATAGCTGTCCAAAGCTATTAATAATTATCAGCAGAATTTGGAGGCCAAGCGTTGTCATTTTTTCCAGTAAGTGTTATGTACTTATCTCACCAGAGTTTAATATACATGCATGCTCATTTCTGACCACAGATGCCCCATCATGCGCCCACAGCGTTTAGTAATTTTCTATCTCCTGTCAAGGAAAATTTATTTTAATGTAAGAAAGTCCAACAGAGACTCCTGAAGAGTCCAAAACAAATTATTTGAATTATTTTAAAAGTACATCTAATGATGTTAATAATTTGCTTAGAGAAGTTAACTTCATCTTAACCCTCTTTTCTACCTGAATTACGGTAAAGATTCAGGAAAAGTTCTTTAAATTTCAGTATTCAGTAGAGAACATCATAATTAACAGTAGAATTGTACTATTAAGCTCAGTTATTAGAAGGAATCAAAAAAAAGCAAGGAAGTTCAACAATTCCATCTGGATTGAAAAGCCCTACAGCTTAAAACAGCTAGCTTCTAAAACAAATTCTGAAAGTATTTTTGAAGAGTAAAGGAAGAATCTTGTGCATTTTATGAACCTCAGCTGGAAAAGTATCAGAGAAACAAGTTGTAGACTCACTGGTATTCAGAAAACTGGATAGCAAACAAGTCACTCCACAGAAAAGAAGAAAACAATTTAATCCATGCAAGGAACGTCATTCAGAACCTTCACTGAACCAGAAAAAAAATATGTCTGGGCATTTGTAATACCTAAATATAACATTCAATTTCACATGTTTCTTGTTTAAAAACACTTAAATGGAAACATCTGAAAAAATAAATATTCCCTTGCATTGGGTACAATGCTAACACAGTAGAATTAAGAGAGTAAGAAAATGAAAGCAAAATTTAGAAAGCTTCAACTAAAATCACTAAAGTAATTTTCAAGAGTTAGGAGGACATAGCTAGCAAAAATTTTCTTTCCAAATTCTCTCTCATGCCACACAGGTTCTGAGGCTTATTAAGATAGATCATCAGAGACAACTCTGTGGTATCTGTAGCTCTTTGACCATCCCACCCACACGGTAACTATATTAAGCGACAGATTTCCACTAGTCAGAAGAACATAGTTTAGATTCATTATGGAACTCAGAAGACCAAAGCAGAAACAAAAAACACTGCACCATTGTAAGTCTAAATGCCCTGATCAAAAAGAAATGTTTCCCACACACAGAGGTGATCGTATTAAATAAGACATTATCTTTAGCATAACAGCAATTTTGAAAGCATCTCAAATCCCTACAGAAGTGATTCTTCTCTCAGTAGACCCTATCTTTTTTTTGAAAGTCCACAGGTAATATTCCTTTAAAATACTGAATTCTATTCAACCTCACAACATCAACTGAACAACTACCTGATATTCAAGACAGGGGAGACAAGGGAGAATTAAGCAGCTGCCCCATGTCAAAAATCAGTCAAGTACTTATGCTAACACATATTCCAAATAAAAATTCTGGTGTTTGGTTGATTTATTTAATTAATGTTTTTTCAGAGGATCCATGTCAGAACATTCAGAGCAGTATTATTTTGACAAATAATATTTTCAAATATCTTTCCATTCAAGGCACTCATTGCCACTACAAGCAATAGCTATCTGAGACCAGTAACACAGAAAAGTTATATTCCATTCTTTTGTAGAAAGGGGGAGGTTTTAGAAACGTGAATACCTGATGATTCTCTGTATTAACAGCTCCCATTGGAAACAGAAATAAATTACCTCAACAGGAGGAGTCTTTCTTTCGCCATAATAGCTTCTCATTCTTTGCATATCTCAGGCATGACTTCATTACACACGATCAACATCACAGACTTGCTCAGAGTAAATTGGACGAAAGATGAAAGAGCACACACGTTTGATAAAGTCTGTGGTTTACTGAAGATTCCTTAGTTTGAAGTACACATTTCTACAGTCAATGAGTGGATGATAAACAACCCAAAAAGTCTCACAGTGAGCACATGTATGTGTGTGTGTATATATATGTAAGGTGTGCAATGCAAGCAAAGTGTACATTACTGGATAACACACAGGCAGCTATACAAGTAGGGTTTTTTAAGTTACCTTCACATCGAAAGGCAGATGACTCTAATGACTTTCTGCACACAGTGCAAAACTTTCTTTTGTAATGTCCTGGAGGGCCAAAACAGTGTGCAACTGGAACCTGCCAATGAAGAATGGATAAAACATCATCATCCACAACTTTCAAAGTGCCAGTTACAGTTCACAGAGACTGCTTTATCATGTAAGACAGGTCAGTATATACAACGTAAACTTTACTAAGCCCAAGAACAAATATACCAGCAAAGCATTCTTGTAAAAAAAAAATAGTCCATACTTAATAATATATTTGAAATACTTCAAGTATTTTTTTCTAAAAATATTTTTTACATTTTCCAGTTTTAATATGTAATGTATATATTTTTAAGTGCTGTTCAGCTTCCTGATGTTTCACACTGCCACAAAGCCAAACGTTTCCTGTGGGTTCAGTACTGTGTGACTTACCTGAAATCACAGTTCCTTTCTGTATTCTTAACCGAATCAAGGACAATTGAAGAGTAACAGTTGCACATGTACACAAAATACCCTAAAGACACACTCAAGCCAATTTCTAAAAGCTCTGTGCTGTCACAGTCTGGTACTCTCCACATGCCTTTCACCTCTTCTCTGAATACAGCCCAGCCAACTGACTGATCAGGGCAAAGGCATTGGTCCCCCCCTGCCCCTGCAAAGCACCACAGCCTGGACGGTACAGAGATCCAGCTCTTGAAGTACATCCATACTGAGGTTCCTTTGACTGTAGGTAGAAGATGATACATTTCAACTTCCTCTTGCCAAGAGCTGTACCAACAGTTTTAGCAAATGTATTTCTAGCATACTATTCACTTATCCTAAAAAGGTAGAGTTTTCTTCTTGTTTAGTGATTAATAATGAAGACTGGAAGCGACAGTACCAAAACAACAACAGAAAAAATGATGAAAAATGCACAAGAAACATACTTGAGCTTTATACTTGTTCTAGAGACCATTCTTCCTGCAAGACACACATCTTCATTAAATTGACATTCACATTAGATGGAAGAAGCATAATTGCATCTTTACAATTCTATAATCCAAATGACTTCCATAAAAGTTTGCCACAACTTAGGTATTTAGCATTGTGCATCTCACATGCCCTTCCTGATGTGACAAACATACCAGATTTATCTTCTGGTTCTTGCATCACAAAGAAAACCCCATTTCTACTAAAAGCTGACAAATGTTTACTTAGGTGCGAAATGAAATAAATCATGCCCAGTAAAAAGTTAGAAATTATTTAAGATACACATACAGATATCTACTTTCCCTCCCTGATGTACTAGTAAACAACCCTCCAAAGTTATTGAGCAGGATTTTAATTTC
This sequence comes from Falco cherrug, assembly GCF_023634085.1. Classification (NCBI taxonomy): domain Eukaryota; kingdom Metazoa; phylum Chordata; class Aves; order Falconiformes; family Falconidae; genus Falco; species Falco cherrug. Next base: position 68,855,976 of record NC_073720.1, on the reverse strand, counting down.
TCTCCTTGTGTATTAAGAGTTTTCCTGGGAATATCTAGCAGCAAATCTGACACATACTGGGATCACAGAATCTGATGACCCAGGAAGTTGCTTGCACTTACAAAGGTATTATTCCCACCAGTGCTTCTGCCTCTGAAAGCACGGAGGCAGTTACACTAAACAATCCTATACTTCAAGCAGGTGCAATGAGTAAGAGTAATAAATTTTGCCAGACATAACACAAGGAGAAAGGAACATTACTGAAAGTTTAGTTAAGAACAATCACTAATCTCCAAACTGCAAAGCACATGGTTCCTTCCGTCCTCCTCAGAATTAATCTTTCGGAGGCAAAGGAGGATGAAGAGAGGTATGAAATACACCTATGTTGTCAGATGTGAACAAGATCATGCAGAGCAGTTGTACAGTGACGCAGTCACGAGCTCATTGCCTCAGCAGACTGCACTGTCTGGAGGGATCCTTGGTCCCTGACTCACCAGGAAACTGCCTGTTCAGATCCCAGGCTCCTCGCCACACCTGGCTGTCAGCCAGCCTACAAAAAGGATTTCATATCAGTATCTCCAACGTGATATATTATATAAAATATCCTTGCCTCCAAAAGCTTTGAATTTTTACTTTATGTAAAAGTTCAGGACTTAAAACTACAGACAGACTATGCTTTGTGGTCTGTCTCCTGCTCCTGTCAATCCACACAGAAACTTCATTCTCTTCAGCCCTCCAGCTCTAACTGACACAAAGTTCAGGGTTGGCTTGCATTATTTATTTATTTATTTATTTAAGATCAGAAGAGTCATATAATGCCTGCTTATAAAACGAATATATAACCTTGGGGAGGGGTGGTGGTGGTGAACCCTGGAGAGACTGGGGAGCTGTAATGAAACTATCTCAGATTAAGGCTCATAATCCCTACCCACTTTTATTGCACTTTCATACTTCTTCAGGAGAAATGAAAAACCAAACCTCCCTGTAGAGTAACATAAAAGTTACCTGGCTCAGCTATTCTTGAAGTAAAGTGCCAGAGCTGTTTTATTGCTCTAGCCATTCTAAAAATAGGAGGAAAGTCCAATTGCAGCTTGGTGGGAGAAGGCCACTTGCCCAAAGATCATTCTACACCATGAGTTCAAGTGCACGTCAGCACAATCCCAGCCAGACACAGCAAGTGGGAGGAGTACTGAAAAGGCCTGATGGGATTTTTCCATGAAAGCTTTTCTGCACATCTCTCACCTTCAAGTCATCTGCCTGCCCTACTCGTGCCACAGCCCCAGGCACAGCAGAGCCAGCTGTCCTGTCCCCAAGGCAGCAGTATTCCCCTTGAGATCAGACACAGACAAGACCTCCTCTATCTCTGGAGTGGTCAATAACCTCCTCTGGACACCCAGCATGGGCATCTGATCCCCTCAACAACCCATGTTTGAAACACAGAGAACTTTCCTTTCCCTGGCCATGAGTCTGGCTATTTTATCTTACAACTGGCGTAGAAATGCAGGCTTTTCATTACTGTCACAGAAAGGTTCTGCTGAAAAAAAAAGGACACTCCATATATCAAAGTAGAGTTTTGTGAAAAAACTGCTTCTTTTGGGAAAGACTGTAAGAAATTACTTTGACAGGAGTCAAATTTATTCAGGGTCTGACTGTACTTATCTAGAAGACCTGAGGGAAAGATACCAAACCTAAATTCTGCACGTGTTCAGACCCTGGTAACAATCCTCCGAAGTCTCATGTCACTGTGAAAAAGAAGGGAACAACTTGCTGATTGAAATGTCGGGTGGAAAAAAGAAAAGGGGAAAAGAAAAAGGAAAAGAAAAAAAAAATCTGTTCACCTTAACTTCTTCCTTTCTGAAACAAGCCAAAGAAACTTTATTTATTATGAATGGTCTTTCTAACCTGCTTTCAAAGAGACAGGTATAAAACCACTGCAGAGCCTGGTGGGAAATGGGATGGGAATAAGATGGAAAAAGAGAAAAAAAAAAAAAAAAGCAAGTACAACATAACGAAATCATCTATCACATGATGTTTCTCCTTACAGCTCCCTATATTTCTTTTGTTGCCAAACAAGTTCCAAGCACCCAATACATAAAAAGAACCAAAATTCAGACCAGGAAAGCCAGTGAGGCAGCGTGTCAGAATCTGAAATGTTAGGCATTTTTCTTTAATTTATATCCACCTGTATGAGTACAGCAAAGTACAGACACATAAGACAGCCTACAGAAGGAAAGTTTAATAATTGATGAGAGTTTAAAACTGCTTCTCCAATATAACTACTTAAATTACTTTATGCAAACCACTAAAATTGATTTCTGCAGAAAAATACAGAAAATTTCTGCTAGTAATACCATTAAATGACATCTAAGTGCCCTTACAGTATTGATCAGAAGCCCATCAAAAGACAGCGATAACACACCAGCATAAGCTCCAGAATGACTGCACTCTTGGACAAGATATTGCTAGTTCCTATTTTGTTTCCTGCCACCTGTCAAGAAATCCAAAGCATTACAGAACATACCACATTTCTGTAAAAGTCTGTAATGGCCTGTAACAAAATTTGAACCTACAGAAAAAAAACTTAGAATCTAACTCTCTCAGCGCAACCTGTGCAAGTGTATAGCATTTCTGCATCATAGAGAAAGAACAGCAACAAACTGCTCTTAATATCCAAACTTTGGAAAAAATAGAAAGAATAGAATTGTTTTCTTTTGGTAGTGCTTTTTGAAATTGTTCCTCATCCTGAAATGTCACAGGCTACCAAGTATATAGATAACAGCAGGCCATGAATTTAAGTGCTCTTTTCCACTGCAGTGGTATCACTACGCACAGAGCAGCCCAGCTACCACCCAAACCCTCTAGTTTGTGAATAGAGTCAAGTCAGGTCAAATCTTACTGGTCTGCAACCTTCTGGACACCTCAGTGGGGAAAAACACAGCTCCAGGAAGGCCAATTCTTCAACCAGGTACAGCTGCTTTTGTACCAACTCAGGGAGAAGAAAGTGTTTAGCCTGAATCCTGAACCAGACTTGCAGGCTCAAAGGGGAACAAGAGAAATAGACATACCAAAAGCCCGTGACAGCTGCTGTCTTGGGCAGTCTTGAAAAAGAACAACCTACTAAAAACTGTTACTCAGCCTGTATCTAAATATTATTTTGCCCATGTATCTCCTTCCCCATTACATTTAAAAAAACTCACACTTGGACTTTGTAGGACACTGGAGAGACCAAGAAAGCAGGGTTGCAGGACCTACAGTAGTGTGGGGCTGATCAGCTTCCAAGTCGGAAAGGGTATACAGAAATACAGACACAAACACTTTCACAATAACCTCCAAAGGTTGAACGAAAGGAATTTAACGTAAGGTCACTGGTTTTCCGTTCAAAAACACTGGTGTTTTAAGGACAAGCACAACCAGCACGGAAGCAACCATGCCCATAAGGGTAGTCAGTCACATGCCGTCTTTCACAAAGACTCAACAGAAGGACAGCAAAAATTGCTGATACAAATTAAAATGGTGTTTCTGAAACAAATGGAGTCTGATGTTTACGCTGCAGAAGTACTTCCTTATCTAACACTCCTAGGGTTCACTTCGACACCAAACCCCTTTGCTCTAGAGAGGTAGATAAGGTGATCACATCCGAGTACACCCGTGATTATTCTGTCCAGGTTGCCTAGACCACAGCCTCTCTGAAAGCAGCTAACAGATTTGTGATTTGACTCTTCCCAGTACTGACGTCTTTTCAATTACCTACTTATTACTCAGTAATCACAAAGAGCTCTTTTATTTGCTTGAAACCTCTCTACTTCAGTAGCAAAGGATTTCTGCAACTTAAATATACTGCATGCAGCTGAATACACTCTATTTCTACTTCTGCCTTTTAGAGACAATGTCTGTCAATTACTTGTCAGTTGTGTCCAAACTGACATTCTTCCTCTGAGTACCTGATAAGTCAGTTGGTGCTAAAAAGCAACTTTATGTACACATGCCGTATGGAAGTTCTGAAATCAGGTAAGAATACAAAGTTAAATGGTGTCTCAGCATATCATAGGACAGAAAAGATGAGAAAATCAAATACTTATCAAGTTTTACCTGGGGCTAGGGCAAGGGAACAATGCACACCCCTATGTGACCTCACCTTAACCAGGAATGCTTTTCTCCATCCTACAGATCTCTGTGACAGGACATTAGGCGTTATCTAAAAGCCCTCAAGGACCCTTTACGATGGGAACTACACAGTGAATTCCATACCATTCCAAATCAGGAGTATATGATACTTCTACTAGAAAATGAGACTTGTGTAAGAGCTTTCCACTGCAATTAAGAGTTGCTTGGACTAGCTTTTTTTGTTCTGGAAAGAGAAAACGATATGCAAGAGACAGTCACTCCTTGCTCTTACTGCTACAGAGAAGATCAATGTTGACCTCCTTCTATCAAGATAAACAACTAAAAGAAACAGACACAGTGGCATCCCACACCACTTCTGAACCTGAAGGGTAACTGATACAGCTATAGGGCTCTTCTGGGAGTTCATAGGCTACCAGGCAGCTTGCATCAAGATTCAATAGAGCATAATAAGCTCTCCTGAGTTGACCTCAGGGTTAAAGGGACTATCATTCTGGGGAGGAAAAGGAGGAAGGAAACTTCGGTGCAGGGCCAAGATTAACAGCAAGCAGTTTTACACCTCATTTGGCTTCTAAATAATGCCATGTAGCTGCTACATTGCAAGCAACCGCCTTGCTGAAACAATGCAGGTATAGGTCAAGTGCTGAAGAACTAGACGTGGACCTTCCTGGTGAAGGTGGTCAGGGCTACCCAGCAAGCACCCAGGTCAAATCATAGAATGGTATGGGTTTCAAGGGACCTTTGGAGGTCATCTAGGCCAATCCCCCTTGCAATAAGCAGGATCTACTACATCAGGTTGCTCAGAGCCCCGTCCAGCCTGATCTTGAATGTTTCTGGGGATGGGGCATCTACCACCTCTCTGGGTAACCTGTTCCAGGTTTTCACCACCCACATAGCAAAAAATTTCTTCTGTGTATCTAGACTGCATCTACTGTCTTTTAGTTTAAAGCCATTAGCCCTTGCCGTATCACAACAGGCCCTAGTAAAAAGATCGCCTTGAGGTACAACCATTATTAGGACTCTCTGTGAAAAAAACCCTCACACTAGCAAAGCCTCTTTATCATGGACAAATAGAAGAGGAATAATAAAGAGACAAAAGAACTTAACAAAACTTGGGTTTACAATATATAATATAAAAGAAGAAAAATATTAAGCATGTATTTTGTGAAGTTGAGTCCATGTTACAGCTCTAACTCCACTACCACCATCAAAAAGCAGGAGAAAATGTCCCTTGACTGATGCATGCCAAATACACAGTAATTTGAAAAGAAGATGTAACAATAATACGCCAACCAGCTTATTTACAAATATTGCATTTCAGCCTGTCTTCTACAGCAGTCTTCTGGGAGAAGTAGTAAATATTCAGGAAGCATTCATTCAAGCATTTTTTTTAACCCACACCGATGTAAAACCCCCAACATCTGCAACTACCACCAAAGAATGATTTTCTAAAATTGGATTCTGATGGGGTTTTTTTCCCCTATGTTCTCCAGAACTCCCACCCAAACCAACCACATCAAATTCTCCTTCCCTGCTTCCCAACCTTATTCCCATTTGTTAAAACACTTGAGCCACTTGTAACAACATTCCTTAAAAGCTAATTCTCTGAGGCAGTCACACAAAGATCCCTCAGACATTTCTGACAGCTGAATGAGACCGGGGGACTTATTATTCTAAGGCAAGTTAAGCAGTAACCAAACCTTGATGGTCTTTGTCTCACACTTAGTTGGACCTTCCATTGCTTCTTGGGCAGGGAACAGGGGTAGGGAAAGAAAGTAAACAAACAAGAGGTTGTGTCCCAGTACAGAAGTACTTCAGTGGCAGAAAAATGAGATGCTGCTGTTGTGTGTTCAAAGTACAAAGTGTCCAGTACAGAACAGATTATCAGAAGCATGGTTAGGGGGACTTAGTGTAACCCAAGTACCCTTTTATTCCTCTCTTCTACTTTCAGTTCATGAGGAAATGACCCAAATAACCACCCACACACAGCTGAATCCAGCAGCCATAGGGAGACACGCAAGTCAGCAGGCAACTGCAACACCTGCTTGCCCAGGCAGAGACCTCGTCAAGCACCACAACCTTCCCATTAACTATCACAACTCATGAACACAGCTGCTATCCACATCCTGAACTACAAAGCCAAGTTTTATTTTTAGCATAGAAAGCTTCAGGAGAAGCTGATGACCTAAACCAGCATTTTTCCATTCTAGACAACCTGGCTTTAAGAACAAAAGCACACAAGAAAGTTTCATGAGCAGCCTGTCAACCCTAAGGAAAAACAAGCATAGCAAATGCCCAGCTTCAGTAAAACCACGTTCAATATACTATCATTTCCATTTAGTTTGCAAAGAACAGTTATACAGAAAACATATACACACTTCTAGGGCAAACTTAAGAGTAAAAAATTTGTAATACAGCTTCAATGCCAACCTAACATGGGAAAGTAAAACTTGACATTTCACACCCAATCAAAGAGGTTTTGTTTTCACTGTTACTCTGTTTTGTGTTGGGTGTTTTGGGAGTGGGTGTCCCCATGTCTGTCCGTCCCCCCCCTTTTTTTTGAACATGTATCTCAGAGTAGAAACATAAGGGAATGTGGGAAAGAGAGGGTCTGCATTTGGTACAGTTGCCAAAACCTTACCAGTGGAACAAATCATTTCCCCTGCAAACCATAAAACCGTAAGCTTGTTCAGAAGACTGATCCATGAAGTCTTATTTTGCAACATCATGACCTGGACCCAGTCTAGAACACTGAATACAGGTGATAATGATTAATAATAGTGGAAAAAATGTTCTCAAGGCGAACAAAAAGAATGATCTGAGACTGGATGCAATCATGGCATGGTTGTGACTCTGTGGGCCTTTACTTGACACTGGGAAGGAAACCCTACTCTCAGGAATAAAAGTTTCCATGAAACATCTGCTGAAAAATTATCATCTGACAGTTTGATTTATTATCAAATGATACAGACTCTGATGAGGTTTAACAGTTGCCACCTTCTCTAGATGAAATCCAGGAGGTTAAAGTAAAAAACAACAACTCACCATCTCATTTCTGTAATATACTGAATATTGACGTACTAGAAGCAACTACCAGAAAAAAAATCCCACCAGTGTTCCCTCCTACATTGGACCTTTTCATAAAGAAATAATAAATAATCTGAAAGGAGAGAAGGGAGATTAAGAAAATAAACTTTCCACACATTCTCTAAATGATTACCATTTGCTTTTTGCTCTGTTATGGTTTTTAAGCAAATGCCAAGTTCAATATTTACTTCGACAGAGCCTGCACGCAAAACGACGTCTCCCATATGGCAGACTTCACTTGCACAGCAGACCCAGGATTAATGAAACTTAGATGACCACGTCAGGGAGGACAACACTGTCCAGAAAGAATAGCACAATCCAGTATTTTCAAAACATAGTCATTACAGCTCAGCATGGATAACACAGAAGACACTTTGCAGCTAAATACAGCAACACTGAACTGCAAACAGCTTTTGAGTGCTGACAACCACTCAGATAAAACAAATTCTACTGCTCAGCAACAATAGTTAATTTTATGTGCAAACTATTAGATAAAATTTATGTGTTGGGGCAGGTAAAGAACGGGGCGGGGACTGGTAAAAGAACAAAAAAACCCCACACTGACATCCACAACTAATGCCAGTGGAAGCATTAGTAAGTTTAAATGCAGGATTTTTACCATGCAAAGGCAAAGGAACAAATGCTATTTTTAACAATGAATTATATTTAGAGCACATTCACAAAAGAAGCCGTCACAAATGTTTACAGCTCTAACACTCTGAATTGTTTCCCAGTTGGATTTATCATCCCCCCAAGGGCCCTTGCAAAGATACCTATATCATCTGACTCTGTTCCTTTTCCCATGCTACAACGGCTGCCAGCGTACTGCAACAGTAGTAGTTGCTAATTCCTAGCAATATCATTTCTATCTATGTGTCCCTTTACCGCGGGTTCTGAGAGCAATTATTTCTTACTATTTCACTGGCAACTTCCTATGTATTGGACAAGTTTTTTTCACCTAAGTTATACCTCTCAAGATGAAAAGTATGTGGGGAAGAGGAAGTGTGTAGTAAGCCTAACAGCATGATCATTTAGACAAAGCAAATATAAGGAAAACAAGTGGCTGGCTGATTTCTCTCTATCCAATTCATGTAACTTCAAAATACTGTTTCAGACTTTCCTGTCCTACCCCCTGTATAGGTTTCCACAACATAAAGGAATTTGTAAAGCTTTCTAGGATACAAAGAAGGGAAGCAGATCTGCTTCACAGGTTCCCAGGTCTACACAATGTGTTCCCATAAATGTGCTTTTAGTCAGAGAAGTCTGTAATGTACATGATTCTGATTTTACAGCCGTGTTTCATTTGACTTTTGGATATGGCTCTTTAAGGTATTTGTAGTGTTTTACTACTTCTCCAGTAAGTTTCTGATCTCCTTCCCCTTTTTTCCTTTTCTGTCATCTTTTCCCAAGCGGATAATACACTTTGTCTTCTCATTATTTTAACTTCTTAATGCCTTAGTTGCATCCTATTATCTTCTTTAATGTTGATTCATCTTTCAGACCTTTTAAAAACAATCTCTTAAGCATGAAGTCTTGTGGGAGAGAAAGTCACAGGGCATCTGAAAGCAAGTACTTTATTAATTACCAAAATAAATAAATTTGAGTTATTACCATCAGCTGAAGTCCTGCCCTCAGATTTTTTTTACTTTGAAATCCTATGCTTTTAATGCAATGACTTTATTCTCTGGACACAATAAGCAAGCAAATTCTTAAGGTGCAGCAATCAACAGAGGCTAAACACAGCCCCTTCCCTAGACAGAGAAGCTTTAGTATTTTCCCAGTAAGATGCAATTGCTGTAAAAACATTGGTGGCGTACAGAGAGTTCTTCTTCAGTATGACACACGGTACAGTTTTCTGAGAGGACTGATACCAATCAGTTGGCCCGCTACGTTATTGCAAGGCTTCCAGGTAATGACACACAAGTAAGAATATCTAGTAGTATTTAAAGAATGCAAATAACTGCTCTTCAAAAGACAGACTATCCACAGCTGCCCATAGCAGGGACTTTTCAAAGGAGATGAAACTTTGCCTTTGAGTGGCTACAAAAGCCTTGGTGATGACTAACACAATTGATTGAAGGATTACAACACCAACAAGCCACTACTGTACTACACCATGTTCAATAGTAATAAATTTGTGCCATTATCCCAAGAAAGGGAAAAGGCAATGTGTGCTTTACTCACCCTTACAAGGCTTGGAGCAATACATGAGCATGGTATCTTGACATTCTTGAGGCACTTCTCATGAGACATGAAGTTGCAAACTGTGGAAATAAAATAAGAACCGTGAGCAAATCTTCACAAATAAGGGATTTTGTGAGAAACAAAACAAAAAATGATATGGAGTCAAATACAATTAGGAACATATCTTTTTAATCACACTTGCTCTCCCCTAGGTTTGAGGATGTACATGACTGCCACACTTCAGGCAGCGCGTGAACTCCATCTCACTTTGTTACTAAGGCATTGGCAATGGAAAAGAAGAAGGGTTTAAACCAATACATTACAGGCCTACAGCGAGTCATGCCCTCCCACACCTTCTCCCCATAAGCACCACAATGAGCTCTTAAATTTCAAAATATATTTTAAACAATCTAAAGTCCAAAACAGCTTCTTCGATGTAGCCAAAGCAGATACACACATTTGAAAGTAAACTTATTCTACAAGCTAATGCGTGTGACAGGAATAAATGAGAGAAACCACAGTACTGTTACACACTGAGACTAATGGACGAAGGATACTAAATTAAAGGTCACCATTTGCATGCAGCTTTGAAAGTCAAGAGCAACTAATTATTGCTTCTACTGTGGAAGCACAGGTTTAGAATTCCACCTGATCTCCACAAAGTACGCTTTCAAGCAAGACAGCATTCGAAAAAATCCATTCTCATCGGGATCATATTTTCCATAGCTTCTTACCATGGATTTACATGATGTTAAGCTGTTCCAAGAAAACAAGGCATTCTTTATTCCATTCCCACCACCCTGCATTAATGAGGAGCTAGTAAGCTGTGCAGCTACAGCTTTAGAGTCCTCCTTATTTCAGAACTACCCTTAGCAGTTCCAGCGCAAAGCCTTACACAGATGCTCAGGCTCTGACCTCGTGTGGAAGCACAGACCTCTCCCCGTGCCTGCTGTTGCTGTACACAGGAGGTTTTCACACATGCCTGCTTTTCAGAAGCATGCTGTACTGCTTCCTAAGTTTCACCAGGAATGGAGAAAACCCCTATGCACTTCAAGCTTCCCATCTGCAGGCCATTGCCACCAAAAGCAGACCATTTTCCTTTCCTCTCTTCTCCCTTCTCCAGCTCATTGACTTCCGATTTCACAACACTGCTGCCTCCCATGCCAACTCAAGCATTAAAATCCAGATCCACTTCTCTGTGATTTACCGCTAGTCCATGCCAAGCAACCTTTCCTTTTATCTGGCACAAAAAGAACGATAACCTCTTTCACACTGGCGCTCATCTTAATGCAAGCAGCAGGCAGACATTTGTTTTTCATTAGTCTGCAAATCAAAAAGAAGTAGCACTGCAAGTCACCACTGCGTATAAACACATTATTATTCATCATCCATGGTTGAACGCAGAGTGATTACTGCATTGATGAAAGGAAGTGGGAACGGAGCAGATCCAAACCTTCTGCTGGGTGCTGTGCAGTATTAAGTGCATCTCTAAGGTTGATAGCATTCGTGACTAAATAAGGCAGGTAAGGGGTGGAAACAGTCAATGAAGGGATAATAAATCAGATTCTCAGAGCTGAAAATGCAGATGCCCAAGACAGTTGTACGCGGTCACTATGGAGGAAGGAGCACACAGCCCATCAGCATGTAAGAGACCAAAGAGAACAAAGGGATTGTCCAGGCAGAGGAAACAAGCATCTCCTATTCCAGAACACAGGTATGACCCCACACAGAGAACTGGTGAATTCTTTATCACACTTACGTATATTACAACAACATGGATGTTGATGGACATAACCTACTCTCTCCTCAGGTCTCCACAGCATTTCTATGGATGCTTTCAGAAGGGTCAGCTAGTTGCTGTGAGAACAAGTCTGTAAAGGTTGCAGAAGAGATGCTCCCTGCCCACTACTAGCTAGTCTGAAATGTACCATATATGCCCTGTCACTGACAGAAGACATCTGCCCCAGTCTTTTCCCTGTCTCAGGTGGTGCCTGAAGCTCAGCTGAACCTGTCTAGGTCAGGAGGGCTGGCCCCTGCAGGCAGAAGCATGGTGACAAAGGTTCCCACAGATCCAACCCACAAAAGGCAACAATATGAAGCTTCAAATATAAATAGGCAGCTGTCAAGAACTTCATAAAGGGGTGAGAACTTGTCAAGGAGAAAGCATCAGTGAGTAATGAAATTCAGTGAAATGGCGCAGTTTTCCTTTGTTTTTCTGGTTCAGAAGCAGGCAAACTAGAAAGGAAAGCACAGAGCAAGACGCTACAGACTGCTCCCATAAATTTTATGATCGGCAAGAAGCAGCTGGCAACTGAGGTCTGCAAGACCAGTATCTCCAAGTGGCTACTGGCTTGAAGTGCACATACAGTAACTCAATACACAGGTTAACCAAGCCCTACACAAATGCCTCAGGGAATTCAGAAGGCTCCGAATCAGCCGACAGATGTGAAGCTCCTTCCATGGGCAAGGATCTTGAGAGATGATGTCCATTTATTCAGACAACTCAAGTTGTGAGTTGTGCCTGAACACAATACCACTCAGTTTTCTCTTTGTGGTGACAGAAGCAGCAAAATACGGCCCTGCATAAAGACAGCATCCCATGGTTCAGCTGAGGAAACATCTCGTGGCACAGAAAAATAATACTGAAGACTTATTCAAACCAGCAATTTCAGAAAAGCGGTAAACCAAAAAGTGAATAAAGGTTTCATGCAAGGAGAAAAACAGGAAGGTGCATAAAGCTTTTAACTGCTTGACTGCATATCAAGAAAGAAAACACAAAATAATGAATTTCCAAAAATTTTGTGGAAAAGATTGAAGTATTTGCAAAAAAACAATTAAGAAATATCAAGAGACAAATGGCAGGAGATCAGTAGGGTCCGAACAGAGACTGTAACATTCTCCACAGAAGATTTTCACATGTTTTTCAGTAGGTACTCACACATCCCTCCTCTGCCTGTCACATGCTTCAGATTTGGCAGGGAGGATGCACACGCTGCAGCTACATTTCTTTTTCCTGTCCCACAGAATTCCTCAGGGGGTGCACTAACTCTTACAAGGCACCATTTTGCTTCTCTTTTCAACACTCCCCAAAAAAGGGGGGGGGGGAGGGGCGCAGAAATGGCAGCAGGCCAAACTGAAGTATGAACAGTACTGGGGGGTGTGAATTCTAAATTTGTGTCAGTAGCACTGGAGAGGGAATGCAATTAAGCCTGAAGTTCTGACAGCCAGGAGAGGTTTGGTGTTTTTTAAGGGATGGTCTTTCACCAGGAAAAACAAGCCAGAAGATGCTGCATGAAGTTTCAGAATACGAAATGCAAAATTTGAGGTAAAATCATTTAGCGGAAGAAGACAGGCTGTTCTATTTATAGGCAGAAGATTTCTCCATACAAACTCAGTGATGAGGCACCAGCCCATGCATCTATGGATTGTCTAAGTCACAACAAAGCAATTTCAAATGCAGCTTTCAGATGCTGTATACAAAAGTGATGGTTTCACTAAGGTGTGAAAGGCAGGAGCACTCAGTGCATCCTTTAGTTAAGCATTTTCAGCACTGCCAAAAGTACCTGACAGTATGGATGAAGGGAGAGACAAACACTTGAGGTGTATTGGAAGAAAACAGTGCCTGCAACCTTCACATTGGACTTTCAATACAAGGCATCCATATCCAGGTTTAAACTGAATGGAGCTATAGCATATTGAGGGAAAATGAAGAGAGGCAATTTCCAGATACACTGACAGAATCCACAAAACATGTACCTGCAGATTTGGGGGACTTTTCATGGTCTCTCTGAGCACCTAACTATATGGTCAGGTGTACAGCAGCAACAATATTTGACAATTTTCCCTTGTTCCCCTCCTCTATTCAATAATAAATTACTTCAATTATATGAAAAATTAGATATTCCCAAAGCACAGCAAGAAGCCAGGTGGCCATCAGGCACCACAGGACTGCTCCATGCCCACACCAACCATGAGATGTGGCTTTACAGTGGTCTTTGCCCAAGTGCCTTCACTTCCTAGGGTTACTTCCCCAGTCACATTTTGTTTGACTTGGTAATTTAAAAAAGAAAAAGGCAATATATATGTACAGCAACACACAGTGAATATACAGCCAGCCGCTCTCCAACATACACTTGCAAGGAAATACAAAACATCTCCCTCAGCTGTCCCTAGGAAGGCAGGACATAAAAGCTGGGCCCTGCAGAGGGACCTGGTCAGGCTGGAGCGATGGGCCCAGGCCAGTCGTGTGAGGTTCAGCAGGGCTCAGTGCCGGGTCCTGCCCTTGGGTCACACCAGCCCCACGCAGCGCTACAGGCTGGGGCAGAGCGGCTGGAAAGGGCCTGGTGGGAAAGGGCCTGGGGGTGCTGGGTGACGGCCGGCTGGGCAGGAGCCAGCAGTGTGCCCAGGGGGCCCAGGCGGCCAGCAGCACCCTGGCTGGTGTCCCCAGCAGTGTGGCCAGCAGGACCAGGGCAGTGACCGTCCCCCTGCACTGGGCACTGCTGAGGCCGCCCCTCGAACCCTGTGTTCAGGTCTGGGCCCCTCTCTGCAAGAGGGACGTAGAGGGGCTGCAGCGTGTCCAGAGACGGGCAGCGGGGCTGGGGAAGGGGCTGGGGCACAGGTCTTGTGGGGAGCCGCTGAGGGAACTGGGGGTGTTTAGTCTGGAGGCTCAGGGGGGACCTTGCTGCTCTCTACAGCTGCCTGACAGGAGGCTGTGGGCAGGTGGGGGTTGGTCTCTTCTCCCAGGTAACAAGTGACAGGACAAGAGGAAACGGCTGCAAGTTGCGCCAGGGGAGGTTTAGATTGGAGATTAGGAAAACTTTCTTCACTGAAAGTGTGGTGAAGCATTGGAACAGGCTGCCCAGGGAGGTGGTGGAATCACCATCCCTGGGGGTATTTAAAAAAGGTGTAGATGCGGTGCTTAGGGATGTGGTTTAGTGATGGACTTGGCTGTGCTGGGTTAACAGTTGGACCTAATGATTCTATGATCGCTATAACTCATGAGCTGTGCAACACTTGTTAACAAAGCAACAGCTATTTACACCCTCCAATATGCCACACTTTTTCCAAATAACCCTTTTTCTCTGTCCTCAAGACAGACTTCAAAGCAGAATCCAAAACTTGAAAGAAGAAGGTGGATTATGTCCCGTGCAGACTCTAGCAATGTGTCTGTGTCCCACACAAATGATGGCTGGGTGAGAATTGCCCAAGAAATACCAAATTTAACACATAATCTTCTCCTATGCATGACAAGACCATCCAGTTCTGAGGAAAATCCTAGGTGGTGTTGAAAATTACTTTTGTTTCCACTCTGAGGAGATACTCATCACAATCCAGTTTTGCTGTTTTTCAAGCAAATTTATTTGTAAATTTTTATTTTAACATTTTAACTTTAACAATTGTATTTATAAATCTAATTTTACATTTGCTAAACACTTTTAAAAACAGAGCTACTAAATTGCTCTCCAAGGAGGATCAAGGAATGTCAACAAAAAGACCAAAATGGATTTGATTCTCTTCTGGAAGTCTGATCAGTTTAACACATGACTGACTGTGCACCTATTCACAGGTGGGTTCTTAAGGCAAGAGCACTTCTCTCATTTCAGTAAGGACTTATTCTGAGCTTAACAAATGCACCTGCAAAGTAAATTGCAATTTCTCCTCCAACTGTCTGTTGCCTGGATTTGTTGACCTGCCAGTAGCCTTCTGCCCCTCTGCCTCTGCTTCTTACATCTCAATTAAGTTGCACCAGTTCCAGAAGCCACAGCAACACCCACTCCTTCTTCCAAAAAATCCCTCCTTTTATGTTCACTGCAAGGTGCCACAACCCATGGGTTTTGCAGGACATGGTCTGGTACTTACAAAGGAACCACCATCACCCTTCATTGCCACAGGTCACATTCAGGACTCTTGAAGAGAGGTCTTGTACCTGAAGACAGAGGCAAGTTCCTGCAGCTGAGTGCTCCTTCCATGCAAACCTGAGATGCACTGGCACACCGCAGACCAACAGCAAACTCCAGTGACTCCCAAGAAACAACACAGTGTTTTGGCCAGCTGCCTGTCACAGAGCCAGTACTAGGAAAATTTCATACCCTGACATTAAGTGACAACACCACAACTCCTCAGTATTGACTGGATGACTTGGAAAACAATAGTTTCTTGTTGTTCATCGTCATCTCTGAGTGCTGTAACTCACTCGCATTTTGTCACCTGCACAAGCTGTAATTCCCAGCAAGGGCCTGCAAAAGTTTATTCTAATCTTTTCAGAAAGGTTATAGATTACTGAATGCCCTAGCTGACTAAAGGGCTTGTTCCTGTTTTTAAAACAAACCACTAGCTCAGCCAGGAATGGCCTAGTAACTCAGAATTGTTTTCCCAGCTATGAGTGCATAATAAATTTTTCATTTCTGGAAAACTTTAAGTGCAATGCATTAAAGAACATACTCAGCTCATTAATGGGAACATAAATAAAACTAAATGAAAAGCAGTCATTCTCTAGGGCATCTTGTTAAATGTAAGACTTGGAAGTCATCCCTGTCTTGGAGAGTTTACTGACTGGATGGCCTGATATATGTAGACGTATTACATAAATGAAAAATCTCTACAATCCTCTACAAAAAGCCCTATAAATTTACACAGATTACATGGAAGAATTACAAGGGTGATTAAAAAAAAAAAAAAGGGAAAGAAAAAGCCTTCTTGAATATCTAATGCTGCATGATACTCCTATGGACTCACCAGCAGTTTAGCCACTGTGCAGACAGTATGCACACACCGTGAGTTCGTATAGCAGCATAGAAGTGGCTTTTGTGTCACCCTTCCCCGTTCTTTTCCTAATAATGTCTAGCGTTCAGTTTGCCTTTTTTTCATACACACTGGGCACACATTTCCCTAGATGCATCATTACAACTCCTAACTTCATTTCTTGCCTGAACTGTAAAAGCTGACTCAAGGCTCATCGATTTGTGAGAATTTCCCCCCGACCCCTGCCATACACATCACTTTATGTTCATAGACCCCAGGCAATAAAATGGTAGATTTAATACTGGGGAGTTCTTTTTTCCAGTAGCAGGTGTCTGCAAATGTTACAGATGATCCCTATCCAAACCATGTCATCTTTAAAAGGTTATCTTCAAAAAAACATGAAACACAGTAGATGGAGAAACATGGACAAAGTCTTCATCAGGTATTTAAATGCAACTTTACTCCTCCTGCCCTGAACTGGAATATCTCTCTGTACTCACACATATTTTAGGCTCGAAAATTTTAAGTATTCCTTTTAAGAATCAAATACGTTTATAAATAGCTTCCCAGACCAGATGCAGGTGGGACAATTGTGTTCTCCCCACCTTCAACTTTACAGCAGCTTTCATTCTTTATCATAAGCCCCCACACCCTGAGATTCTCACTCCTTTTTCACACAACAACCTCCAACTCATCACTGCATTTTCAACATCAAACACGACTCATCTGTAATCAAGTTTTCTTTTTCCATCTGAACAAATCCCAGCAGCTACAAGGAGCGTCATCTTCTGTTGACTGAAGGCAGGCAGGTCTCTGAAAAAACAGGACCATGCCTCTTAACAATCCCATCACGTGTTTAAAGACTTAGCCATGGGAACACTGCAACAGGCCCCAAGAGAGGGGCAATTGTTTGAAGAGAAGGGGTACCCAAAAAATCCAGCTCCTTACAGATGGCGAAAGGATAAGTTCACAGACTTGTACTTTGTGATAACTCTGGTCTGAGACCACACTGCTAGCGGATGGGTTGAAGAGCCACCTGCCTCCTGGCTGCAGACTCCAGGGTGCTGAGCACCAGGAGTATGATGACAGTGTTGCTATTTCTCCATTGAACTGCTGGGATTAGGTGGACTCCTTGGGAAGGTGACAGAACAGGCACTTTTTACACTACCACATGCCTGATGCAACAGGCCACCAACTTCAGCAAGAAATCAGAACCATCAGGTTTAGGAGCAGTCTCAGGGCAGCACAAAGGATATGTGGTGCAGTTTCAAACTTTGTGCTTTGCAGTAAACGTGACTATGTTCTAAATGCAACAGGCACTACAGAAAGAATAATGGCTCATGCCATTTTACTCCAGAGGTGTAATTCACTCCAGCAGGGTGAATTTTTCAATTCCTTTTCACTACTTTCAGTAATTTTCATTGTCATTAACTCCAGTAGGGAGCATTACTGTTAAGAGTGCAGCACATCTAACTACATAGTCTGAAGAGTTACAGTCAGACTCTCACATGCTGTAATTCAGCACAACTGCTTTCAGCCTGCTAAAACACAACAATTTACAGAAGCCAAGATTCTTTTACTTCAAGTCAATATACCAGATTAAAAACAAGATATATGTTACATGGTCTCACTTACACCAAGATTAAGGAATGGAACAGGGATAGGAAAGAATGAGTAAGGGTAAATTATCCACTCAAAAATGTTCCCAGGCTTCCTGTAAAGTTTAGTGATAAGAAGAGACATCCATCAGTACTTCTGGCAACAACAATATTTCTCTTAAACAGACACAATTATTACAAATCTTTGTTCTGTATGTCACCAACTTATATAAGGCATCATCAATCCTGAAGAAGAGGGAGTATCTGAATTTGCCTATGCTACATCAAGCCATTATTGCAACCTATTCTGCAATTGGAGGCATTTCCTCTCCCTGAAGTCAGAGCTACTCTTCAGAATATGAATGTTCCTCAGAATTACGAAATGTTGTCCTACTTTTGACACCAAGCCTGACAATGATACAAATTCAGCAATTAACGGAAGTCTCAGCATCTATCAAAGCAAATGACTATGGGAATTCAGAGGTTTTGCATGATTTGCTCCTGAGAAGACAACTGCTGGGAAGAAAAATATGAGGACATTCCTGAGCCCAAAGGATGAGGGGAGCACTGGAATTTCTATCCCCTTATTCTCAGATCTGCAAACTGAAACTCATTCCAAATAGAAAAATATCAGTAGTAACAACTCTGCTCAACTGATGTCAAACAGTCAAATGTTATAGTTCAGATGGTGTGTTATTTCTCTGCCACACAGCTACACTGTCAAAATAATTTCTACAAAAATATTTACTACTTTAGGCATGAATCTCAGTGTGTCTCTGATATAACTATAATGAAAGCACATAAGTAACACATTAATTCTTACAGAAAACTGAGTAGCAAGTAACCTCATGAGCTCAGCTAGTCTGTATTCCTGACAAATGGCAGCCAAACCCGCTCCAAACACCCACCCAGGAGAGACGACCCACAGCCTCCGAACACAGCCAACTCTACATCCTCCAAAGTCCTTACAGCTATGAACCTGGTGCTTGATGTCCAAACCAAACCTCCCTTCTCACAACTTCGTTCCAGTATTTCTTGCCCTGTGTACTCAAGCCATGAAGAACTGTTTATTTCCATTTCTCTTTCAACTATTTCTGCAGCTAGGTAGGTACCTTCGTGAAGCAAGGTGCTGCTTATTTTAACAAGTCAGATGATTATTTTGGACAGTTAATGAATGCAGACCAGAAAGAACAGCAAAAAAAAACACGTAATGTGGCAAAACCTACACATTAAGTGTTATTCTTACACCTCCCCTCACAAACAGAAAGAAAAAAGAAAAAAGAGAGTGCTCAGCAAGTGAAAAAAACCAGCTCTTTTTTAAAGACCTCTGGAAATCATTGCTAGAATAAGAGAATATGAGATGTTCTCTTATTACCCCTGTTATTAAGAAAGAGGAAGCAAATATTTGTTCAGTCCAACCACTTTCCCCAGGGTTACCCTCAAACAAAGCAGGGCCCTCTGCCTTCTGGTGGATCACCATCTAGTCCAGAACCTGGGAAGAACTCAAAATTCCCATTTTGTTTACCAGCATTCATGGAGATGTCTTAGCTTCCACCTCTGTTCTGCCAGGGCTCACAGTCATGAAACAATAACACTGGTTTATAAAGAGGCTGGTTACAAGCACTTGGGGAAGGAAGACAGGTACAGAAGTAGCACTTAACATGGAACAATCAGCTTGTACTTTAAAAAAAGTACACCCATACAGACCGTGGCAGAGTGCACTGTACGCTCACTACAGGAGGCATAGCTACTGCAGCATATCTAGAAGGAGGAGAAAGGACAACTGTCTACAGATGGACAGAACAAACCAAACAAAAAATCTAGCAAAGCCAGGGAGTAAACCAAAGCTTTAAAGCTATTATGCAGGACAACAGTAAGAGTCTCCACTTTCCAAACAGTGAATCAGTGGGACTTAAAGGGTATATCAGCACCAAGATAATTCAGGCAAAGTCAGTCTATCAAAAGCAAGTAGGTTATTTCCTCCTCTTTTCCATAGCACATGCCTGACATGACAGAAGCCAAAATACAGGCTTAATCATACAGTGCCTCTGCCCTTTAGGAGCTTTTTCACTCACTTCTGAAGTCATCCCCCATCCTGGAAGCCAACTATTTTGTTCAGCCGAACTGCCTTTGCATTCACTGAATAAATCCATTGATAATTAGAAGACAATAGCTCTGAGAAATGCCCACAAGCTAAGCAGTCATAGATCGGAGAAAAAGATTTGTATTTTTTTTTAATCTCAATGGTTCAAAATTATTATATAAAACATGCTGTTATCAGACTGCTTATGCAGACAGTACCATTCCAGCTGACGGAGGAGATGCTGATTTCATGAGTAACTTAAAAGCAACATTCTCTTTTCACTAGAATTTTGTGGGACTTAACTTTTACATTTGTTACACAGTTTTGAGTTCCTTTTCTACTGTAGCAGCTTGCCAACACAGACACATTTAGCTTTTTTGTTTAGGACTGTGACCACAGCCAGACTGAATACTGTGACTATTTGCTGAAAGGAATGCTGGATGCAGTACATGGACCTTGCCAGCTTATTTCCCAATTCAGCAGAACCATGCAAAGACCTGTACATTCTCTCAGACAAACGCACGACCTAGTTTAAGTTTAGAAGTCTGTTAAGCAATGCTTCATAAATGTCACCAGGAAAACTGTCACTAAAGAAGCCCTGGTCTTCACAGAACATTTCAAACAGCAAGACAGAAATGGAAAAATCTCTGAAAGCTTTAAGAAGTCAGGTGTTAAAAACATCCTCCTCTCTCACTGTGGTGAGAAACCTTGGGCCTTTGCTCGTCTTACAGTTCAGTAAGACCCGCATTGTGGATACTCTTCCTCTGAAAGTCCAGAAGAGATGAGAAACCTGTTCGGCTTTCCCAAGTATTTACTGTGGATTACATTGTACTTTGTATTTCCAGAACTGTCTACATGACAGCGAGCTCTATTTGTAGGTATAGTTACCCCAAAAAAATGTTTTTATAACTTCTGAGCTCTGTAATTTCAAGGCGGCATATTTGAATTCTTATTCATTTGTATTTCAGGTATGCTGTCAGGAAATAACATAGCAACAAGTCAAGCAAAAACAAGACAAGCTACTAAATAACAAAACAGTCAAATGAGTTCAATGATATATCTGAACTGTCAATCACAACAGCACCAATTTGATTGCAGTAGGTTTGCTTGAATAGTGGTAGCTTTAAAGCCCCATAGCTACCCTAAGGACCTCTTACTCTCCCTTCAGTAAGGCTTCAAATATTCTGAAGTCTAACAATAAACTCTATCTTGCTTTTCCATCTTCCCTGGTACAGTAAGCCCAATACTGTCAAATGAACAGCACTGCACCCGTCAGAAAAGCACCTTCCACTGCCTTCCATCTCTGACCAAGCAGGTTTCCTAAATCCTGCTAACCAGATGAAGCTAGAGTACCTACAGCTAGAGGGACAACAAAGGCACCTACACTGTGTGCTCAGTTCTACCAGTGCTTTGCACTCCAAGGAGCAAATAACAACTGCACAAGGAAGCTATACCACAGTAGCAGAAGTAGCCACCTCCATTTTGTCAACAGGCTTTTCTACATCATAACCATACCCAGCAGAAAACCCTAGACACCCTGCCAGCTGTGCCTACAGAAACAAGAGGGGTCCTCCCTCTCCACTTTACATGCTGCAGTATGGCCTCACTTAATGGTCCCATCTAGAGAGGAGCTGTCAACAGCATAATGTCCAGATGGGGACCAGTGATGATCCTCAGGGGTCCGTACTGGGACCAGTACTGTTACAGAGACAGTGGGATTGAGTGCACCATCAGCAAGTTTGCAGATGCCACCAAGCTGAGTGATGCGGTTGATTCACTGGAGGGAAGGGATGCCATCCAGAGGGACCTTGACAGGACTGAGGAAGGAGCCCATGTGAACTTCATGAGGTTCAGCAAGGACAACTGCAAGGTCCTGCACCTGGGTCAGGGCAAGCCACAGTGTCAGTACAGGCTGGGGGATGAAGGGATTGAGAGCAGCCCTGTCAAGAAAAACTTGGGGGTACTGGTGGGTGAAAAAATGGACACGCGCTGGCAATGTGCACTCATAGCCCAGAAAACCAACCATGTCCTGGCCTGTACAAAAAGAAGCGTGGCCAGCAGGTTGAGGGAGGTGATTCTGCCCCTCTGCTCTGCTCCAGTCAGACTCCACCTGGAGTCCTGAGCACAGGAAAGGCGTGGACCTGTTGGAGCAGGTCCGGAGGACAGCCACAAAAATTACCAGAGGATTAGAGCACCTCTCCTGTGAGGAAAGGCTGAGAGAGTTGGGGTTGTTCAGCCTGGAGAAGAGAAGGCTTCAGGGAGACCTTATCGTGGCCTTTCAAAGGGGGCTTATAAAAATGATGGGGACAGACTTTTTAGTATGGCTGTTGCAATAGAACAAGGGATAATGGTTTTAAACTAAAAGAGGGTAGATTTAGACTAGCTACAAGGAAGAAATTTTTTATGATGAGGTTGGCAAAACCCTGGAACAGGTTGGCCAGGGAAGTTGTGAATGCCCCATCCATGGAAACATTCAAGATCAGGCTGGACAGGGCTCTGATCAACCTGATCTAGTAGATATCTCTGCTCATTACATGGTGTGTCTGTGTTTGGACTAGATGACCTGTAAAGGTCCCTTCCAACCCAAACTATTCTATGATTCTATGTGAAAGGAGAGTTCTGCGTAGACTTTACTTTCTCCCTCTTGAAAGACATCTGGATCAGACTTCACACCTGTGAAATGAAGGTGGACACAGAATTTAAAAGATGTGTTATTTTAGCATAGAACAGCTCCCTGACATCAAAAGCTTTTTCTTCTTCGAAGAGATGGAAGACGGCTAGTGCAAAACTCACATCCAGACCCAGAAATCACCTACAACTTCTCTTCTTGAGGATTAGGTCAAAGACAGGACAGCACCTGGGACAAGGCACTGGTTCACTGATGGAAACCCAGAAATCTCCAAGAGGGTTTTAACATCAGGAGAGAGCTCAGCAACTCATCTCCTGACAGTTCCCAAAGAAAAATCCTGCAGAGCAAGAGGCATCCCACTCACAACATGGAGTTGCACAGGGAGCCTGGAGGGACACAGTTTTTGCCCTCTGTTCACTGAGTTTGTCTTTCCACTGTGTGGTTCTAGCATGGTGATGCACACTACTGGGAAGTCACATCCACCATGCAACAGCCACAGACCATTGGGATGGCTGCGACTCTCCTTTCAGCAAGGAGGAATTGCGAGCCCGCAATCTTAGGTGACTAGCAGTGGTACTTAATTACGCTCAAGACAGGGATCCTGAAAAGGAATTGTCTCTGAACCACAGAGATCTGTGTGAGGGCAAACAATTAAGCACCCCAGTAGCTCTTTTGTACAGGCCAGAGGATGAAGGTTGCCCATACAAGCCAGATTGCCAGATCATGTAACATAGTCTGGCTTTTTGCAAGGTCTTCCAGACTGCAATATTTACATAGCTAGAACTGATCAAGTCAGCTTGAAATCTGACAGAAAAACCTCTGACCACCCTCACTGCACCTGCAGTGAAAGGCTATAGCTCCTAACATCCTTCAAGGGAGAAGAGAGGTCTTCCAATGACACCCCACTCAAAATTTCCATGTGATGCCACGAGGGTAAGAAAAAACATCAAATACCAGATACCACTGAAGACAAGCCTCTTGAAGACACTTAAACACTCATCTTTTCCCCTGGTTCTACCTTTAAGCTGGAGCCTTTTTTGTCTTCTGCTGCAGATTGCCCATGCAATCAACTGAACCATAGATAAAAACCAGTGGCCAGAGCAGAGAGGTGCCAGCTCTGCAGCATCTGTAAGTGAAATAGGACAGCAGGGGCAGAGAAGCATGAAATGGTTAAAAACAGAGGAGTGACAACAAAGACCCAGCCAGACCACAGAACCATCTACTTTAGGACATGCACACCAGTGTCATGAATGCTAAAGACATGGTACTTAACTCCCCGCAGCTGTTGTGTGCAACTGCTTCTGCAATTCACTGCTCTGAGGGTGATGCTTTACAAAGAGAAACTTTGTCAATTGTTTATCAGCACCCTCCAGCTGACTCACAGCTACTGGTCAAAACAAAGAGCTATAGCTTACAGTATTCAGAACAGAGTAACACAACAAAACCCACAAGCAAGACTGATCCAGCCCTCAATTTTAAGGAAAATCCACTAAAACAATTTGACATTTACTGCAAGTGTCCATAAAACGAAAACTTCATCATGCTTAGGCAACCCACATAAACACTGCAGGTTTCTACCCCTCACATACGTTGACCTACTATCACTGGTTGCCCAGTACAGCACACAGAACTTCACATACCACATTGTCAATGTCATACTTCAATAGTTTCTGAAAAGCCAGGTGGACAACACAGATGTCTCCTACAAAAATCAGTCCTGTTAACACTTCTGCAATTTTAGACATATTCACGCCAAAATGGCTCCTCACTTATAAAAGGGAAATAACAGTAGCACATCTTCAACTTTGAAAAAAGAAGAATTTGAGTTACTTACATAAACAGGGCAGATCACAGCAGAATTTAATGCACTGTGGGACTTCATAATCCATGATGGCGTTTTGGCAGAAAACTGTGATCTTGTTGCATTTGCCTGGAATCCCTCACAATATTCAAAGATGTGGAGATAATTCTCAACACTAAAACATTCAGAGCAGCTTCAATGTAGTCCTGCACCTGTGGAGTGCATCACCAGGGACACACAACATATACCTCACATGCATCCCGTGCACACAGCGCCTCAATGAATTTGCTCAGTGCTCAGGGTGGGGGGAGATGGGACCCAAGAATTCCGTCCAAAACACATCCGAAATCCTTTGAATGAATCAAGGAAGAAGTGACAGGCAGCATTTTACAAAAACCCAGCCCCTGCCTCTCAGTTATGCAACCAGTAAGCAGGAGGGTTGCAATCCCTAGGGAGTGCACTTCCTTCCACCTTGCCGCTTAAAAACTGAACACAGAACATAAAAATGTAATAAAAAATCCTGAAGAGACTAGAATAAAAAACACTGCTAATCTTGGCTACAATAGCACCCACCTATCTCCACAGCACAGTGTAATTTTAAAAGAAACACTGAGTACAATTAAAATGTAGGCCAAATTATTAACACATGTAACCCTATGATAAGTGTTCTTCCTCTTTTAATTTGGGTAATCCCAGCATTATCTAGGGCATCTCATCACTTCCTATCACCACAAAACAAAACAAGTGAAGGAAAAAAAACCACTCACACACAAAAACACCTCCAGTTGCCATGGCAACCTCTACCTCTAATTCCTATAGGGCTTCATTTCCAAGCTGCATCACAGACAGAAGTGTACAAAACTACAGGATTTGAGTGAAAAAGCGAGCTGGAAAGAAAAGGAAAAAAAAAGAAAAAAAAAAAAGGCAAAAAGCAAAGAAGCAGGGTCCTGTGCCACTAGGGTAAGAACATTCAGTGTCTTCTTCAGTATGGCTGCTATGAGGGTATTGACATGGTCAGGAAACTAAAGGTAAATGATTCATACAGTGGTGAATCGGAGGAAAATCAAACATTCGCAAGGCACTCCAGAAAGGCTAGCAAACTAAGGTGCTATTTATTTTTTGAATCACCATTCTTAATCTTACTACAAATGCCAAGCATTTCAAAAAGATTCCTGTTAAGAAAGAGCAAGGATTTCAATTCCACCACTTAGGCTTCAGTCATTGGAGACTCAGGAATATACTCACCTGGAATTTAAGCAACAGCCTCTTTCACATGAGTAAGATCATATATAATTCATAGAAGCTGAGCATTTACATCTATTTGGAGAACAGAAGCCTGCAGTGTCAAGTTATATAGACCACTTATGAGTACACCAGAACTTCCAAGGTGCAATAGCTCTGTTCACAAATCAGTAAAATTCAAGATCTACCCCTGAGAAACTGTAAGTTGTTCCTAAAGAGGGACCAAATGATCTCAGGGTTTATTTTGGTTTGTTGTTGTTTGCTGTGAGTTTTTTAATCAATCAGACTGGCAGGGCAAGTTTTTGTATCACTTGCTCTTAATTTATTATGTAACATAATCAGCTATTAATTTATACATGTGAATTACCAATGCATACTTAAAGGTTCTTAAGGATTCCCATGAGACCATGCTTCCCATATTTACAAAAAAGGTTACAGTGACCAAAAGTACTGAATAAGTATAATATATCTCCATTATCTTTCCAAACTTGGGAAAAGGAAGAGGAGGATGATTTATTTTTTAAATAATCTATTTGTTCCTCCTGAAGAAACAATGGTCAAATCAGAAATACACTAGCTTCAAAAAATCTCAAGGTACTTGCCAGACAGGAGCTATTCTGGAGCAAAGAGAATATAAGAGGAACAGAGTAAGAGAGGTCAAAACCAGAATGGACACGATACTTAGCTCTTTTGAAGGAAATTTTTAACATGACAGTATTTTTACCTCCTACTTTGGCCTATTTCTGAAAAAGGGTTTAGCTACGGAGGTTTTATAGTCTCAGCTGCTGTTGGGAATATGCATCACTGGTTAACTGTCTTCTTCACAAGAGAAACTACAGGCATGTAAGTCAACAGCACCAAAACCAAAACAGGAATCTTCTCACTTGTTTTTGTTTTTAAGGTTACATCTCTTCTTTCACACCTCCTTATTTTGGGTCACATGCTTAGTTTCTCACTTAGCATCTTCTCTTTGCAGAGTTAAGTCTCCCCAGCATCCAGGCAGAGGGCTGGAGCACCAAATATAATTGCAAGCACAATTTTTCTCAAGTTTCAACCCCTTCTAGGGAAAAGGGGTTGTGATCACCTTTTGGAAGGGCTGCTATTACCACCAAATGACAACTCTCCAGCAGTAAGAACAGACACACTGCCTCACAGCTCACGTGCACACCTGCCAAGCACAACTGTTCCAGTGTGGGGACCACCACTATATCAAACAGTATCCGTGGCCACCCAGAATTTATGGACCAACTTGCATAAGTGTCTTGAGAATTTTAAATTCTCCAAACATTTAATTTGTGAATATCCAAGAAGTCTGAAATCAGCTTTTCCAGTCCTCCTTATCAACACTGTGAGAAGAGGTTTAATGTGAAAAAGTTTTCCTAGGCCACGCTACTCAGCCCACACCTTTCTTTCAAGTCTAAGGGCTCCTTTCTATATGAGATACATTCCAGGATTGCTAGTCCTAATCAGTTTCCCATGAAAATTTGTCTGTGTGATGATTTACACTCTTGCATCCTAGCTAGATTCTGAATAAAATCTTTCACCTCGCAAAACGCATTTTTTTATTCTGAAAGAGAGCACACAGTCTCAAACACAAGTAGCCTTTTTCTACTTTATGTTCAGACCCTTCCCTTATGCCCTCTTCAGGCTTAGAGGAATCTTAGCAATTTCCTTGTATTCTTCTGCCTTCTTTTGAAGCTCCCAACCATGCAATGGTTTCAGCACTGAGGAAGTATTTTTGTTTGGAACTCTTAAGGAACTGGTTAGTGGAGTAATCTTATGCTCACTGGTTAACAAGGTGTACCAGTTATTATCTCCACGTGCTGTAGAGAAAGTACTGCAGAAAAAGGACAGGCTCATTTCCTGAATTACATCATAGCAAACCAAGACATTAAAATGTGACACATTCTGCCAAGGAGAAAGAAATGCAATGAGGAACAGAGATTTTTTTGCTACATATTCTTGCACTTATACTGCAAATATTATTTCATAGCCACTGTAAACTAATGCTATGTGCAAAACACCACACTGCTCCTATTTTAACACCTGAAGTTCAGATCATTCAGTTTCTCCCAAGCACATTTGTTTAGCAAAGTATTCAGAATGTCTGTAGCAGTCTTCTGTATGTAAAACCTCCAGGGATGGATTTAATTGTGGTCAAATACAGTAATTTTTATTCTCACTATTAGTTGCTTTAGCTCTTAAACAACATTATTTTTACATAGCAAGTGGCATGACATATAATACAAGTGGTATTTAAAAAGAAACCAAGCAGGTGAGCAATATCAGCATATGACATTCATAATCCTAAATATACTTCCAAGTAAATCACTCATATTCAATTTTAAAGAGGGAAAAAGCAACAAACATAGAAAAACACAAATACATGTGTTCTTTGCATGTATACATGTATGTGAGTATATATGTATGAATGCATATATACATACACATGCACACACCCTCATTCTTCCAGAACCAAGTGAATAAAAATATTTAAATCAAAACAGGAAGTGAAATTAGGGGTTGACTGTACTCTAGTGAATAACAGACTTCCACAAGTGAAATAACAGTAGGCAACAATATGGTTTAAAAGGAAAAATACTGTGGTGGCACATTTAGAAAAAAAGAAGTAGGCTTCCACTAAGTTCCTTATCACACTGTGACATACAAATGTTAGTTTTTGCTCTCTGCTTTGGAGCGTTTCCTATAAAGCTTCTCTCAAAACTGAAAGGTGCTATTGAACAAACAAAAAACAAACAAAAAAAAGTGGGGGTGGGGTGTGTGTGTGTGTGTGGAGAGAAATCCCAACACCAAAAGAACAGGAAGTGATCAGCACATACTATTGTATGCTTTAGAAAGGTCTATCTGCTATACATACGTCCTGTTCTTTTCCCACTGGAGCTGAGTTAAATTAAATAAATGAATGTAACTTAGCCACTTGTTTTCAACAGATGTTGCAAAAGCAGTTTCATCAAAGGGATTTTCCACAGCCAGCTCAGAATGGACCTAATGAACAACAAGTACCCCAGAAGGAAGACAGTTTGAGCTGATGAAATGCAGTATGAGAAACAACTCTGGAAGAAACTAATGACATAAACAAAAAGCAAAGGTCATCCAGGGACAGCTTGATTCAAAGGTAATTCAAAGCTTCTACCTGAGAAAATTGCTCCAAAATCAAGAACAGAACCAGGCTTCTATGGAATACTAAGCAGAAACGCAACGTTATGGACAAGTTACAAAGAGCATGTAATCAAAGAGGGGAAAACAGACAAGCAACAGGACCCTGCCCAGAGGGAACCCCTGGGAAACAGTGCAGTAAAATTATCCCGGAACGTGGAATTCAGAACAAGACGGGGTGGGGTGGGGTGGGCGCGTGTTTA
The DNA here is from genome assembly GCF_023634085.1 of Falco cherrug. NCBI lineage: Eukaryota > Metazoa > Chordata > Aves > Falconiformes > Falconidae > Falco > Falco cherrug. The sequence continues at coordinate 68,827,130 of NC_073720.1, read as the reverse complement.
TCAGCAGAAACATTTGTCATAAACTGCCACGAGGAGATTGAAAACTAAAAATCTTGCATGTCATCCTCCATTGCACTGTAAGTGCCAGACCCCACTTTAACATCAGCACCTACACTTGGGTAATAAATATCTACTGTACATAACACATCCCCTGTTAGAAAGCAATTGTCAATGCAAAGTATCCTTAATGGGCTTATTTCACATGGAAAAACCCAGGATACATTTTCAGGAAAACACTGAAATAAAAGTAACATCACCACTAAAGAAAAAAACTGCTTATGACTAAAACTGGAGGAGGACAGAGTAACCTCACAGAGACGTGTGCTGCTGAGTAAGGTGCACTACACCCCGTTTCAATACCAACTTCTACATCTATAAAGAAGGAATGAACACCATCTCTAGTGAAAGGGGAAGTGTTACCCAGACGTACTAGTTCGTAAAAAGAAACCAAACCTGAACCAGGGCATGTATCAGCACGTAGCTAATGCACACAAACATCACAGAAAATAGGAACATGCATGTGCTTCTCCACCCTTGAAGTACTGGGGTCACTTCTGATTGAAATGCTACCAAAGTTTTAAAGAAAATGCTGTTAGGTGGCTCAGTACAATTCTTAAAAAACATTTTACAGAGAAAGCCTTAGAGTTCAACATACTTTGTTTATCAGAAAGAAATAACTAGTCAAGCATTTCTATCCCACACAACTGTGAGAAAGAATACAAGGCTTTTTAGACTCCTAGCACAGGACTGCAAGAACTATGGTCCACAGGAAACTTACCAAAGGAAGACTGAAAAATTTTGTGCAAGATTAAAAGAATGAGAGTATTAGCCTAGAAAATGGCCGAGGAACACCTGAACATATTAAGTCTAAGCAATAGTAGATGGAAGATCATCTTGAAAGGAAACCTGCAGAGTGCCAATGGCAGCCACTCCACACTGTGATGGATTGATGAGCACCTTCTTTATAGCTTTTGCCATTTATCACTGAGTCAGACTGAGGCAGTAACACAGATGGTAAGTGAAAGTGCTGTGCAAAGCCTGTTACTGGATTACTGGCTATAACACTTTCTACAGTAAGTTATTTACTACCTAACCGAGTTTCTGGACTGAGATTTGGGACAACACTATCAACACAAAATATAGCTTCCAGCTACAAAAGCTGTGTGTGTACTTGCAAAGCTCCCTGTCCTTTCCTCTGCATCACTGATGGTGACAATATTTTCCTCCAAAGCACTGTCAGAGGGAGGTGGGGAAAAGAAAAGCGTACATTCTTTTAGTACAAAACGGATTATCCTGCAAATCCAGACTGGTAAGTAAATTGCATCTTTCACTGGGTCAGTCAACGCCCCAAACATTTTCCCCCAACATATATGTCAGCTTGACCACAATTCAGCCAAGGTTTCAGGGTTTCTTTGGGGGAATGTTTTTTGGTGTGTATGTGTGTGTGTCCCCAGTTTTTGTGTTCATTCCCAAGATGGATCCAGAGTCACATGGCTCAATCTAAGTTTTAAATACAGCAAAGTCATATCCACATCCTGTCCAAAGTCCTATCAAAAACATCTCAGCCACAAACTCACACTGCATGTCAACATCAAACAGCTCACTGTTGCATGGAAAGACCCCACCACTGATGAGGAACCCAGTAAAGAATGAAGCCAACAAGTCTTGAAAATAAAACTAATTGTGGAATAGAAGCAAGGTTTTACTGCAGTTTTACCTTGTTGCAGCATTTTTAGTTCAACATGCACCAAAAGCAAGCCAAGCTCACTAGAAGGAAGAATATGTTTCCCTTGTGCACTGTAAACATTAAGACTTTCTGGGGAATCTCACACATCATCCACTTCCTTCAAAACTCAGCAGGGTCAAGGATGTTCCAGCTGCCTGTCCCTACTACTGAACTAACTGGAAAGGGTGAGAGCTCAAAGGGATTGCTCCTCTTCCCTTTATTCCCTGCTACTATTTCCATAGCCCTACAAACTCTCTGTTGGTCTAACACCCAGCTTTAAACTGAAATACACTTTCCCTATCTGACTCCAATTACTTAGAACAGTCTTTAAATGAAGTAGACTCCATTCAAAACACGTCCAGAATACACATAGGTAGCCTGCTGCAGAGATGCTGTCTGAGTATCTCCAGGTTCTCCTACGCCACCGAGGCACAACATGGCTTGCCTATGTCTGGGACATACCTGTATGAATCACAGCAGCCTTATGGTTGCCTTGCTAAGTAAGATATTTATGGCACAAACATCACTCCAATTCACAGTTTACATATTATTCTGGAAAAGCTGCAGTGTTGCCAGCCAACATCTAACCCAGATTAGGAAAAACAACAATTTCTGCATCTGGGAACAGGTTTGGGGGTTCTGCTTAGAATACAAAGCCTAAAAACCAACCAAACAAAAACCCTCCAAAGATACAAAAACAGAAAACAAGGATGCTATTTCCCAAAGCATTATTTGAGTTAGTGCTTTCATATCAAGACAAGTACCCTAGATGCCTAGATTACATTTCCCTAGTAAAAACAGACACAAACCATACCAAAAAGTCCATGACAGTTGCTTCCAATAAACGTTCTAATGAAAGATATATATATATATATAAAACACCTAAAAATGGCTTAAAATTCTGTTACATTTGCTAACCAACTTGCTTATTACTCAAACCCCTTACATTTCAACCTTTGGCTATAAAAAACCAAACTGAGTTCACATTAGAAAGATTTATAGCACTGGAAATGCAGCCCCCAAAATGTTCTTCCTAGATTTCTTTTTTTTCAGTCTTTACAGAAAAAAGAAAAAGCACTGTGAGAAGAAAAGTGTTTACTGGTGGCTAAAATAAATCCTAAACTCCAAATTAAAATATCTACTAGCCATTTTTTTAGTGTATGAAATTGGTTCTCCTGTGCACAACCAGTGAGAATTCAACTCTCTTTATCTCTTACATTAACTTCATATATATATAGTATTTTTAAGATGCACACACAGCGTCTTATGCTGCCTCTTCTTTGCCAAGTCTGAGGAAATTCAAATCCACTGAAACCGAAATGACCAGGCTTGGGAAAGCAAGAGCAATATAAAAGAGTAATTGTGTTACAACCCAAACATCACTTACTCTTTCACACTTATCAAAGAAAGTGACAGCTACAAAGAGTAAAGTGGCAAGAAAAATATAGTCTTCTACAACGCCTATACAGGAAACAAATTTGCGGCCAGGGGCGGAGGAGAGACACATAGCTGCAAGCCTGGCTGACCAAGATTAGAACAAATGTGTGCACAAAAGCTTAACACAGTGACATCTTCAGACCTAACTGGACACCTAATCCACATAGGAAGACTACTGCCTTTCCTGTAAAATTTCTTTTATGAAAATACCTTGACAATCTAGCAAAAGAGCTGCAATTCTCCCAGAAGTACCTGGAGGTGGAAGCAGTATCTTCCTTTAAAAGACAGTGATTAGATCTGGGACACTTCGTGCCTTGTACAGAGAGCATCTCTTCTATGCGAAAGGGAAAGACCACTTATATTGGCCCCTGCACTGCCAGAAATGTCTTGAGAATTCATTATACCTTCTTGTATTTTTGCTACACAGCCATGTAAGCCACATAGGCATGTGCCAGTTCACTGAGCAGGATAAGTCTACTGAAAAACTCCATAGACCTGATCATTCACATCTAGAAGATGCCATTTTCCGAGGATCAAAAGCACCATCACAATTAGAAGTCAAATCCCGGTCAATTAGGCCACAAAACTGATACAAGAATTATTTACTTTTTAAAAAAAGATATGTAAATATCTGTAACAAAAATCAAGAAAGAATTTGGAAAACAGAGGATGTTAATAAAGTCTTACAAATAAGTAAGAAGACATGGCCTTGAGAGAAGGAACAGATACGATAAGGATGTCAAGCTGGGACCATGTTAACCAGACCAAACAAAAAATTACTCGAACTATGTGTGAACGATCCTAATTTACATATTAAAAGATCCACCGTGGAGCCCAGGAATCTCCCTACTAACAAAGCCCCCTCCCCAAAGAACATAAAAAAAGAATGCTGTACCTTTAAATGGATTCAAGGCTCATAAGAATCAATGAGAATTAAGTGAGACTAAATGAAATGGTAAACAATTGTTCAAAGTGTGTAAAATGCCTTACCACGTGTGAAGAAGGGGCTAGCTTCGTGGATTTACCACTAAGCACCCATGTCTGCACATACGTGCGACACATGGTGTCTCAGTTCTTGTGTGTGAACAGCTCTTACACATCAGGTGAAGAACTGAAATTTGGGATAACACAACTACTCAAAATGGTGATAGGCAGAGGCTTCCTCCCACCTCCTCCTTTTTAACTGATGGAATCTTATCATGAGCATGCTCAGTTCCCTTCTGAGCTTCAAAACAGAAAGTTTCCATCAAGACCAGCTTCATGGAATGTCAACACAAACAGCACCAGGAAACTGAGTATCTGAAGCCATGGATTTGGAACAGAAACCATTGCAAATTCACCTAGAAAAAGGCCACCTGACAGCTTCATTTTGAAGTCTGTAGATGGTTTCTCAAAACGAGTCCAAAAGACAACATCAGCTCAGCTGCAATTACACCCACAATCCTAGACTCTCTGGGGAGAAGAAAAAGGAGATAGCAATTATCCACAAAGTTTTCCACTCTACTGCAAACATTTCCTTCACTAAAAGCAGGGTGAAGTTACTTTATTTTTCATCAGCCTGGCACTCCTACAGATAACCTTTTATATTACTTTCTAAAGAACATCGGTCAAACTCCATTAATTAAAGCAAATGTGACAAGGAGGCAATTATTAAGCAAAATTTACTTAAAATATCATATTAGCTTTTATTAAATAACTCTGAAAGAATGGGCTGACAAGCTGTTCAACAAGGTACAAGGGTGTACACATGGCTGTGAAAAGCAGCCACCACCTGCAAATGACCAACCCATCAGGTACTGTTGGAATTTGTTGCCTAGTCGTAAGTTGTTGGAAAAGACAAACATGACACTGAGCACAGCTGGTTGACAACAGGGAAACAAAAAAAATTAGTTCTTCACCCAAAGGAGACACTGATGTGCAAGGTAACATATTACAGGGGTTTTGCCCACGCTCGGAGCTGGGAATGTTACAGGTAATGAAGACTTAAGGTATTTTTTCTCTCTCTCATTACCCCTCACACAACTTGTTTGGGGTAGAGGTTCCAGATGTAGGTCTAAAAGATACCTTAACTGTACAGCTTGAAGTGCCTCATTAGCACACCGTAACGATCCTTACCCAGAATTCAGCCTGAAAAGCCAAAGGAGAAAAACAATTCCAGACCACAAACTGTCAGCAGCTTTCGAACTAGGAAAAGATCCTAAATTCAAGTTACAGCTATGCACCACCTTTACGAACCTAGTATGTGAACAGGAAAAAAAGTGAGACATCCTGGACAAAAGCTTTTCACACATTTTCTTACCTGTTAACACACCAAAGCTGCCCAGCTCTTCAAGTAACAGTACTGGCACCTGAATGTCCACTTTTGTTACTCCAACAATTTGCCTTTTCTTAAGTCATCATATTAAAAACTATAAAAGAATAGCTTTGTGCATTTTCACAACTTAAATTTTCACTCGACTTCGGGGCTTTTTTGCTGTAAGGGTAGGCAGTGACCTTCTGCTACGCAGACAGAATTACACACCTCTCAGCACAATTTTAAGCAAATATAAAACCATTCTTGCAAGACTTTTTTTGTACCACACGGGAACATGACTTCCACCCAACTTCATCCTGCACCCTCTTCACCCACAACCATGACAAAAGGAAGAAGCTATTTCAAGAATCGCAGGGTACTTACTCTACACCCAGGGCCTTGTTTGATACCACCCAAACAATGAGGCTCTTGTACAAGCCTCCAGGCACGGTCTTGGGTGATGCAGCCCAAGCCATCCAGGCTGCATATGCTCAAGAAGACATCAAGGTGTTGTCTGGGGGTTTTTTTGTTTGTTTATTTTGGTTTGGTTTTTTTAAAGCACGACATGGAGAACCCCTCTTTTCCCTTGTGACACCACTTGGTTTCGCTGTGCCAGAACACAACAAAATTTCGTCATCTCCAGGAACCTCAGCTGCCACGGGAGCCAGCAAGCAGACCTAGCAATTCCTTCTCCCCTCCCTGGCGTTAGCCCAGGTGTAAAATGTTCAAAATCCACGTAGGCTGCAGCTCTTCCATGCCATCAGGCACCACAGCAGGTAGGGGCACCCCCGGGATGGCTCCACTGCGGGCACCAAGCAGCCCGGCGGGCACCGGCGGGTCCGTCACCAGGTGGGCAAGGGCAGCGCTGGGTCACGGCGAACACCCGTGTCACTGCACAGCACCGCACCGCTGAGGTTTGATTATCATTGTTAGAACTGCTGCTATTAGTATTATTACCAGATTTTTTTATTATTAGAATTTTTATCATTATAGTTTATAATTAGAATTATTATTGTTAGACTTACTCTCGTTCGGATTCATTGCTAGAATGGTTATTAATAGTGGAATTTTTAGTATTATCGCTGGTTTCGGACGCACTGTTAGGATTTTTAGTATTATTGCTGTCGTTAGACTTCATTATGAGAATTTATTATTATAGAATTTTTACTATTACTATTGTTAGATTTTTTTACTAGAATGCACTATTTTTATTATTATAATTTTTACCAGCAGTATTTTTTCCCTCCCCCCCGCCCCACCTCGCCCAGGACGCGGCGGCCGCTCCCGGCAGGTCCCGCAGACCGACGCCCGCCCCGGGCAGCCCGGCGACGCGGCGCCCGGCCTGGCCCCCCGCCGCCCCCTTACCCTCGCACTGGTAGCCGGCCAGCCCCCAGATGAAGTCGGTGCAGTAGTGGCAGAAGGTGGGCTTGGTGAGGGTCACCCTGCGGAAGCTGTGGCCCGGCGGGCCGCTCCCCGCCAACACCGCGGCGCGGCCCCGGCCGCCCAGCAGCGGGCTGGAGCCCGGGCTGCCGCCGCTCAGCGAGCGCGTCCCGTCCGCCATGCCCGCTCCTCGCGGCACGGCATCGGCCGCCGCTCGCCCTCGCTTCCGCCCCAGGCGGCGGCGGCGGCGGCGGCGGCGGCGGCGGGGGGCGGGCGGGGGCGGCGCCCCAGTCAGGGCCTGGGCGGGCGGCGCTGCACTGCCGCCTGCCGGCCGCGCCGCGGGCCCCTGCGGTCCGCCCCGAGGGGACGCCGCCGCCGCCCCGCCGGTCCCCCTGGCGCGGGCGGCGCTTCCCCAGGGCCGGCGCCGCGCTGCCCGTGAGGCCTCGGCGTGTCCCGGGGTGTCCGCGGCCCCGCCGGGCGGGAGCTGCGCGCAGGGCGCGGAGGCTCAGGTGAAGGGTGTGGAGGAACGAGCTGCTCGGCGGCGGCCTCGGCGGTAACGCACCGGAGGGCGAGGGGCGCCCCTCAGCGCCCGGCGCCGGGGCCCGGCAGTCGGTGGCAAAGCCGCAGGAGGAAAAGCTGCCCGTCAGAAGGTCTCACCGCAGGCAGGCGGCGGGCTCAGCTTGCGACTTGAAACTGTGAGGCTCGAGGAGACCTCCCGTTTCTTACCGCGACATCAAACCGGATAGTTGCGCTACCCCCCAGCCCCGTGCCATTTTGGAACGCGTAAAGCTCCATCTCGTGACATTTTTTGATGATGTCTTGGCAGAAGATGGGTTTGCTGTAGGTTTTGCCTTCCGCTCTCAACATCTCAGCCTTTACGAGGAAAGATAAAGGGTTCTGCCTAGCAGTCTCTCTGTAACACAGATTTTTGTCCTCTGTATTCACTTCACCTTCTTGTTGCTGGTTTTGCAAACATTAACACACTCTGATGTTTCCACGTTGCTAGTCTCCTCCTCTGCCTCTGAACTGCCTCTGTTTCTTTGACCGTTACTACATCAGGCAAAGTATCGTGGCTGGAGTAGCTTGGGACAGGAAAGGATGCTGTGTCTTTAGATTTTGTGTCTACAGATGCATGTTGTTCACATCTCCACTTGTCTGATTGTGTCCCAGATGTCAGCTTCATATTAAGTGAGCATCTCCACTGAGCTATCTGAAACAACATCCCACTGAGCTATCTGAAACAACATCCAGGAACCTCCATTAAGCCATGGAAGACAAGAAAAGAGTAGTTTAAATTTTCATCCCTGACTCTGATGTAATTGTATTGTGGTGAAAGGTTTAATAAACCACCCTGTGGTCCTGTAGACCAGCACTGAAGTCCTTCTAAAGTTAAGTAGCATCTCCTAGTTTTTACCAATCTTACTTTATATCTCCTTTCCATGTTGTTAACATAAGCATACTTATGATCAGGAGCAAGGAGGATTTGACCCAGGGACTAAAGAAGGCATGGTATATCTTTTTACGGTTGGAGAAAGGGCGAGCAGATAGATATAAAAGCTTTGAAATATTTCTAATTGCTCCTACAACATGATTTAGCAAACATACCTAATATACTATAAAGCCTTATGGAGTCCCAAATATACAAGAGGCTGGGGAAGAGAGAAGCAGTGTGAAATGAAACCTCTTCCCTTGACATATACCTGCTGAATACAATGAATGAGCCAAAGTCCATAATGGCAGGCCCCATCTTCCACAAACTCATCCTTGGTTTGATCTTCATGAATATCACAGAGCAAGGCCTCTTGGAACACATTTCTGAGGACATGGAGGAGAAGGCAATGATTAGGAACAGTCAGTATGGATTTGCCAAGGGTCAGTGATGCCTGACCAACCCGACATGACATTAATTTACCCATGACCAAATAGGTAGATCTGTGTAGGAGGGTATAGCAGTGGAACTTTGACTTTAGCAAGGTTTATTACATGGTCTCCCACACTATTCTTCTATCCCAGCTGGAATATTATGGTCCGTCATGGGTGGACAACTGGATGGGTAAAAAAACCTGGTTGGATGGTTGAGCCCAGTGGGTGGGAGTTAATGGGTCATACCCAAACTCTGCTTGGAGGCCCGTAATGGGAGGAGTACTGCAGGGGTCTGTCCTGGGGCCTGTTGCGTTTAGCATCCTTATCAACAACATGGAGAAGGTGACTAAGAGCATTATTATCGGTTTTGCACACGACACCAAACCAAGGGGAACAGTCATTACATGCCATCCAGGAGGGAAGTGGACTGGCAGGAGAAATGAGAGGCAGGCAGGGGGGCAGCGCTGTAGAAAAGGTCCTAGGTGTCTCACTGGACAATGAAGCTGTCCACCCTGGCAGCAACCAGGGCCAAGAGCATCCTGGGCTCAGCCACTAGGCTGAGAGAAGGGATTACCCATGTCTCTCCAGCACTCATTAGAGTACTGCACCCAGTTTTGGCCCACGCCAAAGGAAGCACGTTGTCAAACTGAAGCAAGTTCAGCAGAGGGCCACCAGGATGGTCAGGGGCTGGAGCACTTATCCTGTAAGGAGAGGCTGAGGGAGCTGGACTTACTCAGCCCAAAAAAAGACAGCTTTAGGGGGGATCTCATAGCAGCACCCTAGTACTGACACAGAGGTTTTCAAGAAGATGGAGCAGTGGTGCTTGCTGGGAGGACAAGAGACAAAGGGCAGGACTTCAAACAAGGCATTCAGGCTGGGTATAAGGTGGAACCTTTTCGCCTCAATGGCAGCCAAGCAGAGAAGCAGGTTACCTGGAGAACTTATGCCATCTTCATCCTTGGAAGTTTTCAAGACATGGTTGGATAAGCCAAGACCAACCTGATCTGACCTTATGGATGACCCACCTTTGAGCTGGAAAATTAAACTATGTGACATCCTAATGATCCTATGATTGAAAATGTCACACTCAACCATTTCAAATGTGAATGGACCTCAATACACAAAGAAATACTCTCTCTTTTAGAGATCTAGCTTATCTTGTCAGTTGGTATGAGCTGACATAGTTCCTTGACTTATCTCTGTGTGCACCAGGTGAGAGTGCAGACCTTTACAGAGGACACCTGAATTCAGAGACTGCAGGTACATTTAAATTCCTGTTGAACATGGAGAAAGGGAAACTGAAACTTGCAAAAGCAGTCTTTTTGCATGCTGACTGCTTGCCTCAATTCCCACATTGTCTATTTCTGTGCTTTCAAACTAGCTGAGTCTGACTGTACCATTCAAAAGTTGTGATTAGATCAGAAGTGCCAGCATTTTTTTAGATGGAGCTCAGTGCTGTTGCCAGATTTCTTCTCTGGGACTTTCCTCATTCAGGAGAGGAAGCTCCTTCCCTATGTGCTTAGCCCATGACATCATATTCTCACCTAGCTATACAGACCTCTACTCTTGCTTTTCTTCAAGAACTTGTCTACAGAGCATCTTGCCTCACCTGTTCCATTGGCCTGGCCTGCCTTTCTTTTCAACATAGACTGTCTTTATTTTGTATGGATCTAATAGTCCTTCCCCTCTCAAGAGACAGAGGCCACAGAGCTGGAAAGCTGAAACGCACATGAACAAATCTTTCTCTTGATGGAGGAAATATATAGACCTTCCTTTCAAGGGCATCAGAAGCTGGTCCTGTTTCAAAAGCCTGAGGAAGTAATCAATACATCCTTTTACAGAGATGTGAACATGCATTCACTTAACAAGTAATTCAGATACATTACTGCATCATCTTCATGGCAGGGTAGTCACAGGGTTTCCTTGCTAGAAATTACCTGTGGAATCGTGGTTTTTATTGTTAAGGTGTAAATGAACATGTGAGATTTTGGCTATTTGTAAATAGCTGACTCCCCAGGTACATATTTATGTGCTGTAACATATAGGTATGTGTGACCTATACTTGTGATTTAACTTCCCTTCTTATCTCTGAGCAACAAGTCTAACAAGTCAAAACAACCTAGACTGTCTGATGATTGTCTTCAGCTGAGCCTGCCACCACCTCTGCTGCCAGCAGCCATGGAATGTGGCAGCAGTTGAGCCATCCTTCCATTTCACTTGTGTAGTGGGGATGTGGTCCTAGACATTGGAAAAGAATGAGGTGAAGAATTATTGCCCGAGCTGTCACATTCATAAATGCAATAGCCCACTAGAGGGATTTGATACCTGTTTCTGACTCAGAGCTGGTTAACTGCAAGGTTTCTACCGCTTTTATGTCTGCACCCAGGATACCCGTCCAAAAACAGAAGAATGATAAGATAGAAATCCCACTTTAGGAAGCAATTGCAGCATTTGGTGGGGGTTTTTGGCCTTTTGGAAATTTTTTTGTTTAACCTGTCAATCTGTTCTTTATAAGGAGGATATATACCGATCTTTGTAAAAAAGTGATAGTTAAAGTCTTTTTGAAGAAGGAACAGCAGTTTGCATAAGCCAAGGAGGATGGAGTTACATGCAACTAGTGCAACTGTCTGCACTCTCATAATGGCAGGAAGCTGTGCGGCTAAAAAGAACAAAGGCAGGTCTTGGTTTAGAAGTTTCAAACCAGAAAACAGCCAGACTAGAGAAGCAGTTGGAGGTGGCTGGCTCATAGCAAAGCATGCAAAAGGGTGGCTGCTGGTCAGGGTCACAGTTATAGTCACAGCCCTAGTGATGTGAAGCTGGAACATACTTATCACAAGTCAGGCAAGTAAGTGGTTTCCTCTGACAGCTCTGCTGGGACAGAATTACCACCTGTTTTAAGCAGCAGTGCATTCTTGGCTGGCAGCTTACTGTGGTAAAGCTGTGACAATTTGTCTGGGTCAGGCTGTGTGAGGGGGGCATCCTCCAGAAACCGTAGTCAATAGCCAACTTTATATTCAGATCTGCTTTGGAACTCATTTCAGATAACCCTATGTCATCAACAGTCAAAGCACATTATGGGGAAAAAAACACCTTGGTGAATGCTATTAATCCTAAATTCTCATGGGTAAATATCCTGGAGCATTTCCACTTCAGAAGATTTTGTGGAATTCCAGTGAGCCTTCAATTCAGACATTCCCACGTACCCTAGCATTGATTGACTACTTACATCCATGATAGGTGAAGAAGTAATTTCCACCTTTATACTTTAATTGTAAAATCTAGAGCTGACAGAGATCAAAGGTTTGCCTCTCTGAAATATTGCTCGGTGGCTCTTCCAGTCTTTCTATACGTATCTATAATTATAAGTATATATATGTATATAAATGTATAAAATTATGAGATATCCATCATGTCTCAATGGACTGTTTCAAAAGATCTGCATAAACCTCCAAGCTGCAGTAAATATGAGGGGTTTGTTCACAGAGGAATTTTTGCTCTGCAGACTGGTAGAAGAAAGACCGAACAAAGTGGAACAAACTGCCACTTCTTAGATACGCTTTTTTTTTTTTTTAATGAAGGAGTGCCACACAGATGAAAACAGGCAAAATGCTAAAAGCATCCACTTTCTATGTTTTGTGGCAAGATTAGTAAAAAGAGTCAAAATATAATGCCTCTGAAGAGATCGTTTACTTAGTTTTATAGCCAGCTAAATATTTTGCAGTACTTGGTAGGCTATAACCTCATTAAACTCAGGTATTACAACTCTAGGGCAGGCAATACAGGAAAATCCTCATTTTTACAAGTTTCCTGGCTTGGTAGAGGTATATTCTGTAAATCAAGCAAGCTTTACACCTTGGATCTTCTGAATCTTCTGTAACTTTCTTGTTCTTGTATTTCTAGGGATGTTCTCTCTATGACAGATAGAAGAGTGCAAGTTCTGGTACATCACCCCAGTTTATGTACAGAATTAAATGAGTACTATGTGCTGTCAATATCACATCATATTTTTACCCTTTGAGTAATACAGTAAATTTCATTAGTGCCTCCTTGACACTCAGTAAAATGAAATCCAGTTACTCAACTCCTTCATGAAGCAATTTATTTGTAAGCAAGCTGCAAAAAAATTACAATAATCAATCAGGTCAGAACCAGGCACACGGAGGATATATAAGTAGAGGGTGGAAAGCAGGTGGACCCACACGGTGGCTAGTGAAAAGATGAGGGGCAATGGGCACAAATTGAAATAAAGAAAATTCCATTTACATCCAAGAAAAAGCTTTGTTTTACTGTAAGGGTGGTCAAAGACTAGAACAAGCTGTCCAGGGAGGTTATGGACTCTATCCTTGAAAATACTCAAAACCCAAGTGGACACAGCCCTAAGTCACCTGCTCTAGGTGACTCTACTTTGAGCAGTGGGTGGGATAGATGACCCCATGGGTGCCTACCAGCCTCTGTGGCCCTGTGAGACAGGTTTGACAGCAAAGACAGTCAAGACTGGTAGTCCTTCTGTTGACTGGGGCTCATACTGCAGCAGTGGGACCAAATGTGGCAGCCTAAAACAGGTAGAAGGAGCTTCTTGAAAAAGTGGGCTCTCCTGGCCATCGGGTTTCCTCGTTTATTGAAGAGCTCCAAACACTCTCCTCCACCTGCAGAACAGGAGTGGGAGCCATTAGCTTCCCAAATGCCAGATCAGCTTGCTAAATTTCTTTTTCTATATGAAGTTTTGTTTACTTGTTGGTGAGGTGAGAAATCCAATGGTATGCCATCTCACAGCAGAGTGTCAAGCAGGAGCCTTTCTGAGCTTAGCTGGATCTTCTGTGTCATTGACTTCTGTTTTCTGAATTTCTTTCCATAACACTAGGCATTGAAAGACAGGTGTGACATGAAGTATATGTGGAGGTAGAAAAGGAAAATTTAAAATAAACTGTGGCTTCTGTGAACAAAATTTAAAACACAGGCAGGACTTTTTGAATGTATCCTACTGTGGGCAGCCAGTCAGAAGAGCAGGCTTGGGGGGGAGGGGGGGGGGGCGGGGGTTGGTTTGATTTGGTTTAAACTAGCGCATCAGTATTTGGAAATTGAGGGATAATCTTGTAGAAATGGCTCATGAAGTTGAGCTTCCTAGGCAGAAGTTTCAGATTTTTAGCTTTTTCATCTCTCCATAATTTAAATTGGTGATGTCTGAACCTAAAGCAAATCCTGATGTTTATTTGATATCTTTTTTGCAAAAATCTCACAACTGAAGAGACAAGGAAAATATTAGATCACATTTGTGCACTCTGACCTGCAATGGAAAGCAGAAGAGAAATGCTACTTCTCAAACCTACACTACAAAAAAGTATTAATAAGTACCTAGGATTTAATTAGTTTTCTTTTTTGCTTCATTGTAGCTCTACAGCTTACTTCCTGGAAAAAAAAAAAAAAAGTCTTTAAAACAATTGTTCTGATCACACTAGAAATAAATCAAGTGCAGACTTGTTGGTCATAAGCACCAACAACTGCCCTTGAGTAAGAGAAGCAAAACCTCAGACATGGAGAGCCAACACAAAGTTCTGGTGTAGTTTCAAGTTATGCAGTAAGATAGCTGGTATGTCTTTCAATATTTGATTTGATTCTTTATATAGCCAGATTAAGAGATTATACTTTTTCAGATAAAGGTTATAATAAAGAACACACTAGACTACACACGCTTTAAAAAAAAAGGGAAAATTAAAATGTTTATCCTCTTGAACTCCAGAAAATAAATTATATTAGATATTAATATTTACATATAAAATATACCACTCCACACATGGTTACAGAGACTTAGATCAAAAGCAAGAGCTTCAGTTTAAATACATCCATCTCCTCTGGTGAAGAAACCTACAGTGGTAACATCAATAATGCAGCTTTATTTTAACAAAATCATTATAGTCAACATAAGTGTTTAATAAAGAGGTAGAGACACTTATCATAGGCAGACATAAATGTAGAACTCCTACAATATTTTAGCATTTACACTTGTTATCTTGGGAGCTTCTCTGGTTGTGCTAACAAAATTGATACTTTTAAATAGTATGCTGTCTCAGAGCTGAAAGGGAAAACAACCCGTGTAACAACAGAGACAGCTTAAGAGGCTGAAGCTTTATGTCCACTCAGCTAGCAAATAAGATGATATGACAGCCAAGGTATTTGTGCTCCAAATCCACTGATTTTTAACATTTAGTAACTTATTTCCAGCTCTTGCATTTCAGCACAAATAACTTCCTGAGAAAGAATATTAGGGATTTTCTCAGAGTTAAGGAATCACTCATCTGGGGGTAAAAAACCCAAACCCAAACAAACCAAACCCAAAAATCAACTAGGGTTTAATTTATTTATTGTACAGCTTGTTAGTTTAGTTTATTTAATCATGTTTTGTCTCTGAACCTAGGGAACACGTAAGCGAATGGAGTAGCTAACTCAGTGCATTCTGAACTGCAAAATAAGCAGAAACACCCATGTATAGAATAACAGATTGCTGTTTAGGTTTGGTAAGAGTTGTGCACACTGAAGAAAAGTTTTCCATGTAGCACAAGTCTGAAGTTGCTAAAACCGCATTGCAGCTTCTGTTTCTGCACTCTAAACATGCATCAGAAAACCAGTATATAAACGACCATTTAATAACGCCTTGTTTCTCTTTACGTCTGATTGAGCCTGTCAGCCCACAGGATGCATCCACTCCTCCACCAGCAAGAAAATAAGGAAACACCACCTGTGTGCCCATGCCCTTCATCCTAGACTCCAGAGTGATGTGGTCATGCAGGAGGTGCTCCTTTGGCAGTGTCACTGGTGCACACACGGATGACAGGGGGTGATGGTCCAAGGGCTGGACAAAAGCATCCCAGATCTAAGGCCTTGGCAAGCAGCAGACCCCCTGAGACAGGAAGTCTGGTCAGCAAAAGCAGTCTCCGGCCACCGCCACTCACTCTGTCCTCACGTGGGGGCATGTGTTTCAGGCTCTGATGCCTTTCCTGACCAAACTTGTTCCTGCTTACCTGTTCTCAGGGTGTTGCTCCCGAGTGCCCTCTGGTCACATCTGCATGATCAAAAGGATCCTGCTGCCAGGAATCACAAGCTCCCAACCTTCCCACCTTGGGGGTCCCAACCCGTGACAAAGTCAAGCCGCTCTTATGCAGCCATCACAGCTGAATTACTAAGAGAAGTCATCACTGTGGACTTAACTGTGACTAAATTATGACCAATTTATAATTATTTGATGATTGAATGATAATTAAGTAGTAATCAAATGGTGATTAAGCAATAATTGAATGGTAATTAAACTGGTTTGATGAGGATTTGACAATGATTTAAGTGATGATTTAAATAGTGATTGGATGGCAGTCAGACAGTCTACTACTTACTACACTTTCAATACTTAAGCTACAGTCGGCTATATAAATGTTGCTAACATACAATACACTTTTAGGTCTAATATAAAACATCACTTACCTTGTTACAGATACCAGATGCTGGGTAAGGAATCTCTCAGCCTCGAGGAGTAACCCTGAGGGGCGTCCCTGCTGAAAGTGAGGCCAGTCAGCTGCCATGCAGGAGAGCTCAACAGGCTCAGGGGGGCTACAGGTATCTATAGCATGAAGTGATCAACTCCTAGTCAGCCATACGTGGTGTATGTGCAGGATGCAGCCATAGCAATTCTAGTTTTGCCTAGTCCCAGCTCAGGCTGGTACTGCTAGCCCCATGTAAGACATGGCCTCAGCTCCTGGGCTCTGAGAATGGCCTGGCACTGTTCTCATGGTGCGCACAGCAGGGCCTGCTTGTTGGCAATGCCTGAACCAAGTGCTGTTCACTCAGTCAGAGTGGGCACAGCCATCACAGCAGCACCGGGCCCCAGCTCTTGCCTTTGCACAAACATCTCCTTGGAAAGACTCTGTTGCTCTCCTGCTTATCCTCCCTGATGCTACGTGGTGTGTTGGCCTTCTTCCATAGCTTCTGCACCAGGTGGCCCTGTACCTCTGCCAGACCCTGCCCTCCGATGGGTAAGGCCAGTGTCACCCCAGACCTGGCCCTGGGGAGGGACACCAGGCACCCCCTATAACCCCACACCTAGAGGGACCCATGCCTTCCTTCTGGAGCAGCATTTGGTCTGATGCTAAGGGGTGTGCTATCAGGCTAGCTCCAGCTGTCCTGTACAGTCTTCCAGCAGTATTTCTGTGCCCCCTTGGTGTCCCCTGTTAGGCTACTGCTGTGCTAAAGGACAGCCACCCCCCCACCCCACCCCCCCACCCCCGGCCTGACCACTGCTCTCTGGTCTAGCTGAACAGGAGCAAATAACAGGGAACCACTGACTCGGAGCTGCTGTGCTACATAATGAGGAAAACACAAGCAAGAGCAGAAGACTATACCTACGAACAACAGAAAACTGGTCTGTTAAGTGCAAAGTCCCTGTTTGCTCCCCCTGGTTACCATTACATTTCCTTCTTCTACTCTGTAATAGAGTAAGTCTGTGACAAAAATGGGCCCTGCTCAGTGCAGTACAGGCTTGGTTCATGGGAAGATCCATACTTCCCATGCTGATGCAAGTACTGGTTTTGTAGGTGTTTATTTCATTGAATAATGCAGATAGGAGGGGGTCTCTGGAGCTCAGAGCAGGGACAACCTCAAAGGTATATCTAACTTTGGTATTGAAGCAGTTCTCTGCTTCCTCCCAGCAGGGCCATTGACCTGCTCTTTTGCCTTGTTATGCAGACAACTTTACAATTTTCTCAGTTCAGGCCTTTGGGAAAAGTGTGACTTTTCCAATCTGTCCTGCAAGTAAAACAAAAATCTGCTCGTGTGCTCTATGACATAACTTGTCAGGACCAGCAGGTGGTCATGGATGTAGTACAGAAACTTCCAAGGTGTGCAGGGCAGATGATGGTTTGGGCAACAGCATGACATCTTGGAGGGTCAGGCAGAGAAGGCCATGTGGAAGCAGCCAACATCCTTAAATTCCCCAGAGGCCAGAGGAAATGAACACCCAACATCAAAATGGGTCCACAGCGATCCTGACCCTTCACATAGCCAGATGGGGACAGGCACCAGCACCTCCAGCAGTAAAGACACAACAGGCCTGGAAGCAGCTCCTGGGAGAGAAGCCAACAGCTCCTCTGCACAGCCCCAACCCAGTCATCCACTGCAGGTGTCAGCCAGTGCAAGGCTGGTTATGGGATAAAAAAGCCATGAACCCTGCAGTTTCCCATCACAGACCACTGGCATCATGAAAATCTCTGCATTGGAGTCCAACCTGGCTTTCCCTTAGAGACCACCAAAACAGAGCCATTGCTTCTTAGCCCAGGGATTTCCTTACAAACCACTGCACTGGCCCTAGGTGCTGCTCCTGGCAACACCTCTGGCTGTTGTGGACTCCCAGGTGTCATGTCAGTTTCTTCTTCTTCCATAAGCACTGTTTAGCTGATCAGAGAATCAGTTCAGCTTGAGTATTTCTGTAAGTTGGACTCAACCTCAAAAATACTTCAATCCCTAGACAATGCCATTGCAGGTGCTTGGGATCTTTTTTCCTATCCGAAGCACTCATGCTACACTCCCTTCTTCACTATACAAATATAATAACTGTTTGGTTTGTGTGGGTTTTTTTTTTAAAGCAAAGCAGCTTATTACGTCTTCCTGGAAGGCTCCCCTGCTTCCAGATGCCCACTCAGAAAACACTGGAATATAAGTAATTTTTGCTTGCTCCTGAAAGCTTAAGAGGTTAAAGTTACCAATAAATACTTGAATGCATTATTCATTAAGAAGAATTTCGAAGATTAAAGACACATCAAATAGTTGCTGAGGTTTGGCAGTTTAATTCTAAATTAGTTTCACAGGGAAAAAAATGAGTTTTCAACACCTCCTTCCTGTGTGTTAGCATTATCTTCAGGTTGAGAAAGCAGAATTCAGGGTGGGATTTTACGACAGCTTGCCATTTGCCTAGGGGTTTAGCCAGAGGAAAGAGAATGTGAAATAACAGGGTGTAGTGTTAAAGCGCAGCAGATACTCATTAACTTTAATGCGAATGCTTAGTCCAGAACTAGGCTTCTGTAACCTAGGTAAGTTTTCTTTGCAAATGGACTAAACTAAGTATTGCCAGTGTAATTTTTACTGTGGAACAAGATCATCCAGGGGTGGAATAGCCCCTTTCAGTCATTACCCTCCAAATAACACATTTACAAAATCTCATAAAAGGCAAAATTACACAAGAGCTGCATCAGGCCAATACTAAATGCTATTAGAAGGCGGACATTTAAAAAGAGGCTTAGCTTTAGTGTATGTTGAAAGCACCACAAAATTAAATCTGGCTGTTTAGGAGCTGTTTGCATAGGGAACATGACCAAAGTATCTCATCAGTGTTTAGTAAATAGATTTTCAGTGGTTGTGGTCAGTTAAGGTACTGTATTTAAAAAAAAAAAAAAAAGTGAATGGGTTTTCACTGATGGAAATTAAGCATTCAGCGGCTGGTAGCATTCAGACTAACATTTCATAGTAAGTTCCATTGGGTAGATTGCTCTTGGCACAACCACAGCTTTTGATTAAGGTTTGTGGTGAATAAAGCAGTCTATTCACTGAGAGATCAACAATGGACGTCAACTATTTGCACACAGAGCAGTAGTAGAGGTTTAGCCACTCTTGCGGCATTTTAAATGTTGTGCTAAGAAGCAGGACAAAAAGAGACACTAATCTCTGTTTCCTTCCCTATGTTATCCTCACCTGCTGTGTTCAGTGGGTACACTGTTGGTTAGTGCAACCACTGCAGGAGATCTGAATGAAGGCTTACTTGTACAGAAAGATCTGGACTACCTGCAAAGGGGCAAAAAAGACAACTTTTAAAATAGAAATAGTATCGCAGTGCCTGGTGTGAGATGTAATTTAGCTCTATGTTCTCACTTTTGCTAGGTGTCAGGGTATATCCCTCATGATGCATTATTCTCTGACCCCAAATGCAGGAGGATACATCAGAGAAACATCCATCCTGATTGTGCCAATGATCTGGTCTGGTCAGGAATCCTTGGAAGAAACTAAGTGGAAGATTCTTGAATTGTGACAACTGTTTTTATTCACGATGTTAACTTCCTACAGGAAAAATGAGAAATCAAAAAGCAAAGTACTAGTACAAAAATTTGGGGAAAAATAGGCAATATCCAACTTTTAATTGAAAAGTAGTTAAGAACAGTTAATCAGGCATAAAGATAAGCAAAATGTTATGGACAAACACAGCCTACCATTAGGGTGTAGCAAAGCAATTGCTGCTGCTTTTCTCTGCCTCTTTAATGCTCTTTGAGCAAAACAAGTATGTATAGGCAGTGTAAAATACAGACCTCTTTTCAAGAAGCTTTTCAAGTTCTCTACTGCTTTCTATAACGTGCCAGCTGCTTTTACAGCTATGATTAAGTGTTTGCTTTTGATGCAGGTGGCAAATAGTTAATTTCAAAGTGACAGCAGAATGTTCCCATTTTCACACTTTGGAGAAATTATTAGAACTTACATCAGAAGTTCTCCTGACATGAATATGGAAATCGGGAATAACAGGAGAGACAGACAGACTGGAAAATGATGAATTTCAGGTTGAAAACAAGTTTTTCTATCACCTCCCCTACTGTAGAGAGATCAGTAAGATTTATTTCCAAATGCTTCCTTGTCTTCCTTCATCTCCATATACTTAGGAAGCAGAAAAGAATGGTGAGCCTTAGTTCTTAGCTTTTGCACTGAACTTGGCTCTACTTTCCTCTCAGTTCAGGAAGGAAAATTTTGGCACAACCTTACACTATCACTGAGTTGTCCAAGGGTAAAAATGGTATTTTGCAAATAAGGCCTAAATAAGCACTGAAACTAGTATCAGCAGGTGGATTAAATATGCACATAGATGAATAACACCTAAGGAAAATGAAATATTCCCTGTTCTTGTATCTTTCATCAGTAATGTCGTAGTTTGTATTTGTTATTAGAGCAAGACTACAACTGCTCCATTTAAGAACAATTATTATCCACAGGAACTCCAAGAGGATGTATGTGAAAGCAGAGCCTTTGCTAAGGTAATAAGACATGTCCAGATGTTTTTCCCCCCTCAGAAATTAGCAACCAGGGATACAGGGAGAACACTGTCCTTTCTACTTACTGAAGTCTTGTGCTGTTTGACCACTGCTAGTGTGTGGAGGCAGTAGGAAAGACAGCTGTCTGCCTCCAGATTTAGGGCCGAGGTGCTATTCTCCCCCCACAGGCTTACAGTAAGTTTTGCACATTATTTTGCATAAGTCCCTTACTGCAGGGCTACAGTGTTGTCTGAGTGGTCTATAAAAGTGAAAAGTGACAGTATGCCTCGTTTCGTGTAAGTCCGAACAGCTCTGCTAAAAGCTGGGCAGCTGCTGCAGCGTGGATCTGATCAAGTCGAGCTCCAGACTTCAAGTATTTAGCCAGTTCAAAGATAGTTCAGTATTTGCTGAATGAATTATTTTGAGCCTTTTCCATCCTTTATGGCTAGTGTATTAACCCTTGCAGAATCTATCCAGAAATTAACCTATATTTCTATGATAACAGTATTACTTACAAATTGTTTCCTACTCATTTTACTAACAATGCCTGTCGAGTTTCAACACATTTTCTTTTTGCCCCATTTTCCTCTTTTTCTAACCTGCTTTTATTATCAAAGCAATCCTCCTGACTTGTTCTCACACTCTTTATTTGGAGGATCGTTACATGATGTTTATTTTTCTTAACAATCTTACTGCAATTAACTGCAAAATCATCTTAATTTGACTGCAAATGACCAAACTGTTCTGACACCACCCCTGCGTTCCCATCAGACTTTATGTCAAACTGCTTTTACCTAATTTCTACCAGTGACAGCTTTAAAATTTCCATCCCATGTTATTTAAGGCATCCAACAAATTTAGATCTCATATTAACCTTCTCTGCAAAGCAGAAATAATTCTAAAATTTGAGGTGTGGCCATCACCTCTGTTTGTAAAAATTACAGACAAGACAGCATAACAAAGAATCTGCTCCACAGCTTAACTTGCACAATGCTTCACGGAACTCTGAAGGGCAGAATCAGAAATTGTTTTCCTCTATCTGGAGCTACAGAAAGACATATTTAGTGAAACATCTAGGCCTCCACCAGCCTGGGTTAATACAGCATTTAAGACTAGTGACTGCACTGATTTCAGCTGCATTGCTAAAATACGTCACAATGGTTCCCTCTTCTCCCTGACTTTAGGAGTAACTGATGTTTGAAAACGATTGTTTCTTAAGAGGAAAAGGCACAGGATTTTTCAAGTTTGTATGCTTTTATTCACTTGTGAAAACAGCATATCACTTTGGCTAAATCCTCACAATTATGCAGCTCTTCTAAGCTTTTCTTAAATACCAGTTAATCCTAACCCAGAATTTGCTTGTGTTTACACATCAAGTCCAGAATTTTGAACATGAAGTTGATCCCACATTGCAGGAAAAATGTAAACTAAAGCAAAGACAGTGTTACTGTTTCTTCTTCCTATTCCTGTAAGAAACCTCCTTGCTATTGGAGTAACTCCTGAATTGTAAGCTACAAAAAAGAAATACACCATCAACTTACTACTTAGAAGTGAGAGAACTCACCGGAATAGTCCCCACAGGAATTGGGTAAACCAAGTTCTGGATGTCTAGGCAACTACAAATTAATTACTAGTCAGTACAGGGAATGGAAGGATAGTGCTGTAGTGAATGCTAAAGGCTAATGTTTACCAGTCACCAAATGCATGACAGCGAGCATGTGGCAGGCAACAGATGCCTCTCAGGGAGGGGTTAGTCATTCTGTGCAAGTTCTTTAGGCTGGTATAGCAGCAGAGTGAAAACCGGTAGCTTAGACTGGCCACATGATGCACAGTATAGCAGCCTGGGCTACAGAGTTTGTTTCTTCTACCAACTTTCTGCATTAGTTTACTCCCCACTTCATCCCCTTTCAGCTGTATCAGATGAATAATATTTTCTGTAAAGAGTCCTGAGCTCAGTAAGGCAGTGTTACTGCAACAGCAACCATGAACAGCACAGATCCAGCCTGTGTGCAAGAGTATTGTACACTGCAATACCAATACAACATCGGTTATACACCAACATCTTAAAGAAAATTATGAATATGGGTTGTTTTAGGGTGAGCATGCCCAAGAATCTAGTCCATGTTAAAGTCCTCTGTGCCATTCCAGCTATGCAGGAAGATCTACTGGTGGCCAGCAAGACTTCTGCATTTACTGCAAGTGACATCATTAATAGGGACAGGAATTACCCTCCCAGTTCTGTGCTGCGCACAGTTTTTCTTTCTGGTGCTCAGTACAGCGACTATAAGCTGATCAGAGATTATCCACGTCTAAAGAAATTCTGCAAAAGCATTATGTAGTCTGGTGTTGAAGGCAGAGTGCTGACAGTCAAGTGACAGCAGTTTTATTTGTCTCGGTCTCAATTTATGCTTTGATTTTAGGTACATAATCCCGTTCTCAACTCCCTTTTCTTCAATTCACGCAGCAGAGTTAAACAAGAGCTTTTATTCTGCAAGAGAACTGTATGGTTCCTTGACAGTACCCCCGTGTGGATTTCGACGCGAAAGCAAAATCAGGGTCTGAACTCCCAAGACGATGCCCTCTTACTGGTAGTGGGTGACGCCAAGCCTCCGCTGAACCCCATTTAACCAGTAGATGGCAGAACTTAAAGCTTTGTTTTGATACTGCAGCTGAACTATGAACTTCAATAAGCATTATTGCAATTATATCAGTTGAAGACTCATTTAAAGAAAGATTTAAGTAAATCAGTGCCAAGACTAGAGGCAAATAATGTTTATTAAAATATGCTGACCACAGAGATTCCTTTAGAGGAGGCATATTCATCTAATTAAAGAAGCAGCAAGCCCCCACTGATTTAAATATCCAGAACCTGCTCAACTGATCTTCTGAAAGACGCCAGATTCTCTTTTCAGACTTGTACAGTGATGATTTGAACAGCTTAAAACAGTTAAGTGTATATGACTGGTGATGAAATCTGGTCATTAACTCCGTTGTGAGCTGCCAAAGAGATTTGTTTTCCTATACTCGGGACAAGCTGTAGGCCTGTAACACACAAGCCTCACCAGTTCCCAAACTCATTCACAGATGACTCCTGGAGTGAAATGCTTTTACCGAGTGCTGAATTCTTTGAAATTATTAATTTGTATCGTGCAGTGCAGAACATAATATGTTATATATAACATGGTATATTATATACAAGGTGGTGCTTGTGGGGACACAGCACTCCAGTGCAAGCCTCATCAGGCGATGTCATTTTTTTTGCAGATAACCAGGAAAAGCAGGAGGACACATGCAGACTGTGCTACTATGGAACACTTCTTTGGGTTGACTACTTCCAAGGGCAAACAGCTCTGGGTACTCTAGGCTGACAGCTCTAGTTCATTGTCTCCCTCTCATCCCAGACCGAGACAGATTGCAGCAATCCTGTGATTGCTGCAACCTCAGTGATCAGCTAAAACTCCATGGAGGATTAGCACAACACAGTCTACTAACTGCAGTATGTTAAGGCTTTATTGGCTGTAATGAGCTGAATGCAGTCCCCTGGGAATGCCAAGAATTTGTAACTTCTTGATAGGATCAGAGTGAAATATGTTTAGGAGTGCAACAGCTAAGTCAGCTAGGGATTGAACAGACATGATACACTCCATGGACTTCCAGGATACTGCTTAGTTAATAACCGAAAAGAACACTCTAGAAGGAATCTAAGGTTAGATCAAGCCTCTTGTACATGGATTTGTCCAGTAAAACAGAAAGGATAAAGGACTGACACATAGTTCCTCATCTGCTGTGAAACAATTCAATGAAAAACCCCTAAAAAACAGGAAGTCACAAGCACTGGGATACTCATGACTACAACATGAGAAGCGTTGTTGCTCCCATTTGCATCCATCCTCACTGCAAGAACTGAAAATCATTTCCTTTAACCCTGATTCAGCACAATGCATGGTTGCCCAAGAAAACCGTTGGACATCCTTGCAATCTGATATTAAAATCAAGAACCCATTTCAGTAAACATCTTCCTTACAAATAATGGCCCTGAGGTACTACTCATCTCCTAGCAGTCTTGGAAAAGAAACAAACCCACCAACTTTTAATCACCTGCTAAATAAGCCACATTATTGTAAACTCAGCCCTGCTGAGAAGAATAACAGCTTCAAATACCCATGCTGCAAGCACTAGCTTGCAATAACCTTCAGACAGCATTACCATAAACCCTTGAATGAACAGCATACTTTCCAATCCCACAATGGCCTGTGTGTCCTTAAATATAATGAGCAGATGCTGCAGCAGTGCTGCCTCTCTGCTGAGAAACCTTCCATCCCACCTGCAACCTCGGGGGCCACCCCCGCAAACATAAAAGAAAATACAAATCTTGCAGATACTCGCTGGGAGAAGTCAGAGCTGATGAATGGATTTCCCATTTCTGTTGCTGACCTGCTATTTCAGTAGTCTTTGCTCTTTGCCCAAGAGATTTTAGCTCACTCAGATTTTGCAGCAACTGCTTTGGTATCTAGGTATGAAAGATTTTATTCGCAATTCAAAACTCTGTGATGCATGTCGGCCTTGGAAGTCTGTTCTGTTAGAAACAACAGCAAAAATCACAATCCTTTTTTGTTTTAAAGTGAGTGACCCAAAGAGTTATTGCAGGACTTTATCTCACCGAGGGGAACTTGCTGAAACACTTTCATTACTAGTAAATAAACATATACAAAAATTAAAAATTCTATCTATTAATAAAAATCTAAGGCTCTAAGTAAAGCACTACGAGGTTTTAGAAATGTTCTGGCATGTCACACCACCAGAGCCATCAAGTATTTTGTGGAGTCCTGAAGAAAACATGGGCCTCCTCCTTCAACTGCCAGACTACAAACGTCTTTATTCTGAGAAACCTCAGTCTTGTGAACCTCACTGGCTGAAGGTTTGAAAAGTGTATTATGAATGAATGTCCAGTTTCATGTCTGTCTAACTTCACCATTTCTTAAAACAAATCATGTCCTAAAAACATGGTCAATTCTAAAAAAAAAAGAACTCAGATGCACATGAATTACTTCATGAGATATTTTTGCTCAACAGAAAACAGCCCAACCTGGAAAAGAATTTGAATGATAACTCAAAAGTATGATAGGTTGTATATGACAGGACATTTAGAGGTAGCAAGTCAGAGGATAGTAGGTGTAACTACAGAGGGGCCCTAGAAGTCTTACCTGTACCTGTATAATCAGTACCAGGTGTGCCAAAGCCAGGATTTCAGTATTTGGTTAAAAAAAACCAGAAAACCCTACACAATATATCTTGTTTGTTAGTTCCCAAGATCCTACCACTGATTCTCCCTGGTCTGCCAGTTCCAGCTGGACAGGGTGCGGGCAGGAAGATCTACTGTGCAGGAACCCAACCCACAGCCCACCAGGAGAGCAGCCTCGGGCATTTTCTAGGTTTCATCTTTCTGAGCAGAGAAAAGCACTGCCATTTTCACTCCTTATGTCAGCATGCTTACCTCACACCTGCTGCTCAGCAGCAAAGCTGGGAAGCAGCCCTGTTTGCTCTTAGCCTGAGCTTTCCTCTAGGAAAAAAACCAACACATTACACATCTTCTTCTCCTCCAGCTCCAACTCTCAGCGGCTGGCACATCTCCTAGCCGCTGCTCTCCAAGACCTTCTCCAGACTCGTAACACACATCTGCTGGCTTTCCACACAACTCCCCCTTCCTATTTATCTAATGATTTTCCTGGAATTAGATGTTTCTCAATTTATTCAGGCCCAGACCATACACTGTGCTGTTGTGGGTGCGCTGGGCACTGGAAGCCAGGCCATATCTCTCTGCTGTGGGGGTGATGCTAATTAGGTCCTGCAGGACACCCTGTACTCTGACGTTGAACTGCAGTACTGGCGTCACGATATTGATCTCTCCTGGTTTATAAGTAACACGCTGTTTCGCCAACGGCCGGGCCAGTCATCTCTCCCCCAGGCTGCCGAGTAGTGCCCGGGGATGCCTCTCCCATCGCACGGCCACGGGGCAGCAAGCGACCTTGCACCAGACCCCATCGTTCCCAGTGCCGGGGCGCCCGGGCCCGGGCCCCAGCAGTGCGCAGGGTGCTCCCGGCACCGACACCGCACAGCAGGGCCCGGAGGGGGCCGCCCCAAGCTTTGCGGCGCCCGCCGCCGCCATGGCTCGGCCGGCAGCGCAGCCCCGATCCGACCCAGCTTCGGGCCCGGTACCAGCACCCTGCCCGCCCCCCGCGCTCGGCGATGACCCTCCGCACGGCTCCGCGCCCGCGTCTGCCCTCTGGCAAACATCGGCCCCTGCGAGCCGACCCGCGCCGCAGCTGAGGGCAGGAAGGGGAAATACATCCCGCCCCCCGTGCCCCGCCCCGCCCCGCCCCCCCGTGCCCCGCCCCGCCCCGCCCCCCGTGCCCCGCCCCGCCCCGCCCCCCGTGCCCCGCCCCGCCCCGCCCCCCCGTGCCCCGCCCCGCCCCCCCGTGCCCCGCCCCGCCAATGCCACCGCGGCCGGCCTTGGGGGCGGAGCCAGCCCGCTCGCAGTTCCTCTCTGCCTGCGCCCGGCGGTAGCGGTCAGCAAGCGGCGGCGGCGCGCTCCTCCTCGGCCCGCGGTGAGTGCGGGCTCCGGCGGGGCGCGGCCGCCCCGGGGCCGCTTCCCCTGCCGCGGCGGCGCCGGGCCCCGCCAGCCGCGGGGGAAGCTGGGGGCCGAGGGGCGCGCCGCGGGAGACCCGCGGCGGGTGCGGGCCCGGGCGGACCGCCGGTGCAGTGGGCCGGGCCCCGGTGCAGGGGCCGCAGGCGGGGTTCTGGAGCGGGCCGGTACTGCGGGGGGAGGGCGGCCCCGGCAAAGCGGCCCTGCGGGCGGCACGGGACCGGGGAGCCGAGCGGCTGGCCAGGCCCTGCCCGGCTGGAGCCCGGCCTCATCGGGAGCCGGGTACGGGAACAGGCAGTTGCAGAGCTGAGAAAGAAGAAAGATTTGGGTAGAGGAGGAGAGCAGAAATGGGAGAGGAGGTGTGCTGCCCTATCTTTATCTAGGCAAAGCTTTTTCGTTAATTTCATGCTGGGACAACTCCAGCCTTTGTTGGTGTTTCAGTAGCACCAAGTGGCAGCGGGCTGTGCATGGTGCCTGTGTGGAGCGTGCGGCAGCCCGGCTGTGCTGCAATAAGGTAACAGAACTGCAACATCGGTAAGGTAAGGCAGGGAAGGGATGGGAGAAAAGCATGGGAAGGTGAAGCCTGTGTTAATGCAAAGTGACGGGTTTTACTAGTTCGGGGGTTTTGGGCAACAAAAACCGTGTGTTTTGCGTTCATGGCACCGGCAGCAGGGGCAGGTGCTCAGTAACAGCAGCAGCCACGGAGGCTGGTAGTGCAGGTGCAGGTACTCGCGTTGTGGCCTAACCTGGCAGAGGGCTGTGGCAGTGGAGATGCCCTGTTTCAGAATCTGGACTAGGTGTGTGTTTGGATTAGTCCTTGTGTATCTGTTCAGTGCATTGCTGTGTTTCATAACACCACCACAGTTCCTTCTTACTTTTTAACTGGTGGTTGTACTTTGATATTTGGTTTCCAGCTCTAAAGCTACCATAGGGATGGGGTGGGGGAAGATGGCGAGGTCAGGTCTTCAGTATTCTTTACTATCAGCAGAAAACTAGGTCTAAAACATAGGATTCTCTCTCCAAACAATTGGAATTGAATTAATATCTCCAAGCGCTCATTGCTGTTACTATTGTTCAGACTGGCTCTATCAATCCACTATACTGAAGTAAAGGAAGACCACCCTAGAGAAGTATTAACACTGGAATGTTTATTTGGTATTGCTTTGCTTAAAAGCAATTGTGCTCCATCAGAATGTCCTAATAAACTTCTGGGGATTGTTACTTCTTCAAAGAAAGTAGAAGGAATTTATAATGTGCGTAGAGTAGGAAGTGCAGCTGACTCTCGGGCCCTCCAGGATCAGTGGTGTGTGTGAGGAGTTACTAAGAAAAATGTCGATACTTTAATCATCCTGGGCTTTGTAAGATAGAGGAAATTCCTGGAGAGGTTTTCAGTGAATGATGGAATCTGCTCACTTAGCAGTGCTTTGCAGAGTCTATCATGCAGAACTGCTGCTGAACTGAAGACTGTAGGACTTTCAAACTGCGTTTTTGTTGTCATACCACATTTGTAATTTAGCATGTTTCTTTCTCTCTGGCTCCCTTTAGCCAGAGGATAATATATTCCCATTTGATATTATTAAATTAAAATGGTGGAAGAGATGAAACAATAATTGCAGAAAACCAGAGAAGAAACACTAATAATACTTAAACAGTAAGAATAGCAGCAAATCTCTTTTGCTAGTATTTTCTGACATAGACTCT
Organism: Falco cherrug; assembly: GCF_023634085.1. NCBI lineage: Eukaryota > Metazoa > Chordata > Aves > Falconiformes > Falconidae > Falco > Falco cherrug. The sequence goes on along the minus strand of NC_073720.1, from coordinate 68,798,043 downwards.
CACTGTAGGATTTCATCGCATATTAGCTTGAAATTTTTTCCCTCCTTGAGGTAACAGTCTACTTAAGATCGCTGGAAGGTTATGGTTTGAAGAGTGGTCCCTTTCCTTTTCTGAAAGGACCATCAGAGAGATGGTAAAAAGGAGTCTTAATTTCCAGTCTGCTCTGTTTGTGTGAATAGAAGCTAAGAATTTTTCAGGCTTCTTGCCTTCAGTGCTGCCTTAGGGAGTGGTTAGTTCAGAAAATTTCCTCTAGGTATTCGGCACTTCCTCGCAGGAATTGGGACATCCCACGACTCTAGCTAGGGTCAGGACTCTAGAACCTTGTGAAGGAGGGTGTTTGGTTTTGCTTGATTGTTTGGTGTTGGGGTTTTGGGGGTTTTCTTTTTGTCCCTCCCTCCAAGCTTTTAGTGGAAAATGGTTCTGAAAAAGACAGTTGAATTAAAACTATTTTGTGGAACTTAATTTGCCTTCCCAGGGAGCTTGGCCAGTAAATTCTGGTAACGGCTAGTTGGAATTGATGAAATCTTGTCAGATAGGCACTCATTCTGCTTACAGGCTGAAGCCATGGGTGTTTGAAAGCCAGATTCATCTGTCCAAATAGTTGAATAGCTGCTGTGATTATAGGCTGCAATTTTTGTTGTGAGAAAATTATCTTTCATTATTTCCAGAGCACAAATTCAGGATTTGTCTTGAAATGGCATGAGAAGTTAGAACTTTTTCCCCATGATGCCAGATCTATTTCACAACAGCAGTAATCCTCACATCAGTTCTTCATCCTGAAAGGACTTCTTCCACCTACGTATCTTTAATAGCTCTGAAATAGTTAAGATAGCAAGTTACCAAAAGAAGTTTTAGGGGTACAGAGCTGGTACAGCGGTAATGGTGTGAGTAGAGAGCTGACTCACAATAGCCCTGTTTTGTTTCCCTTTCCCACACACCTCTGCAGTGTTCCTCCTCCCCTTCACATGAGCCTTTTGAAACAAACGGATCAATACTGAGATGTATTTTAATCCTGCCTGTTGAAATTGACACCAAATTTCAGACTGAACCTTTGTACACACTTACAGTCTGTACTCCAGAATACTTAGTGCTTCCGTGTTAACTTACCGGTGTGAATGTGTTTCTGTGTGTTACACTGGATTTTATTTTTTTTACTAACACTGAAAGCTGGTTCTTTGTTAAAATTGGTCCATGCTGCGTATTTGTTAATGAACAGTGTAAGACTGCTAACGTAGGAGAAATGAGCAGCAAGTTTGTTCAGTGGTAGGAAGTAGGTTAAAGTTCAGAGTTGCTCTTTCAGGGAGGAAAAGAAAAAAAGAAAAATCAAGGCTTCATTTTTCGGAGTTCTGTAGCCTCCAGATAAGCTTCCCTGTATTCTCAGGCATAATTTTTCTTTCGCTGCTCATTTTTCTGCAGCGAAAAGAAAAGTAATCTCTACTTTTTAACTGGGACACACAGTGGTGAGTCTGCTGACACAGCATTCCCTCAACACTTATGCCTGCAATCTGGATTTTGTTAACTGTAAGTATAGCTTGCATTCCAGAAGCTGTCTGAGGTATCCTAGATGCCTGTGCTCGCCCAGATCACCAAAAGCTGGTGAGTTGTGTACAAGAGAAGTGTTTTGACTGTCCCATAAGCAGTAAGTGAACTAATAGTGTTGAAGTAAGGGAGGAGGTAGCATTTGGCTTTCTGGAGGGATGACCCAAGGGAGGGTAATATCCACATCTTGGGAACTGCACATGCTTCTAAACTTCCAGCTCACTTACAGCCAGAGTTAATTTAATACCTAAAGGTTTGATTTCACAGGCTTAATCTCTGAACTAAATCTTCAGTTCCCATATGTGCAACACAGCGCTGCTAACGAAGTAAACTGGTCAAAATGCTTATGACAGCCTGTGAAATACACAAATTATAGAAATATGCACTTAAAAACCTGTCCAGTGCACTGGAAGTGTAGCACATCATGGCTCTGAATAACTCGGTATTTTAGCATTGCAGTTCTAGGCATCAGAAGAAAGCAGTCAAGTCTGCAATCCAGAGTCCTGATTGTGTTCCAGTAGAGTTCCTTGAGTGTTAAAGTTGAAAGGGGTCCCCGAAACTTTGCTTAGAGAGCGTTTATTAAAACTTCCTTTACATATTACTGCATTTTCTTCCAGTGTGCAATAATGGTGTAGTTTATAGTTGCTCAGTCATCAGATGGCTAGTGGGCTTCTCTTTAAGAATCTGTATGTAACGATGGACTTCTGTTGGAGAAACACAAAGATTCTTTCTCAAATATCTTCACTGTTAGCACTGAAATCTTGCTACTGACTGCTTACAGCAATGCAGCACTGTGCATTTCTTATATTGTGTCCTTATCTGTCACATGTGGAATAAGTGTTAAATAGAGCTTCTCTCAATCAAAACAAGAAACCTGTGTTTATTGCAACAGTAGTTGTGGGCATCCACAAGTAATTATAGCTAGATACATTATAAAACAAGACTCTGCTTGTTCTGGTAGTGGTGTTGAACGCTGTCCAAATGCTGGGGGCATTTGTGTTTTGAGTTGGGTTTTTTTTGGTGAGGGGGTGTGCTTGGTTGTGGTTTGGGTTTTGTTTGGTTTTTTTGGTTGTGGGTTTTTTTTAATTTTGTTTGCCAGGTGGTTTTTTTTTGTATGTGTATGTTTTTGTTGTGTTGTGGTTGTTTTAGCTTCCCCCCCCCCCCCCCCCCAGGGTAACAGAAACTTTTTTTTTAGGCTTGGATATTTACTTGGATATTTAAACTACAGTTTCTTTTCCCTACCACGCAAATAGCTGTATTAGTTTTTTTCTAAACTGACTTAAGATATGGATGGATTTACTTACCAAAGTTTTGCTACTGCAGACACTTGACTAATAGTGGAGGGGTTGGACTAATAGTGGAGGGGTTGTCTTTCCATATGAAAAATTCTGACTTCTGGCACCATGCTTAGCATGGATATTTTCCTTCCTTGCTTTTCAAGCAAATAGACATGCACTGAGCATGCTGCAGTTCCAACAGGACAGAAGTTCCTACTTGCTGGACCTGCTAAGAGATATTTGTTTATGGCTAAGTGACCTATAACTTTGGTAAACTGGAAGTAGTCATCAACATTTTTAATTAAGGCCCATTTCTGAGTAGAATGTGGAACAATAAGAAGAGCTGTGTAAGGTGCAGGGATTCATTTCTGCGGGGGAACTGAGCAACAGCCCTCAGTTTAAGAAGTGCTGTTGAGCTATATATAAATCTTAGTAATGTCACAAAAAGCATGCTCAATATTGTCAATAATTAGAGGTGCTTACCACATACTTGGCAGCTAAGTACAGATACACATGCGGTGTTAACCAGACTGGACAAAACTAAGGAAAATAAATTGGGGGAGTAGGAGGAGGAACGATAATCACAGTGGAGGGTGGTAAGACGAGATTCAGCATGGGTGGAAAACAGTGTATTTTTCAAGCAAGGCCACGAGTGTTCCCTATGTCCTCTGCCTTGTCAACAGGAGAGGGCTTTTATTGTAGTAGTCTGCCAGCTCACCTCTCCTTTTCCCAGTTTTCAGTTGGAAGTTTCTTCACAGATTTCTTGCAAGTCCAGGCAAGTCTGAGCCTTCCCCCTTTCCTTGATGGCTGATAAAATACCATCTTTGCTTTGCCAGAGTGTAACCTCTTCTAGCATTTCTAGTGTTTTGGTACAGTGTTCAAATTAAACTGCTCCTTTGCTGAGTGTGTGCTTCCCAGTGGTGGCCAAGAATTTACCCACTCTCCAGGAAAAAGGTTTTACTACTTGAAATCTTAGTCAAGCTATTAGGCGTTAAGTTTTGTGAATAGATGTTTGAAATTAACTCTTCCTATTAATAATGTTGGCACCTCTGCATAATTTGGAAGACAACAGCTAAAAAACCAAAGATGGAGTAGAAAAGGCTGTGCTGGAGGCATGTTCTCTTTCCCTGAGTGGAATTAATATGTCTGCACTAAAATGCTGAGTGACTGTGTCTGTTCTGTTCCTCCTTTATGGCCTGAAGCTCAGACAGAAGTTGTCTTATCCAGAGGCTTTTTCCCTTTTTTTTTTTTCTGTGGGTCAAACAATATAGATGTGTCCTTGGTGTTGGAGGAAAATGCCAGATCAGTGGTGCTACTGTAGGCTGTACACCTCAGCTTTGTCCCCTGTATAGCCCAAACCAGGACTGCAGGCACAGTCAGCTGATAGATGCTAGACAATAAAAGTTTAATATTAATAAGATTATGCCTGACAGTTCAAAGGAGCTTTTTAAAACAGAAGACCCTGACCTTTAGAAGGCTGAAGTGATGGAGATTGTCTATTGTGATTACTCAGAACTGGGACGTATGGAACCTGAAGCTATTATCTTTGAAAGAAGCAGCAAAATAGTGAGGTGATCAAGATACGGAACAACTTGTGAAGCCGACTGTCAAGATAGGAACTGATAGAAGTTTTATTGTGGAATCAAGGTATTATGTAACGACTATAAATATGTGACTGAAAATCTTGTAAGCTTGTCACTCTCTGCGGAGGTGACCCAACACTGCTGGACCGATTAAGACATGCAAACCTAGAGTAACCCATAAGAGTTCGAGTTTCTTCTTTTACACTTGGTTTGTCCTCAGACACTGCTGTAATAAATAATAATATTACTAATAAGGAGTCTTTTGTAAACACTCATGTCATGTATGACAGAAAAAGCACAATTTACTGTCAGCATGTATGTTGAAGTGATGTCTAGAACAGCTCTGGCATCTTCAGATATTCTCTTAGGTATAGCAGGAGGCCAAACAGCATACCTTTTCCCTCTCTACGGTCTGCATGAGATAATTTCTACAAGTGCAAAACTACAAGATATATCAGGATGCTTTCTCAATTCCATTAATTTCAGTAAAATTTCAATTTGTGGAAATTGTTCCAAGTCACATTGCTGCTTTTAAAGGATTCTGAAGTGGAGCCTAGGACCCACAATCAAGAACATGCTTTAAGTAATACCTCAATTACTGAACCGAGTTCTTTTCCAATAGAAGGTGGTGTGATGTCACTCATACTGTATTTATGTTGGATACTCAGAACTAAGTTACATCAACGTAAGATTTGAAATCAACACAAGTGACATGTTTAAATCTCCCATGAATATTCTTTTTTTTTAAAAAAAAAGTGGGTTTAAGTTACATACTTTAATCCTTTTTTTGTGGAGATCTGCATGAGACTTCAATGTGCTTTAAGTATATTTGATTTAGTTGATTAACTTTTAAGGGAAGAGGGAACATGGAGGGTACAGACACCTTTTTCCTTCTGTCCCCTTGGGCTTGTGCATACTTCCTAGGCACTGATCATCAGATGGTGTGGTCTTCAGGCTGCTGTAGACATCTCCGTATGTAGTACAGCGGGCAGGTGTTTTTGCACTGATCTTTTGGTGCTAGTAAGCATTTGAGCTCTCATGGTAAAAGCGAAATTCGTTGACCCACTCAATACAGATGAAATGAGGAATGTTGTACTCTGATTTTGCTAGTACAAATGCTTTGTTAAAATATCACAAAGTAAAACTTGCATTGCCAGAGAAACATGAACTCTCCTGTGTCATATCTAGGGATACAGCCAGTATGGAACAGCTGTTACAGCCAGGGGCTCATTATCTACTCTGAAGCACAAATGTTGCATGAATGAAAACCAGCTTCCTTTTTTTCTATTTGGAAAGTTAGGACCTTGGCCAAATAAATTTGCCCCTCTTGGTATTCACAGTTGGAATCCTTTTGCACTTGCTTCTCAGGGGAAGAGGGAGAAGTGGAGCTTGGGGAGAGAAAAGCCAGAAGTCAGACTTTCTGTGGTGAACTGATGTGCAGTCTGTAGGTGAATTGGAGACGTACCGTGGTGAGAGATGGAGCTAGGTGCCACAGGGCTAAGCAACTGCATTGATGTAACAAGGTGAATGGAAAACGATGTTGATAAATAGGGAGTGTAGATTTAAAGATGATCAGTATTAGTACCAGCCCAAATGTCAGTGTTCAGAATTGTATTAGTAGGCACAGGAAAGGCTAAAATAAAGCTATTGTTTGTCTGGTACACCTTATATAAGTCATGCAACCCTTTGAGAAGGTTCCACTAATGAGACTCTGTGCCTTTTTTTTTTTTTTTTTTTAAAAAAAAAAAAACAAACAGCCCTCCCCAGTTGAATCATTTTCATCTATTTCAGTCAGCTGAAACCCCTACAGTCCTAGGGCTGTATCCAGAGTTGCACAAACGCTAAAGAATGTGTGTCTGGATAACTGGAGAGGGGGGAATGGCTTGGGCTGGAGTTGCAGCTCTTTTCCAAGGCCAGGATGAGCTCTGTTTGTGTGGGTGGCTGATGACTGTTAACATTAGAAGCCTCATATTCTGTACTTCTGTCTTCCTGAGGGCCACTGTGTGGAATCCTATTTCAGATGTGACCTCCACACAAACAGTTTTGAGGTTGTTGGGCAGAAGATGGAGTGCTTGCTTTATGTGTGATCAGCTATTACTGTGGTCATGTGGCACTGGCCGCGGTCAATGCATGTGACCCTGTGCACTGCACCAGTCCCAGACACAGATGTCAGCTCCCCTGTGTGCTAGCCTGTTGGCATATTTACATTTCAGTGCCTGCAAAACATGAGTAAATATTCTGTGCTGCAATCACAAGTTAATCTGTATCTATCTCAGTGACTACTTAAAAATTTTGGTGTACTCAATCTGCAGGGTATTGTGTGCTCACATCTTTTTGGCAGATCACTAGCTTGAGTTCTGTGCTGTGGCCACTTGGTTTATAATTTGCTGTCTAGAAACAGCAGTCAGTATGACTGAGGCTTCTTGGGCCCTATGAAATTTGCTACAGCAATGCTGCAAATAGTATTCTTTTTCTAGATCCTTTGCCTCTTTGCAAGGATTTCTAAATGGCTTACCAGGTTGAAAGAGTTGTTCATATCAGTGATCAGGCAGGTGAAAAGAACATGTATTTAGGCCTTGGTCGTCCCACAATTTGGCGTACTTGTGTAACTTGCTGATGAAAGCAGGTTTGTACTGAAGTGTCTCATACTGTGAACTAAAAAAGTTGTGTTCAGGGAAGAGGGTGATGTTGGGCAAAGGAATGCTAACAAGTAGTTACTGTCATAGCATCTTGAATTGCTAATGTGGTTTGCCAGGACACTGGCTTGGGTAGGAAATGTTACGGCTGCAATTTATACTTAAATAAGAGGATGTGAATTGAGTACAGTAGACTCATTAATGGTCATATCAAAATAATGATCTTCTACTTTAGCTGTTGGGTTATCTCAGCATTTTCTATCTTCAGCTACCCTTAGACTTTCCCATGAGAAGTGGGTATGCATAATATAAAGTTCTCGGCTTGGAAGGCAGAAAATAAAGCTCATCAGGAGCATAGATGGCAAGGAGACGAAGGAAGCAGTTTATTTTGATCATGCTCAATTGTGGAAGCACAGCTTGTTTAGAAGAGAAACAGCTGAGTAGTTTATGCTGTTTAAAGAAGATGACACCTAAACTTGGTGGGCTTTGTGTGGGATTGGGTATCTGCGGAGCTGGGAAGAGGAATTTCAGAAAATAACTTGTAGGTGGGGACATAAGAGGTGATAGGTTTGGGGTGTGGTGTTTGCAGTCTGTTCATTAGCTTACCTTTCTGCCTTCCCTTGGCATTCAACTTTTTATCTAGAAACTTCCATTGTTTTGTTTGACAGAATTTTGAATTTTTTTCTTTCTTTTGCAGTGTCTTGCTGCTTTACACACTGAACCTTCCTTTGTTACCATTTCTGCTATCTATCCATCTCAGTCTAACCTCTAACTTGGTTGTTGTCTTCAAAATACGTGAAATATGGTTTGTGCTGGAATACTTTACAAATCCCCCATAAATATAATCCACATATTAATATTCCCTGAACAGTCAATGGGACTGACAGATGAAACAGCTAATGCAAGGCCAAAGAGTGAATTAATTTGTTTTTAACACAGATGGGACTTTGTGTGTCCCTTTGCACCCGTCTCCAAGGCCTGTCAAAGGATGTGCATCTTATACCTTGGTTTTTTTGTTGTTCTGTGAAAAACTGGGACAAGGGAAGATAATGTTACTTGAAGATAAGAACGGTGCCACAGGTGAACAACAATAGATCTGGAAATCAGGCCTATGTTTTTCTCTCTCCTAAAAAAGTTTTAATCATGATTGGGAATGTTTCCAGGCACTGGAAGAGGATTGTCCTTACTGTTAAATAGTTAACTTGCTCCTTGGCATGTGTTGGCCTAAGCTGGTGCTCCCAAAGGAGCCCTGGCAGAGTTCAGGTCTTAAGAAGTGTCCTACAAACTGTTCCATTAGGCAGTTTGCATGCAGTTAACCTATTCTGGAGACTGAGAGATATTTCTAGAGTGAATTTGGGCCTGTCTGTGCTAGTTGGCCTTGATATTGGGAATATGTCAGGGTACTTTAGCTTGTATAAGTGAACCCTAAAAGTCCTAGGACCCAGTGGAATGTTCTATCCAGTAAGCCATTAGGGTGCCCACAAAGAAGAAAAGGTCTCAAACTAGAACTATGTTTACAATAGTCTGCTTTTATTTTTGTGGCAACCCTGATGAATCTTTCAGAAATTGGGAGTGTTCCTTGTGTCTCTGATAGTCAGGATTTGTAATCTTAGTCTGTAACACTTTCTGGCTCAAGTAAATTTATCGTGTTTTCTGTTTTGGTTGAATTGTTTTTAGTTTTGGATGCAAGTGCCTGTCTGTTCCACTTTAGACCAAGGCCACTTAAGAAATGGGACCACATTGTGGTGATGGTTCATGGACATAGAGACACAAAGGGCTGCCTAGAAGCAGCATAAAGAACACTGCAGCCATTGAATTTCCTTTGTAAACTGTGTGGTGTATAAATATTTTTCACAATGCTGTTATCTTCCTGCAGACCGTTTTATCTCTGAGGATGTGTTACAAGTAGCTTTGTAGGGGTAAGGGCATGACCAGCACAGACTGTGCAGTACCTTTTTGTCTGGTACAGACCTTGTATGTGGGATATACACGTTGTGGTACTGTGGGGCATGTACTTTGTACGCAGTGCAGATGTTGTGAAAATGGCTCTGATTTTTCTTCTCTGTTTTAGGGACACCAAGGGTCTCGAATAACCATGAGCAACCCTTTTGTACGTATCTTGGAGCCGCTGGACCCTAAACAGCCTCTGAAGAAGTTCTTTAATCTGAGCAAATTGGAAGATGTGAGATACGGTACGTTCACAACACAAAGGAAGCATTACATTAATATTGATGAACAGAACTTGAAGAGATTTTGCAACACTGGATAATATTTGGTCTCTGGAGAGAACTGTGAATTCGGAAGATGGTTCTTGGAAACAAAATATTACCAAAAATTTGTTCTGGGAGTTTAGGACTACAGAAATACTGGCACAGGTCACAGTATTCTCTCAATATAGTATGCACACTGTAGTCTTGTTTTCCTTGAGTGCATGAGGAGTACTAGGCCAGACTAGTATGAGCACAAATATATGAGCACAAGTTTTCTCATATGCTGTTATGCTACTGTGAAAGGCTAGAAAGGACTGAACACTGATATGATGGAATCATCCAGAAAGATTGTTCAGCTTTAAAAAGTAGTGGCTAGGAAGTCCTTTCTGAGGAGGTTTTTTTCCTTATTTCCTCTGACACTTCCAGAATATACTTGGTCATCTTCCATGTGGCACTGGTAAAAATCTTACCATCTCTGCCACTGACTTAGAGAGCAAGTATCTTTAGCTTAGAGGTCTTGATGTTGGGTATTTTTCCTCTTTCAAGAAAGGAACAGGTGATTAAGGAGAAGTCAGGAAGCAAGAGGAGGAACATTTTCTCTGAATGTCAGCAACGCATATCTATTGCAGTGTTTAAATAAGAAATCAATTAATGTTGGGCGTAGTGTGTGAGAAGCAGAGATGAGTCTTAAGAAATAGACAAATATATGTATGGTACTACCAGCTGATCTATTCCAGAAGTAAAAACTCCAGATACTTTAAAGAAAACGGGATGTAATTCTCACTGTCCAGCAGAAAGATGGAATAACTTAACAACAGAAGAATGGGGTGGGTGAGAAAGAAAATTTAAAAAACCCAAACCAACAACAACCAAGAAAACCCGTCAAAAAACAACCAAAGCCCGCCCCAAATGATTCTGAATGACTGTGTCCTGAATAATAGTTGGTTGGGGTTTTTTATGATAGCAGTAATGAGGTCTCACTGTGATTAAATTACTTTTGTGTCTTGGGGGCCCTGTGTAGAAAGTTTGGACAAGCTTCTCAAGAGACTTTCAAATGTAAATATTCTGAGACTAAATCAAACAGCTATTATTACAGTGGACCAGGTGAGAAAGGACAGAGAAACTTCTTCCTTTAAACCCATTGCTTGTAGTAAAGCTGTTAGGACTGCTCTAATGATATTTCATGTTATCTTCTGTAAGCATTTCTATCTTGAAATAAAAGAAGATTAGCAGATGCACATTCTTCCTGCCATTCAGTTTCGTTCTCCATCTATTGAGAAGAAGAGACTGCCTAGACCACCACCACTATGCGTTCCAACATGTCAGGCAGAAAATTATGTTTTTCTAGTGCATTTATATGACTATGTTCAGTGGCAAGAGTGAGAGGAAACTGCAGAGAAACAAGGTGAACACAGTATGTTTTCAGAGTGGCATTGCTGTGGAGAGTGGAAGAGCTGTGGAAGAGTCCTTTCAGGAAGGACGTCTGCTGTCTTACAGGGACTGAGGTAATAAATCTGCTCAAAGAATGAGTGGAACAGGTCAGTTAGCAGCGACCTCCTGACGAAGCTGGAGGCTAGAAAAGGGTATGTGATAATTTGGGATAAAGTCTTGTGAGAATATGGGGACAGCATGTGAGGACCTGTCTGCCCCAGGCGTGGAACTCTGCACTTGCTGACATGTACCCTAAGGTAAAAACTGAATTTGTTTCTTGCCTCTTACCCATGCAGCACGCCTGCCATTTTCTATTCGAGTCCTCTTGGAAGCAGCGATCCGTAACTGTGATGAGTTCCTAGTAAAGAAGGGAGATGTTGAGAATATTCTCAACTGGAAAGTGGTGCAACACAAGAATGTTGAAGTGCCGTTCAAGCCTGCAAGAGTTATTCTGCAAGACTTCACGTGAGTGTGATGCTCTCCAAAGCTAGGAAGAGGGGCTCTTGAAAGGGCAGAAATGCTGGGCTTGGGGTGGAGTGATGAGGTGAGGGAAAGAATGGCAGTGAAATGTTTGGAAAGACCGCTTTCACCTTTCCTGGATGTCATGCTGCAGACAGCACTTGGAGAGGCAAACACTCATGATAAGAGTGTTAAATGAAGCTTTTCTTGGGTGGAGAAATATCTTTATGAAACTCTTCAATATAGAGGGGAAGAAAATGGGATGGCTAAATTGCACCCAAATGAGGCAATTCAGAGTTTAGAGGTTTTGTTGTTGCTTGGGAATAGTGTGGTAGTGTATCTTTCCCGCGCCTCACCCCCCACCCAGGGGCTCTTGCTTTCAGTTCTCTACCCTTTTCATGTCTCATTTATAACCCATATCATATTTTCTCTTCCAAGTCAGTGTTATTCCAAATACATATTTTTAAAGACTGCTCTACTATTGAAAAAATGAGTGTCTAGTTTTTCCCAGGAAAGCAAATTGAAGTTCATACCTAATGGACTCTGAAAAAACTGGGCCTTGTTATTGCAATGCAGTTAGTCCCCATGTGTCAGTGTGTAATAGTCCCTGGTAGATCTGGAAAGTAATTTTTAAGGTGGAACAGTAGCTTTTAACTGTTTTTAATACAGCATTTGACTTGCAAGTCCACTGTCCTTTGCACGTTTGTCCTCTACCTTTGTAAGAATTTAGTTCACCCACGGTAAGCCCCGTGCTGCTAAGCTGTCAGTTGACTTTATTTTTCAGAACAGTAAAGTCCCTTAGCTATCCTACCTTCTCTTACGCATTTTCCCAAATGTTGTCCAGGTGCTAGAGATCCAGTACAGCTGAACTCTTAAAGATATTAGGAAAAACTGGCAAAGCCTCAATTGAAAAAAGTGCTGATTTCCTAGTTATATTGTACCTGCTGACTGCTGTTAACATTTTAAAAAGCTGGAGCAAAGAGGAAGCCAAACTTTCAAGCAAATATTTTTTTCTTTGTTCCTGCACTTTCTTGCCCCCTACTTTCCTGCTGAGTTTTAAAAATTTGCCTGTAAGTCTTCAGAGCAGCAGCAGTCATGAAAAACGAGCTCTTCAACAGACTGCTGAAAGAGATCTTTTGGAAAAGGCAGCTTTGCCAACTTTCCAGAAACCGTATGACAACTACATTCATGTGTTCTGCATTAGAATTATTGAATTTCCTAGATCTAATCATTCTGTAATCGTCATGAGCTCTTCTAAGACTGTAGATGGATGTTGTGTCTGTTCCTTTTCAATTGTTTAAAGTTTGTAAGCTGGCAAAAGAACTCTTCTAATCCCTTCCTCCCACACCTGCCCTCCCCCAAGTTCACCTAGGTGGCTTAACAGTTGTTATGCTGTTGTCCCAGAATATGCATATTCCAAGGAAAATAAACTGCTCTAAAACATCATGTCAAGGTTACGTGATGTGGACCCTTTTTTCTGTTTGTTTTTGGAAACACTCAGGATTGTCAAGCTAAAACTCTGGGAATGACAAGGCCTTTTCTCTTCTTCTTGCATCGTTTCTGATATATTTAAAAATTGTAATAGCTTCCTTATTAGAGTTGAAAACATAAACTCTTGCTGCTTTGAGCTACTCTTGCAGAAACGTAATGGTTTTGGTGGGTTACTGAACAATGCCAGATTCTTATGAGCGCATTGCAGACAGCTCTTTCTGTCTCAGCAGTCAGCAAAATCAGATAGGCTTGTAGGCAAGAGGGTTTCCCAAAGTGATTGAAAAATGTCATCTAGTACATACCTCTGTAGAAGCTGAGAATGCATGTGCTGAGAAGCACCGGAAGCTTTATTAAAATAAATACAGAAATGTGTATGATCTGTTAGGTAAGGCAGGTGTTGAAGTGCCAGAACTTCTAATTACTACTCCTCATTTGCTTATGACTAGACTTGGATTGGAAGTGAAGGATGGGCAAAGGACTCTCATGTGTATTACTTTGACCCTCTGTATAGTTTACATTTCTCACTTAGGAAAGAGGTCTTAATATAGGGATTGAAAAATTATTTTGGATGAATGAGACATACAAACAGAGAAAAAGGCTTGTTAATTTTTAAGTCACTTGAAGTTCAAGGGCTTGCAGATTGTCACAAGATATGAGAAGGCAGAAATGTGAATGTTGGCCTGTAGCCTGAAAACATGCTGTTTGAATGTCATTTGTGGTAAGGTCTTTTGTCAGTGGTAAGTACAATAATTTGTTAGTAAAGATGAATGGTGCACCTTATTTCTCCCTTTTGTGTTTGTCCAGAGATCTGCCAGACCAGTTAACTGTATTTTCAGAAGTGGATTTATGCTGCAAAGGTGTTTTGTAGTCATGTCCTTTGTAATTTAAGAAATCTGATACCTTGCTCTGCCAGTTTCACTTGAAGTGTGGAGGGTACCAAACAGCCCTAAGTATGGAGAAGATTTTTTTGTGTTTTGCAAAACTTGGAAGAGACAACCCTTGCTTTAAAATCAGCTAAATACAGATAACAAAGTATCAAAGAAAGAACATTGCCTTTTTCCCCCTCTGCCCTTCTTTTTTGAACAGACTGGGGAGGAGAGAGAGGAACAGAGCAAAAGAAGATAAACCAGTTCAAGATCCCAAAGGAATGCTGACTAGAACTAAGTTTCCAGATTCCCTGCCAAGCTTGTTAAACTGCTTCTGTTACTTGATGAATTTTGGTTTTAGCTTTTCGTTCTTACTCAGGATATAGATACATTTCTGTCCCTTCTGCTCTTCTGACTTTGTTTTCCCAAGGGTACTGTCTCTGCCATAGAGTAATGATCCCAAGACTCAGGGTAAGGCTGCAATTTGCTTTGTATAGAATTATTGAATCATTTAGGTTGGAAAAGACCTTTAAGATCGAGTCCAGCAGTTAACCTAACAGTGCAAAGTTGGCTACTAAACTACGTTCCTAAGTGCCCCATCTACATAACTTTTAAATACCTCCAGGGACGGTGACTCAGCTCTTTCCTGAACATATGCAGAGTAGTGTGAAATGGTTCTTTAAAAAAATAATAAAAGATTATGAAGAAAAAACTCAGCATAGGTGGCATTTTTCTGTGCCCAAAAATCACTTGGGCAAGAGTCTGAGTAGTGTTGTACTAGTTATGCTGTCAGTATCTTTCTTGGGGTGATGGCAACGAGTTATATTACTGTTGGCTGAGTTTAGGAGCTTTTAGATAGGACTTTTCTTGAAATGTGGTCAGTATCCTTTGTTAGAGCTAGCAGTATGTGCAAAGTTTTTCTAAGACATCTGGTTAGAAGCATTGATTAAATAGTCCCGTATGTAAGCAGTACAAGTATTTTGCATCCTGTACAAATTGCCAAATGTGTAGTGAAGTTAAATAGACTTAAGGTGGAATTTTAAAATTTAACTTTAATGTCTTCAGGCTATATCATGTTTTCTTAATGTTTGATACTGTACTGTAGCCATTGAGACTTGTTCTTTTTCCATGGGTGTCGTGATTTAACCCCGGCTGGTAATTAAATGCCACACAGCCACTTGCTCACTCCCCCCCTCAGCCAGAATGATGGGGAGGAGAGTTGGAAAGGAACGTAAAACTCAAGATAAGAACAATTTCATAACTGAACTAAAATAAAAATGAAAGAACAATAATAATAACAATAGCAGTTACCATGAAAAAGGAGGGAGAGGAATAAAATCCAAAGTGGATGGAGAAAAGAAGACAGGTAATGCACAGCACAGCTGATCACCACTTGTTGACTGATGCCCAGCCAGTCCCTGAGCGATGATCAGCAGCCTTAGCAAACCCCCTGCCGGTTTCTATACTGAACATGACATTCTGTGGTATGGAATATCTCTCTGGCTAGTTCAGGAGAGCTGCCCTGGCTGTGTCCCCCCCCCAGTTTCCTGTGCCACTCCAGCCCTCTCACTGGCAGAGCCCAAGGAACTGAAAAGTCCTTGACTTAGTATAAACATCACCCAGCAACAACTCAAACCGTCAGTGTGCTGTCAGCATTGTTCTCACACCAAATCAAAAAAAAAAGCACTGCACCAGCTCCTAAGAAGAAAATTAACTCTATCCCAGCCAGAACCAGGATGATGGGACAGTAGATGTCTCTTCTGTGTCTCAGGATCTCGCTTGGTTTTGTTTTGTTGTTGTTTTTTTCTTTTTTCTTTTCCTAATGGTATCACCTAGCCATTTCTCTTCTGTTTTAGTGGGGTACCTGCTGTGGTTGACTTTGCTGCGATGCGTGATGCTGTGAAGAAACTTGGTGGGAACCCTGAAAAAATCAATCCTATCTGTCCTGTTGATCTAGTGATAGATCACTCCATCCAGGTTGACTTTAACAGACGGTAAGGATACAAAAAAACTCCTAATGGTAATAAGCAAGCCAGATGCAGTTACTGATAATAAAGGTAGTTCCATTGGTGATACTCTTAGCATTTGGACTATAACATCCTAGACTCAAAGTGTTTAAGTTAAACTGTTGTATCAAGTTGCAGTGAATTAGGTGGGGGAGTTTTGATTTTTTTCTGTGGTGCATCTCTCAGCAGCACAAGTCTGAACTAAATGTTAAAGGCTCAGTTCAGACCTGTGGTGATCATAATTTTCCATAATAACACTGCATTATTATTAGTTGCTTAGAAATAGCTTTTTTCCATATGCACTTTTTTGACCCCGTAGGGCTTTTTTCAAAAGGACGAGTGAGAATGTCTCCTTTCTTCCTTATTTATATAAGAACAGACCTAAGCTGCTCTAGCTCAGCTCTAAGGAAATCTTTGCTAGTTCAGTGCCTCCAGGCAGAAGAGCAAAACACTGATTAATATGGCCCCTGTAAGTGCAGGAAAAACATAATGCTGTTCAATCCTCAGCATGCTACGAAGAGACAAGTACTCACTAGAGCAAGGGTCTACTGAACTAATCTTCCAAACAGATCCTGCAATTACATGTTTCTCAGTTTCCTTCCACCTTCCAAACTCCAGAAGTTTTTTTTGATCTGCAGTTACCTTGCCTGCTAAAATACTCTGTGTATTTATTGTCCTCTATAGGATATAATTTCAAAGTGGGCCACGTAAGTTATAGCAATGCAAAGAAGAAAATTCCTGGAAGGTGGAGATTAAAGAACATAAAGAGCAATTTCTCAGTGCCAATATTTAGAGGTTTCTCTTGAACAAAAGTACTGAACTTCTGAGCAGAAATTGTGAAGCTTGCTGCATAGAGGAATGTTGTCAGATAGTTTTCAAATATAATTTTTTCCTACTTTTTTTAACTGTGTACTATTAAGGATATGAATTCTTACTGATGCTGTTTCATAGTTGACAGGGGAGAAAAGGGCCAAAAAATTTTGACTTAACATTGTTGAAAATCAGCTGTCTTTAGCTGTTTTACTAGAGATGCTGTATCTATTCTTAATCTTAACATAACACTAGACAGTTTAGAAACAGACTCAAAAATTAGGAAGACTCACCTAAAGACTGATCTCTGGGGAAATGGGTGTTATAGCATACTCTATTAAACTAAAACCTAACCTTTTTTCTGTTTAATTTGTGTCATATTTTTTTAAGGTCTTTGGGAAACAAGACTCTTTGTGAACAAGATATGATTTCTTCTTTACCATAGGACAAAATCAACTATTGTGATTCTTTTTCTGTATTATTTTAGTAGTAAGATATATTTTATGTTATCTGTAGTATCTAGGACTTCATTTAGATATTTTTTTGCTAATAATTACTTTTTGTCACAGCTTTTTTTGTATTTCTGTTAGGCTTGCGTGTATGTGGAGAGAACATTGGCCAGCCCTTCCGTTCAGGCCTAAGTTAGGCAGCTGATTCAAGTAAAAAGTTTGTTAACCCTGTCTGCTTTGAAGCACAGGGGCTTCAGGCAGCCCTTTTTCGTCAATGTTAATCTCTTTTTAACTGAAGTTACAGGGGAGTTGTTCCAGTTAGCCTTTACTTCTTTGCTGATAACCTCTGATTCAGGTGTTGGGAACTTCATATTGCTCTAACACATAGTGTAGCTCTTCCCAAACTACAAGTTTTAGGCCTCTCACATATGTAATATGCAGATTAGCACTCGCATTTGAACCAGACTTAAGGTATTACTTAAGATTTCTTAAATCCTTTTCACTGGTTGGCTGCAGTTTACAGCTACAGTGAGATTAAAAAAATGAGATTGATCAGCATTAACATTAGGTAATAACTCTTTTCTTACAACCTTTGGGTATATCTGACTAGACATAAATTTAGTGTGGATACTTTTGGATCTGACAGCTGATTATTTTTACTTGTAGATCAGACAGCTTGCAAAAAAATCAGGACCTGGAATTTGAAAGGAACAAAGAAAGATTTGAATTCTTAAAGGTACCAAAAGAACTAATTCTTTGGAATTTGTTTGCATGGAGAAAAGGGCTATGAACAAAAGTTCTTCTAACGCTCATATGCATTGAAAATTTTTTACTCCAATTCCTTCTGTTTCAGTGGGGCTCTCAGGCTTTTAAAAACATGAGAATTATTCCGCCAGGCTCTGGGATCATCCATCAAGTGAACTTGGAGTACTTGGCAAGAGTGGTGATGGATCAGGACGGCTACTACTATCCAGACAGTGTGGTGGGCACTGACTCGCACACCACCATGATAGACGGCTTGGGAGTGCTTGGCTGGGGTATGTGCAATAGTATGTCACGAACAGTCTGTTGACTGACAAAGCTGTGTTTCAGACTGGTGAATTGACCCTGGCTGGCAGGTTAGCCTCCAGCCAGTTGGTCACTCCTGTCAGCAGGATAGGGGAAGAGAATTGGAACAGCGAATGCAGGAAAAAACCTCATGCGTTGAGACAAAGTTTAATAAATGAAGGGAGGGGGGAGGGAAGTACACATAAGCAAGTGGTGCAGAGACCATCACCCACCAGCACACCAAAGCCCAGCCAGTCCTTGGGCAACAGCTACTTTGGAAAAATTCCCCCACCCCCTGCCTCCCAGTTTTAATGCTGAGCATGATGTTAATGTGGCATGGAATATAGAATCATAGAATGGTTTGGGTTGGGAGGGACCTTGAAGATCATCTAGTTCCAACCCCTTTGCCATGGGCACAGACACCTTCCACTGGGCCAGGCTGCTCAAAGCCCCATCCAGCCTGGCCTTGAACACCTCCAGGGATGGGGCATCCACAGCTGCTCTGGGCAACCTGTGCCAGTGCCTCACCACTCTCACAAGGAAGAATTTCTTCCTAATACCTAATGTAAATCTACCCTCTTTTAGTTTAAAACCATTACGCCTTGTCTGTCACTACACTCCCTGATAGGAGTCCCTCCCCATCTTTCCTGTAAGGCCCCTTTAGGTACTGGAAGGCTGCTGTAAGGTTGTTCTGGAGCCTTCTCTTCTCTAGGTTGAACCTGAACTCCCTCAGCCTGTCTTCATAGGAGAGGTGCTTCAGCCCTCTGAGCATCTTCAGGGCCCTCTGGACTTGCTCCAACAGGTCCATGTCCTTCTTATGTTGGGGTTCCCAAAGCTTATGTCGTGGGCAGACTTGCTGAGGGTGCACTCAATCCCAGTGTCTGTATTGCCAACAAAGATGTTGAACAGCACTGGTCCCAGTATGGAGCCCTGAGGAATGCCACTCATTACCAGGCTCCACTTGGACATTGAGTCATTGACCACAACTCTTCGAGTGTGACCATCCATCCAGTTCCTTATACACTGGGTGATCTATCTGTCAAATCCATGTTTTTCCAGTTTAGAGACAAGGTTATCATGTGGGATAGTGTCAAGAAATTTGCACAAGTCCAGGTAGATGGTGTCACTCTTCCCTCATACATCAATGCTGTAACCGTCTCACAGAAGGCCACCAGATTTATCAGGCACAATTTTCCCTTAGTGAAGCCATGTTGGCTGTCACCAATCATCTCCTTATTTTCCATGTGTCTTAGCATAGATTCCAGGAGGATCTCCTCCATGATCTTGCTGGGTGCAGAGGTGAGACTGACTGGGCCATGGTTCCCTGGGTCTTCCTTTTTTCCCCCCTTTTTGAAAACAGGGGTTACATTTCCCCTTTTCCAGTCAGTGGGAACTTCACTGAACAGCCACAGCTTCTCAAGTATGATGGATAGTGGCTTAGCCACTTCATCTGCGAGTTCACTTGGGACCCACAGATGCATCTCATCAGGTCACTTAGATGGTCTCAACCTTGATCTTCTCCTATAGTGGCAGTTCTTCATTCTCTCAGTCCCAGCCTTTGCCTTCTGTGACTTGGGCGGTGTGGCTGGAGCCGTTGCTGGTGAAGACTGGGGAAAAAAGGTCACTGAGTACCTCAGGCTCCTCCATGTCCCAGATAACCAGGTCTCCTGTTTCCTTCTGGAGAGGGCCTGCATTTTCATTAGTCCTCCTTTTATCACTGATGTACCTTTTCTTGTTGCCCTTGATGTCCCTGGCCAGATCTAATTCTGTCAGGGCTTTCGCTTTCCTTACCTGATCCGTGGCTGCTCGGACAGTTTCTCTGTATTCCTCCCAGGCTACCTGTCCTTGCTCCCACCCTCTATAGGCTTCCTTTTCGTGTTTGAGTTTGTCCAGGAGCTCCTTGTTCATCCATGCCGGCCTCCCAGTGTTTTTGCCTGACTTCCTCTGCATTGGGGTGCAGCATTCCTGAGCTTGTAGGAGGTGATCCTTGAATATTAACCAGCTTTCTTGGGCCCCTCTTTCCTGCAGGGCTTTATCCTATGGTAGTCTACAAAGCAGATCCCTGAGGAGGCCAGACTCTGCTGTCCTGAGTCCACGGTAGTATTCTTGCTGTGTACCCTCCTCGCTGTCCTAAGGATGTTGAACTCCACCATTTCATGGGCACTGCAGCCAAGGCTGTCCTTGCACTTCACGTTCTCCACCAGCTCTTCCTTGTTGGTGAGAACAAGGTCCACCATAGTATCTCTCCTCATTGGCTTCTCTGTCACTTGGAGAAGGATGTTACTGTCAATGCATTCCAAGAATTTCCTGGATTGCCTATGCCCTACTGCATTATCCCTCCAACAGATACTGTTTCCAACAGAATTATCTTTTTAATTAACATCATCTTGCATAAAATAAATTGGAAATTATTTCTCAGAACTATTGTTAGATTAAATGGGGAAGAGGATAGGAGCAGTGGTTTGGCATGCATAAGCTACTATTACAGGCAGTTTGTTCTAGCTTAGTATTAATTAAGCTAAGCAAAGGTAGAATGAGGTTTGAAAGTGGAAGATAAACATGAGAAGGTGTTTCTACAGGCAAAAAGTTATAAAACTGCTGCTTAATGCCAGATTGCTAGTAAACATGGGTTTTTTTAGATTGCATATGACTGACATCTTGATACTTTACCTTATTAAATTAGCAAAATGAAGTAGTCACTTTAATTGCATTCACTCTAATACTGAAGGTGTGCTTACACAAAGGTTCCTAGTTGTTGAAACTGTTGATGTTGGAACTTAACAGATGTAGGGAAGATAGTTCTGTCTTAATAAGTAGCTTTTCTATTAGTATTCTATACTCTTGACTCTAATATTCTTTCTTTCCTTCAAAATAACTTGTAAGTTTTTGTTTGGTGACTAATAGTCATGGTCTGCTTACATTTTGCTCACAGCACGCCATGTTCAATGCCGTGTCGGTCATTCTTTGTTTATGAATTGCATGTTTAAGTCATTAAATAAAACTTACACATCTGTTACTATAAAAGCCGTGTGTCCTCAGAGTAAGTTACTTCGATTTAGACAATAACCTATCTAATGGCTGAGGTGTAAGGATGAAGGTATGAAATGGAAAGAAATCAAAAAAGCCCAACCTTGCAGAAATAAGCAAGATGAGGAGTGCCTCAGCAGATAGCTAAGTCCTCTGCCTGACTGCTCTCCTCTTTCACACCTTAAATTGAGGAATCATCAGTCAGCTGTACTTCATGGGTTTATCTTTGGCATGTTACTTACTGTCTTTCTGAATAGTTGGATTATATACTCCTGTTGTGTACAGGTGTTGGTGGCATTGAAGCAGAAGCAGTGATGTTGGGCCAACCGATCAGCATGGTGCTTCCTGAGGTAGTTGGCTATAAGCTGCTGGGAAACCCTCAGCCACTGGTAACATCCACTGACATAGTGCTCACCATTACCAAGGTAATGAACGTGTGTGCCATTTTGCCATTACGGCTGGAAGCTATGCGTAATCTGTAGGACAGAGCCACTGTACTGCATGCTTAGGAGCCCTGTGTGTGCTTCCATGTAGTCATTATGGACTTTTTTTTACACTTTATCATTCTGTGTGGGTTGCAATCAGCTGCCCAAGGACAACTGCAAATTTGATGGGCAAATCTCTTTCTCAGAAGGCAGACAAAACAGAGCGGAGAACTGATACTGTGTGGCCTGTTCAAATCCTCACATGCAGACCTGTTGTGGAACAACAGTGCTTGTGAAAGGGTCTCGTTTCCCTGCTGCCTTAAAAGAAACATGATGTTTTTCTTTCTTGAAGTCCTTACTTAGAATAAGGCGATGTCAAACCTGGAAACAGACAGTAAGTGCTGCAGTCTGATTTCTTTGACCTGCAGGTGTTTGGCTCACATTGTATGTTTATAATACATTTATCCACTCTGTGGATTGTGACTGAATTAAGAATATTACTGGTTAGCATTATTAAGGGTTTTGGAGGTCAGAAATCTGGTACAGGTTGGTCATGGGATGCTGTCTTTAGACAGAACCTCCAAATGGGGAAAACCAATGCTTTTTTTATGAGTTCATCCACATGTGTGTGTTCATTTACAGTTTGATTCACATACTTGTGTAGTTGGTTCTTCCTGTTTCCCCATCTTCCAGGATTTCCTGGCTAAAGACCTCACACTGTTCTTCTCTCCTTAGAATGTCACGTTGAGAAAAATGCAATTGTTATAAGATAGACTGTAGTTTAAATGAGATGAAGAGCAAGTTTAGAAGGAGTACATCCCTGTACTTACTGTACCTTATTATTGAAACTACATCTGTGTCCTCATCCTTGTGACTGAGTTTACCAAAGCTTTGCAAATGGCTAAAAAGTTGAAAGCTGTATTTCATAATGTACATGACTCTTGTTCACTGCATTTGGCATTTCACTCTGAGAGACATGGAGCAAGAAGTAAAGCCTGTATATTTTACCTAGTGTATAATCAGGTCTTTGACACCTAGCAGTGACACAGGCCCTGTGTTTTTATAACAGCACCTCCGCCAAGTTGGAGTTGTGGGTAAATTCGTGGAGTTTTTTGGTCCTGGTGTAGCCCAGCTGTCAATTGCTGACCGAGCCACCATTGCCAATATGTGTCCAGAGTATGGAGCAACAGCTGCCTATTTCCCAGTGGATGATATTAGCATTGGGTACCTGATACAAACTGGTGAGTGTAAGAAGAGACTACGAGTTAAAGGTGTAATTGAAAGCAGGGACTCCAGGTCTATAAGGTGTAGTCAGCAATGGGATTGAATCAAGTGGAGCCTTCTGAGCTTGAGTGCATTTTTTTATCCGTACTTACT
Source organism: Falco cherrug (assembly GCF_023634085.1). Classification (NCBI taxonomy): domain Eukaryota; kingdom Metazoa; phylum Chordata; class Aves; order Falconiformes; family Falconidae; genus Falco; species Falco cherrug. The sequence continues at coordinate 68,775,410 of NC_073720.1, read as the reverse complement.
TATTTGGGCTGTTTTTTGCTCTTAGGGCTATGTTTAGGAAGAGCTGAGTTTTACTTTTATACAGCTAACTGCCTGCTGCTTAGGTTCCTGCTTCTGTCATCTGGATAAGCTAGGTTCAGGCAGCGCTAAGTTTTTGTTCTGCAAAAGCCACTAAGTCTGCTCAATGGCTTTGTTTCCAATGAATCTCTAGTATTTGTGCTGAAAGGGTCTTGTAGTGCAGTGTACAGCACGAACAGTGAAATAGCCTGTTAAGCATTGATTTGTTTTTCAGTCATACAGTAGTTCCTCAGTTTCATTGCATTTTATTTTTGCTGTGTCTGGCTTTCACCTTAGGCCGTGATAAAGAGAAAGTTATGTGTACAAAAAGGTATCTTGAGGCTGTGGGAATGCTAAGAGATTTCAAGAACTCCTCTCAGGATCCAGACTTCACACAGGTTAGAAACTATGCTGTTCTCTGGCTCCTTGCTTTATGCCCTGCCCTATTTCAATGTGACATTTGTCAGTTTTTCACAGAAACTAAGAAATAGTCAAAGGACTCCTCGTCCTTTGGCTTGGTTCACACATCTGTCTTAATCTAAGGCCCAGTGGCATAAGTTAGCTGTCTCTTCAGGTGTGAAAGCTTGGGCATAGGTATAGACTGGCTCTCAACTGAGCTCTAGCTGATGCAGATTCTGCAATTTTGTTCATGTGGTTTTGAGCAGTTCAGTCCAGACTCAAACACAGCGATGAAGACAGTGCGGATGTTGTCTCTGTAAGCCTTGTCCCAGTTTTACCCTTGTTCTGTTCAGCGAGTTATTTTACTGTGTGAATCACGACACTTAGAAGCTCTGTGTGGTAACCACAGACCACACAAACAGCTTTCTTTGCAAGAAAACCAAGATCTTACTTGAGTCCAGGAAACTCAAGAATATTCCTGGTTCTCTCTACAGTAAGAATTTACCTTGTAACTTATGTTCAGGTTTGCATGATTATTCAAAAATCTTAGTAAATATGAAAAGATGCAGCATACTATAATAACAAAGTTGAAACATCGCTGAGGAATAGGAAAATAGGATATTCTCTGTTTTATAATATACCGAATGTTTTACCCAAGGCCAAGATGAATAGTCTGCTTTGGTTTATGCCAGTACCAGGATTTCTTCACATCATTGTTTTCTGAAGAGGACCCTGCTGCTAGCATGTGAAAAGACATAATTCTCAAAATCATCTGTATTGTTTAGATGCTTCAGTCATACACTGAGCTTTCATAGCTGGGGTATTTTTGAGAGCTGGCAGAGTCTAAAAGTAGAACTGTTCCTTTCTTCTGATCTTTTCGTTCTCATATGTCTTAGATAATTTCTGCAAACAAACACAGTGTGCAGATTTAGCCATGGTTCAGCATCAGAGGTGGCATATCTGTGGCTTAACTGGCTTCAACTTGTTATGCAGTGCTGAACTGCTCTCACTTCCTCTTCCTGAATAGGTTGTTGAGTTGGATCTCCATACTGTTACACCTTGCTGCAGTGGACCAAAAAGACCTCAGGACAAAGTTGCTGTGTCAGATATGAAGAAGGACTTTGAGACTTGTCTGGGAGCCAAGGTAGGGACTGGGATCATTTGGGCATTTAAACTAATGCACGCTTCTAAAAGCTGTCTGGTGTTCAGGAACTACATTTCGGGGTTAACTTGTGTGTTGTTTTGTTATTGAAAAGTAAATGAGGATGTCTGAATGCAGTTTAGAAGATGACATCAACAATGGGTAGTTTAAAACTGGGGTGATGGTTCCGTCACATGAAGGTGTTCATGTCTTATTGAATTAGTAGTTCTTTCTGATTTTAGATCAGTCTTAGACCTAACATGGTCTTGACATGCACTAGGGATTTCTGAATAGGCCACGAAGGGTGTTGTTAGTAGAGTGGACCAAGTAGCTGCTGCGCTGAGCTCTGTGCTAACTACCCAGCACTTCAGCTTTCCAAGCAGGTTAAGCCCTCAGCTCCGCAATGGAGTTTTGCATTCAGTACTGAATCTATTCAGCAGATCAGAACTGCATGTGTCTCTGTGACATGGTAAAGACAGAAAAAAAAGACTTCTCTCTACATCACTCAGTCAAAAATGGTCACTGAAAGAAGAGCAAGATTTTAATTTGAATTAATATGCCCAGACAGTTAAGTTTCCAAAATCAGTTTAAATCCTTGGCTGATAGGGTAATCACCCTTGTTAAAGGCAGTATAGAACTCTCGTGATTTAAATCAACAAACTTAAACGACAGCAGTTCCCAATAATTCTTGTTTTGTTATGTTCCAAACACCGTTAAATGACCTTGTGCTTTCAGATCTCCAAACATAATTTTTCATGGTGTGAACAGTGCCTTCTTGCTCCTTGATTTTTTTGAACTGTCAGACAGGCTTTTGCCTTTCAAGTCAGCTCGTAGTATAAGTTTGAGCTGTTTGATAATGATGGCTTAAAATTTTTTTGTGTTACAGCTAGTATCTCAGGACTAGGTTGTGTAACAAGACTATACGTGGTCAGGAATCTGGAGCATATGGGAGCAAGAAGCATCTGTGCAATCTGAAGAAGGATATAGTCATGCAGGAACAAAATACATATTTTGCTGCAAAGGTTGCCTCTTTACCAGTAAACAGATAATAGGATAGACCCCAGAAAAATTGTTTTTGTCTGCCACTTTGACCAGGGATGCAAGGCTTCACCACCAGACCTAAAAATGGAATCATGGATGTGACTGACAGATGCTTCTCATTCATGAAATTCCTAGTTCATACTAATTTCCACTCACAATATTTATATTAACCATATCCTTCTGATTCTTACTTTCTCCTCCTACAGCAAGGATTCAAGGGATTCCAAATTGCCTCAGACCGACACAACAAAATAGTCAAATTTAATTTTGAGGGCTGTGACTTTGAGCTTGCTCATGGTTCAGTAGTGATTGCTGCCATTACAAGCTGTACAAACACCAGTAACCCCTCAGTTATGTTGGGGGCAGGTAAGTTTATTTGCTTAATCTGCAGTAGTTTCTTTCTGACTCTGGCTGTGTGTCCTAAAGACAAACGCAACACCGATGTAATTCTACATGCACAGAGCTGGTTTTGTCATTTGGAGTGCTAAAACTGAGTTTAGTCCCTGAGGGTAGCAGAAGGAATTCTGGAAATGGTAGCTGGAAACATGGATTGAAGAAAATGTATTTTTCCTGCACTAGCTTCTCTACAGGGCAGGCTGGAACTGAATTAACCAGCACCTCTGACACTTGTTAAATGCACAGAAGCTGTTATATAGAGCTGAGAAGAGGTTATTGAAAATCGGTCACAAGAAGCAGGACAGTGAAAAATGGTCTATGAAACTAAGGCTGAAAGTGCTCTGATCTGACCGCAGAGTACAGAACACACACTTAGCTAGGGAGTGTGTGAAGTTGTTACAGCAAGAGTCTGAGGGCAAGTAGGAGGTGAGCAGAGGAGGAAATTTGTGTTCTCAGGGATTGCCATCTTTCAGAGCCTTGTTATTTACATCTTAACTGCATCCAAGAAGTGATCAGAGGTGTGCTTTGTATCCCCCACTTTCTTGCTTATCCCTACTCAAATACTATAAAACATGTAGTCTGAGTTGTTTGTGTTAAATGTCAGGTCAGGAGGTTGTTCATTTTCGATCTGACTAGTCTGAGCAGAAAATTTCTCATTCCAAATGTGTCCTTCTGGCAACAAACTAGGAATGCAGAGTCAGCTCAGAGTTCAGCCTATAGCAGACCAGTTCAGTCCTCTTTCCCAGGTGCTTGGCTACATGCTTACGTATTTCTTTCTCTCCTCCACAAACTTATACATAGATGTTATCTGTCACTGTAAGATCATCACCACATTAGGGCTTCCGAGTTTGTCAGACTGTTTGTAGGATGCAGGCTTGTTTTCTACAAACACTGGAAGGAAAGTGCAATGGGCAATGCAAGGGCCCTTGACCAGAGAGGATTACTTACTGGCTGAAACCACCTGATTTGTCTCCTTTGTTCCTGTCTGGTGGTGGGAAGATCTTGGCTTGTGGACAACCTCTGACAGATAGTTTGCCAATGTGATATTTGTCACCTGTTGTTGGACTAGCATATGTCTTTGGGTATTCTACAGTACCAGCAGCTCACCCTCTTCCCAGGCACAACAGGTTTTTTAACTTCTAGCAACAGGGACAAGTCCATCATAAGCCAGGCTGTGGGGTGGGAAGGGAAGTGGAGGAGAGGCCTGCTCTATTTCTTACCCTTTGTGAGGAACACAATTGAACGACGTCTTGCAATTCACTTGCCCTGGACAGGACAGCCAAATCAGCATACATCTTTCTTTAGGTCCATCCTGGTCATGATCACAGAAATAGGGCTGTATTTCTTCCAAGGATCAAGAAGTAGGTTTCCTCCACAGAGGCTGTCTTTGCTCTGTCCTACTCACCTTAGGTAGGTGTATCCCTCAGTTGTGCCACCTGCTTAGGATATAGTTTCCTCAAGCATTTGGCTTCTAGGTTAATGGCATGCATTTTTTACCCTCATAGCATGGCAGAGGGAATACTGATCTTTCAGCGTGCTTGGCCTTATAGCTCTATGGGTTTAAAGTGTAGAATGCTTTGCAGATACAATTTGGTACTTTGCACACATTCAGTACTACTTAACACATAGTGGGCTGAAGAACCTAGTCCTAAGGCTCTCAATGTATGCACTCGGATTTAGTGGGCACTCTTACTGTTGCTGCCTTTCCATCCAGTAGTGCTGATGCTTTGACCTTGACAAGGAGAGGGATAAATTAATTCTTTCAGTCTCCAGTGACTGTACACTAAGTGTTGAGAACCTCCAAGATACCCACAAAAAGCATGGTAATTTGGCTTTCGGAGCAGGCTTTGAAGGGAAAGTAATGTAACGTAGAGTGCTTCCACTAAGTAATCAAGCTAAAAGAAATCCAAAATACCAATAGTTGTTTCAAACTACCACTGTATGTCCTGTGCATTAAATGATGTGCAGGGGCTGTGTGGTTGTGGGGATAGTAAGTGTATGCTGTAGTAGCTTTGACAGCCTAATCTGACTTTACAAAGGTGTTGGACTAAGGTTGCTCGAAGCAACATAAGTTCTGGCATTTCCTTGCCAGTTTTTAGAGTTTGACTTTGCATTCTTTTCAGAACTGGTATTGGCAGGAAAACAAGCCAGCAGGCTATCAGGCTATCAGATCCTAGGATGAACATTTATTTGTGGTCACATTTTCAAAAGCATCCAAGAGCTCCCATTTCCAAAGCTTCCTCTGGCAGCTAAGGAGTCCTAGCAATTTCAGGAATAGGACTGCTTTTTAAAATTCACCTGTCTACCCTTAGGCCTCCAAATCTGTTCATTTTCACACAACACTTAACACACAGAAGTCTCCCAATCATGTCTAACAGAGCTGCCAAACAGCTGACAAAGGCAAAACAGTTTGATAACATCTTCCTGTTGGACATCATGTTGGCTCAAATAAGAGCTTATGTATATTTTCTTACCTAAGTGGGTGTGTGAGAAGGAGAATGAGGCATGGGAATATGAAGTTTTGCATAGTTTGCATAGCTGCTGCTTCTTTTATGCACATCCTGGGAAGGGGTTGGAGGGGACTTGTTTTCTGAACATTCAGCTATGTATGGACAGTTCATTTAAAAGGAAGAAGTTCAGAACAAATGTGTTTCTGGTAATACATATGCTCCACTAAAACATCTCTATGCATATAGTGGTCAGGCAGCACCTCTGCAACAAGATGTACGTTGTGAGATAGCTTGTTTGTCACAAGGTCCAGAGCTGGCGCGCTCAGAGCCATTTCCTTCTGAGGGCAGCAAGTCATATGTGGGCAGTTATTTCAGCAGTGGATCGCTAGACCACCATAAGAGGGAAGTTAACAATTCTTCATTGCATTTATTGTGACATACTTGTCTTCTGAATTGTGTTCTGAGTTTTGAATGTCTGTCTGGTGCCGCAGTGTGAGTACACCTTGTTGAATGCAACCTCCATCAGCTTTCCAGTGGAGCAGAAATTGCAGGCTGGATCTACAGTTCAACAGAGCACTTGAGCTCTAGCTGTTTTTTCTTGAGTTAATGCTGTTGGCTTACTGTACCGTTTCATTGCTGAAAATGGAGCCTTTTCTGTTTTTCAGTTATTTAATGATCCTTCTGTTAACCTGTTGATCCATCAGACTGTCACACTTCCAGGAAAAACCGCAATATACCCTTTGCATTTTTCAGGATTGCTTGCTAAGAAAGCTGTTGAAGCTGGTTTGACAGTGAAGCCATACATTAAAACTAGCCTGTCCCCAGGAAGCGGGGTTGTCACTTACTATCTGAGGGAGAGTGGAGTTATGAGTTACCTTTCCCAACTAGGGTAAGAGTGCTTTCCTTACTGTTGTCTTGTGGCTGCTTAGCTAAAAGCATTGACAGCAAGTGATGCAATAGAATAACTGTTTCCCTGTACAGCTTAGAAGATATGTCACGTGCTGTGTGGCATGATCCTGTATGAGTTAACTCATTGCTGTTGTGCTGGCTGACTGTGCCAATGAACGAGAAGGTGTGTTGCCTGCTGTAGCTTCTTGAAGACTCATGTTCTTAAGCGGGAAAATGGGCTATTTTGCAAGACTAATGGTTTTTAAATAGCATAAATGACACTATAGTGTTATTCATCTTGCTAGATAACACATTTCCCAGATATTCATTCTGTGAGCACAGACAGTCACTGCAATGATAAAAGTCGAGCATTCTCAAAAATGCTGGTTTTGGCAGCAATTCGATTGTTAAAACAGTACATCTTCTAAAAGTGACCCTGCCAACTGCTAAGAGGTTAAACATCTTTCTCCAAAATAGCTTTTTGTTCACTGATGGTTTTTGTGCTCTGTCTAGGTTTGATGTGGTGGGTTATGGCTGTATGACATGTATTGGCAATAGTGGACCCCTACCAGAATCTGTTGTTGAGGCCATTACACAGGTATGCAGTTTTTTCCTGTGCAGCATAGGTAAGCTATTCTGAGCTGTGTTATGCTGTGCACTAACTCTTCTCAGCTGTGTGTGAAGTAAATTCAGCCTGTATTCTGAGGTGGGAGGTGCTTTGGGATTGCTTGAAAAGAGGCAGTTCTGTGACTGTCCAGTCATTGATGTTGCAGCACAGTGCATCCCGACAGATCTGCTGGGTATATGGAGTCTGCAAGCACCTCAGCTACCTTTGTCTCAAACTCTCTTACAGGGAGACCTCGTAGCAGTGGGTGTGTTGTCTGGCAATAGGAATTTCGAAGGGCGCGTCCATCCCAACACCCGTGCTAACTACCTAGCCTCCCCACCACTGGTAATAGCCTATGCAATTGCAGGGACTGTTCGGATCGACTTTGAGAAAGAGCCTTTGGGTAAGACAGTATCAGGATGCTTCTTTTCACAGCTTATAGACTAAACTAGTTGGAATTATGCTCTTCAGAAACATTTGTCCTAGGGAGATGCTGAGTACCTCTGGGACACAAAGCATGCAATTGTTAAGAAACAGAGCAACAAGGAGTCTGTATGATGGAGAAAGGGGGAAGCCAAGCCTGACCAGTGTGCTAATTAAACAGGGGCACCTTTTCAGTGATAATTGGATGACAGTCTGTCATGAGCAACCTGACCTAGTAGACTTCCTCTGAGCAGGAAGTTCATCTAGACAACCCTCAAAGGTCCTTTCCAATCTAAATTATTCTGGAAGGCCCTTGGAAATCACAAAAGAAGCCATATGTACAGGCATCATCAAGTTTATGAGGCCCTCTTCTGTCAGACCCTTGTAGGTGAAATAAAGTGTGTCTCATGAGTGTTAACAGGGTTAGAAGGAACACATACCTAAAGAACACCATGGTAAACTTTTTCTTCCTTAATGGAAAATTTATTCAACAAACATAAAAATACCATTTTCTACAGGAATAAATGCTTCAGGGAAGAAGATTTACCTGAAAGATATCTGGCCAACAAGAAATGAGATTCAAGCTGTTGAGCGTCAGTTTGTTATTCCTGGGATGTTCAAGGAGGTCTACCAAAAAATAGAGGTGAATTAATCCCCTGGACTGTAGTTTGATTGATGTACTGTGCTGTTCTAAAGATGTTAAATAAGTTGGTCTTCATAACAAAATGAACCCCAAACATAATATATATTGTCACAAGAATTTCCCAAAGTGCTTTAAGAAATAGATAGGGCTTTTGCTGAAGTCAAATTTGAGTTTTACCTGGATTCTGAAGTAATTTCCTTGATTCTGAAAACTTAGAAATTGATTCTGAAAACTTAGAAATTGATGGGATGTCTTGGTATGTTTTTCAGACAGTAAACAAGTCTTGGAATGCCTTGGATGCTCCTTCAGATACACTATATACTTGGAATCCTAAGTCAACTTATATCAAGTCTCCACCTTTCTTTGATGGTCTGGTACGTGCACACTTTCCCTTTGAATCAAACAGAAGTGTGTAGTCAAGGTCAAAGGTGAAGCAAAGCCATTTTGAGGGGCCTGGGAGCATCCATCATCATAGCCTGTTGTGGCTTTGGTTCTCAAATGTTTGAATTACAGTATTGTGTTCATTTTAATACAAAGGCATGAGTGAATCTGAAAATTCTAAGGATTCCCTGTCGCTTCAGGGCTTTTGAAAAGTCTTTTTCCTTTTAAGGTGAAAAACTTTTAAATAGTCACAAAACAAGTGAGGGAAAAGGACAGGAAACAAAGCCCACCGTTCTGCTTGCCTGTATTTTGCACCAAATAATTCAGTGTTCAGATGGCTATTTCAGTACTATTTGAAAGAAAATGCAGATTTCAATACATGCAGATGCAGAGTAATCCTGTGGGGTTTTTGTCTGCATTCATGCATGTACTACAGGAAGTCTTGGCTAATTTTTTTGTCTCTATTTTCTTCATCTTGAACTTGCTGACGGCCAGCCAGGAAATCACATTTTGTCCAAAACATAAACATTTTTAATAGGGTTCGGGTTTTTTTCTTTCTTCTAACATATAAAAAGGGAGACCTTATTTTCAGTTTGCACTTTCAAGAAAGGTAAAGGAATTCTGTGGCATTTTCTAATGATTATGTTTTTATTTATGATGGTTTAGACTTTGGCTCTTCAGACCCCAAAAACAATAGAAGGTGCTTATGTCCTGTTGAGTTTTGGGGATTCTGTGACAACTGACCACATATCTCCAGCTGGGAATATAGCAAGAAATAGTCCTGCAGCCCGTTATTTGACCAGCAGAGGGTAAGCACTGCTTCTTGTTACAGACTGGGAAGAGGAAACAAGCCACAACTACTATACCATGTTACAGCCGCACATATCTGGTGGTGTTTTGCATATGCTTGTATACCTTCATGGATGCCTGGAGAATATATAAAAGAAGAAAGAAAAACATTTCTTTCTCTGCTGTTTCAGCAGCTCTCACCAAGTGTGAGAACTTGCACAGAGTATGCATGTCTGTTACACTGGAGAGCTAAAGACTTTTGTATGGACAGAGGGGAGGAAGATAACTTTCAGGCTAGTTTACAGTAAGTGTATTCATAAATAAAGGAATAAGGATTTGTGCCCCTAATGAAACAAAATTATCACGGTCCTTATTGCCAAAAATTGTTTTGGTTTTATACTTGCTTCTTCTAGCATGTGCAACTATTTAATAGATCCAGACTGTCAAGAGCTATAGACCAGGGGTCCTCAAACTGTTTAACCAGGGGGCCGGCGCAGATGCAGTGGCAGGCAGTCATCTGCGGCTGCTTGGTTTCCCCCCCCAACCCCTGGCGGGGGGGGGGGGGGGGGGGGGGGGGGGAACGACGGGGGGTTCTGTAAATCCCGGGGGCCGGATTGAGGAACCTGGGGGGCCGTATCCAGCCCGCAGGCCATAGTTTGAGGACCCCTGCTATAGAATATCCAGAAATATAGGTTTCAGTGCAGCTGCAAAAACTGGCAAAGCTATTGTGGTTAGAGTCCAAACTGCTGTAAAATATCAGGCTTTTTCCATGGCCTGGGTTCAACTTAAGGCATGATTAGGACGTGCTGAGTTGCCCTATCCAGTCTTAACAGATAATACTTTTATTCTCTGGTTTAGTACTTCTTATAGCTTCAGTGATCTTTTGAGGAACAGGACTGACATTGTACAAGAAATAGATATTCACTAGACCTAGTAATTCTGGAGGGGAAATTGATTAAAACATGATTTGCTGACAACTAACGTCTCTGGACTCTTTGGCCCTGTGCTGTCAGTCACTTTGAAATCTAAATAGCCCTACAGAAATTACAAAACAGATGTACGTCATAGCTGCTGTTTGGATGTAGCCCAGTGCAAACAGTCAATTTTCAGTCACATTCCAGCATATTCTTTGTTTACTGTTTAGGCTGGAGTGTCCCCTTATTCCAATACCTCTACTTGTGGATTAACTTTTTCTTCTGTAGTTCTAATTTGTAGCAGGGATGCTCTGTGCCTTTTAGATGTTTAGCACAGTGGTGTCTCTACCTTTGTTCTAGGTGCTGTGGTAATATAAGTAACAAGGAAGATTTTCAGTAGCCAGCTATTAAGAAAAGAATTGTATTGTGTCTTCTGACCTAACAGGAACTGTATCCTTGCACCACTATCAGATACCATTTACTAGGGCAAGGGATGACAATACTGTGGAAGCTGCTTTCTGTGACCAAGCTGTAGGCATACTTCTATTTTTTTTACTTTATTTTTTTCCTCCAAAAAAAGAATAAAAGTAGAAATATTGGCTAAATGGATGCTACCGCCATGATGGGAACTATGTTCATATCTGCCTTAAAAACATCAGTTCATTAATTTCTTTTTTTAAAGCACAGAGTGCTTCAGTCTAAAAAAAAACAAAACATGTTTCCTTTTTTTGTTGGGTTTTTTTTCCCTTAATAGCTTGACTCCTCGAGAGTTCAATTCTTACGGCTCCCGCAGAGGGAATGATGCTGTCATGGCCAGAGGAACATTTGCAAACATTCGCTTGGTGAACAAATTTGTTGATAAACAAGGACCTCAGACTGTCCATTTCCCTTCCGGGGAAACTGTAAGTACACTTGCTCCTCTAAACTAAGGCTCATTGACAGTAGAGTGGATTAGTAGTGGCTTTCCTTCTTACAGCTTAGGTCATTTACTTAACTGCCTTTGTAGTAAAGCTGATGAGGGGAAGCTGTATTGACCTCGGGAAGCAGGTCAGGCATACCTACTGCTATCAGGCTTATCACTGGAGGGTATAACCACTGTAAAGTGGTAATGGAAGGTGCAGGTTTGTGCTGGGAGTGAGATCAGACCACAAAGAAGCCACAAATCACTGTGATTAATATCCTTAAAGTGCTGCTTGGCAGAAAGTATGGGCTTCAGCTGTTTATGTGGGGACACTTCTTTCCTTGTTTCCCTGGAACCGTGCTTCCACCCCCAAAAAGTGAATTAAGGTGTTGGGCATTTTCATTCCAGCTGGATGTGTTTGATGCTGCAGAAAGATACAAGCAGGCTGGCCATCCTCTGATTGTGCTGGCTGGGAAGGAATACGGTGCAGGAAGTTCCAGAGACTGGGCAGCTAAAGGACCATTCCTCTTGGTGAGTGACTGCAGTAAACCAGAAGGAGGTCAGTACTTAAAAGCGCGTAGTCAAGAAGACTAGCTTATGACCAGCGTCCTGGGTTGCTCATTCTTACTTCTGATAGCCAGAGCTATTTTGAAATCTCAGCTTCCTCCAAGAGTCATAGTAACGTTGCAAAAGCTGGGCAAATATTCCTAGATCCTGTTCAGACTGGAAGCCTTGACTGATCTTCAGCTAGAAATCCAGAAGGCTACACGAGAAAGGCCATTTTCTTTACTTCTGCTTCCCATAACCCCGTAAACCTTGGGTCTCCTTCCAGCTGCCTTCTTCAGCTCACTTAGCAGGGAAGATAGGAAGTGTAGGAGAAAAGTGGTACCAGTGAAAATGAAATTTAGCGTGGCTTCAATATGCAGATTGCAGGGATGCTTAACAGTATTGTTATAGGAGCCTAACAGAAATCCGCATACAGTGGAAACACCTGTTGCATTCTTTGTCTGCCTATTCTACATTATTTACCAACCTGAACTCTGATTCAAGCTTCCTTGTGGAATTTGTGAAGGCAAAAGTTTTAGGAGAGCTGGTGTGTAAGATTACATTTATCTGTGTTTGGGGGGTGGGTTGAGGGGGTTTGTTCCAGTGGTAATTTTTTTGTCTTTACTGTATTAATATGTAAAAATTCAGAAATTAATTAAACTGCATCCTGGAACTTGTAGTGTAAGAGGGTAACACTTAATTAGCAAGAATTATGGAAATGCCTAGTGGTGCTTTACTTAAAACATGTTAAAGAAGTATACAGGATTCCCAAGAAAGCAACAGCCTGGCAATCAGATTTCTTTTAAAGATTTTTAAAAGTTAACATATAATCAAGTCATCCTGGACAGTCCACTGTCAGACACGATCTGCTGACCCTGCCAGTAGCTGGTAAATGAAATGGAGGGGGCCACAAATGTACCAATTTCCTTCCCATGAGCACAGAAGACTATCCTGAACCATAAAGATAACTATACCTGTTTTGTATTTCCCAGGGTGTCAAGGCTGTACTTGCTGAAAGCTATGAGAGAATTCATCGAAGCAACTTAGTAGGGATGGGAGTGATTCCTCTGCAGTATTTACCTGGTGAGGATGCAGGGGTTTTAAAACTCACTGGACGGGAGCGTTACACGATTGTCATTCCTGAAAAACTAAAACCTCAGATGAAAATTGAGATTAAGGTACGAGACACCAAAGGTCTGAATTTTCTGACTCACTATAATTTCACTCAGAATTAACTGACTCTTCAAACAACTTGCTTTCATATGGCAGTAAGCTTCTCTTACCTAAGGAAGGGAGAATTGTCATGGAGAAAGGGATGAAAACAGTCATTCTAGTAGAGATTTGCTGTGATGGGATATAAAAGCAGCATGAGCAAACTCTTTTACTTAGCACAAAGCAGTCCTGTATTTTGGACCAGTCTTTCAAAGTCCACTATAAATTTTTCTGTCTCATTTAAATGTTTGAAGCACAATAGAACGTGAACTGTAACTGTTAAATTAAATACATTAAACTAATTTATTTAAACAAATTTAAAATAATTCATTGACAATTCAACTGACAGAATACTGTTCACTGCAGCATTAAAAGTGAAGTTTAAGTGTACCCAGCATAAAATCTAAACTTCAGGCCCTGTATTTGAAAGACTTCTTTTTGTCTAGCTTTGCCTCTAAACCTATGCCTTTTTTTGAAAAATATTGGCATCTGTGATAAAATTTGGTTTATTCTTGATTAGAACATCTGTAAAACTGACTTAATTAGCCTAATAGCATCAAAGTCTGCTCTTCTACTGCAGTTAGTAAAACAATGTACTTACTGCATGTTCATTTAATGCAGGTGGTCTCCCTGAATTAGTTTCTAACAATAGGTGTTTACATGTGCCCCATTAACTGCCCTGAAGCAGAGGAACTATAGGTACCAAAGAGTCCGTCAGTTTACCAGTCGGAGGTGAACATTGTGCATTCATCTGGAAGTACCTGACCAGGGGAGTCTTCAGTAAAATACAAGTATTTTATTCACTTCATGCAGTTGTCTTTGTGCTTTTCTGACTCCCAAATGCTAGGCCTCAGAGAAAGTGAATGAAATTAGTATTGCTGCTGTACCTAAGCCAGAAGAATGACTACATAGGAAAATGTTAAGAATTAGCATAACCATTTGAAAGGGTGGTCAGCTTTCATGCCCCTGGGCTTGTATCAATAAATCTAAATGAGACAGCAAATGCAATGCAAGGAAACTCCATACCATGTTTATTACAGTTTGTTTTAAAGCACTTCCCTCTTGAGCAGCTGGCTGTAGTCTAGCATGGGAAGAAATACTGATGTTGAGTGCCTGTTCACTTCAACTTTCCATCACAATTCCTTGAGATGGCAAAACTGTCTTAATAGTCCTTATTTTACTATGATGTCATGTAATATGTGGAAGGTTCTGCTGTTTGAATGACTTTCTTTGACCCCAACAGCTGGATACCGGGAAAACCTTTCATGCCATCATGAGATTTGACACTGATGTGGAGCTCACTTACTTCCACAATGGCGGCATTCTGAACTACATGATCCGTAAAATGGCGGCCTAATCATAACATAAAGCAAAAACGTCCAGGTGCAAGCCTGCCTGCTTCTCGTGAGCACAATGAAACTATGGTAATCATAAATTTGAAAGCGTGAACCATAAAGCAAACATTTTTTTCGTGAATTGTATTAGAAGGCTTGTTTACAATGCTGAATTAATCTGTGTATCAGGAAACTGGACACACTTGTCCAATTGAAGTAAACAGCATTTATTATCTGTTTCATATGGTGGTCGGCTTCACTTACCTTAGAATACAGTGCAGAAGTCATTAAAATACTGCTGGAATCTGTGGAAGTGTTGAGGATCATGTGCTGATTTTATACATTTCGTCCATTTAGTTTGACTCTGAAGTTAAGTTCTATGCTCATATCATATCAGTGGTGCAAAAATTAACTGACAGTATAAAAAATAATTTTTATTCCTTCCTGATTATCTGATAGTGACTAGCTTTCTTATGCAGTTGACCAGAATCTGAATCTAATACTGAAATTAATTATTTAGCTGTTTATTAATTTTGAAAGCCATGAACTTTGTTGTTAAAAATGTGGAAAGGTGGACCTATTGGGGATAATATTTCTAATGCATAAAATTAAATTTATTTTGAAGAAGTTTGGTGTGTTTTGTCATGTTATCCTCAGTACCGCGACGCAAACAGAGCTTTGACTTTAGACTCCTGTCATTGTCCATGTAGGAACAAAGTCATACAAGTCTTGCATTCTCATATTTTAATTCATGTTTCTTTGAATAATCTGCATGAGACACGGTGAATACAAATACTGTCAAATACTGACAGTCTTCTGTAACCCAACAGAATACTTCTGTGATGTACTTCTGTCTGTTTTGTATCTTCAGGTAGACAGGCTACCAAAATTTCAAGATCCTTGTCAGCAACTGATAACTGACAGTTATCAACCAGTGATTACACTAATGCATTCACTGAAGTCAGTGACTGCCCAATCCACAATACCACATGAATCTATCTACAGTGATAACAAATACCCTCTTAGGCACAGATAAACAAGGTTATAGTACTGGTGAAATAATGTAAAACTAATAATAATTGTAATGAAGAGGAGAGGGAGAGAGAGGAATAAAATCCAAAGGGAAAAAAACCCAGTGGTGCACAGTACAATTGCTCACCACCCACTGACCAATGCCCAGCCGGCCTCCCAGCAGTGACCAGTGGTTCCCGGCCCTCTCTCCCCACTTTACATACTGAACATGACGTTCTGTGGTATGGAATATCCCTCTGGCTACTTCAGGTCAGCTGTCCTGGCTTTGCTCCCTCCGGGCTTCTTGTGCACCTGCTCACAGAGCATGGGAAACTGAAAAGTCCTTGATTTAGAGATTATTCTCATACTAAATCCAAAACCCAGCACTGTACCAGCTACTAAGAAGAAAACTAATTCTATCCCAGCTAAGACCAGGACAAGTACTAATTCTTACTCCTAGCTGTATTTAGAGCAACAGCCGCAACAACTGAGTGGAAAAACTCCTTCAAAGTATTCTACTATAATTTTAGTGCAGTTGGCTCCAGCCGTATCTAGAAAAAAACAATGAAAATAGTTCTGAAAGAAGTCGGGAGGATTAAGGAGGGGATACATATTGCACTGTACCTGCAACAAGTTATTCTTGCTTGATTACAGCAGAGCTCCTCTAGTGAATCCAGCAAAGGCCCACTAAGGTGTTGCAGGATCTAGAGCATCTCTCTTAGGAGGACAAGCTGAGAGAGCTGGGACTATTTAGCCTGGTGAAGAGAAGGCTCAGGGACATCTCCACTGTTTGTGTACAAATACCTGAACGGAGGGCACAAAGAAGGTGCAGCCAGGCTCTCTGTGATGCTTAATGACAGGGCAAGAAGCAACAGGCACAAACGGAAACACAGGAGTTTTGCTCTGAACATTAGGACACACTTTTTTACTGGGAGGGTGATGAAGTACTGACTGGAAAAGATTGCCCAGACAGGTTGTGGTGTCTTCATTTGGATATGTTCCAACACTACGTGGTTATGGTCCTGGGCAAACTACTGGAGGTCACAAGATGACCCCTAGAGGTTCCTCCCAACCACAGTCATTCCGTGATGCTATGAAACATTTTAACAGAAAGCTGTTAATGTGGTCATAATCTTGAGCGTTACTTAGTAATAAATGTGCAACTTTGGGTTCAGTTTAAAAAAACAGATCAGATATTCTCAAAGGCCAAGTAGAATGCTGGTGTTCTTCCCCACCCTCCCGTCTGCACTGCGTACTGAAAGTAGGCTTGTTGTATCAAGTTCAATTTTTATTAATGTGTTACCTCATCAACCCTTATTACACTTACTTAGGCTGAACTGCAGGGTTGTTTTAGTCTGGAATCCTTGCCTTCAAACAGTAGGAAAAGACTAAAACACCTCAAATCTCTTAACTTCCCAGTAGTTATTACTGTAAGCTATGAAACTGAAGACTGATTGTTTTATATACCCAGAGTCCCAAAGTAGATGGCTCTTTCACACAGCAAACTGGTACTCAAGGATTGTGAGTTTCCATGTACTTTTAATTTGAAAGTGCTAAACCAGCCGTTTTCAAAATCCTTGTTCCTAGTGTTTTTGGAGGGGAGCCATTAACCAACCGTAAATCATCTTTATCCATTGTTCTGTGTTTCCTTTTTGGAAGCAGCTATAAGAAGAGCGAAAACTAGGCAAAAACTAAGCACAGAGTATGTTACTGTAGGACAGAGATTCAGGCTTCCTGTACAGTGCATACAGCTTGCACAGTGAAAGGCATGGAATGGGGTGGAACACAAAGCTGTACTTAAAAAGTTGTTTTGCTTTTAATGCCCCATAACACCTTTAAAGAGCAGATCAAGTCTCACTGACTAGCATTTGGGTAATTTAAATAAATTTTGGACTCTGAGTTAGGTTCCTGTTCAAGGTGGTCTGTTTTCCTCAGAGTTCAGGTGTTTCAGACACCTAATTCTTCTACATACATACCTTACTACACTATCAAATGCATAAAGTGAGCTGAAAATATATTTGATCTTGTTTCCAGAAATATTGAAGATTAAACTCATTGAAGCTGTGTAGAATCTGCAAGTGCCTTAAAGTGTACAAGTTTAACAATATTTCATAGCTGTGTCTGCAGCAATTTCTGTGTTTCTGAGAGAAATCTGGGATCTGGGTGGGGAGGTGGGGGTTTAAACACGCTGATGCCTAGACTTTGTTCCAATTCTAGATCAACTCTGACAGGAAATCTGCAGAACTAATACTAGTGTCTGGAGAGATTTCAGATCCCAATCTGTGAGACAGCACATCAGGGTAAATGCTGATCACCATCTAAATTAAGCCTTCACTTACATTACAGAGCACCGCCTTGTCTCTACTGGGGCTTGTTCACTTAAGCAACACATAGGAAGTGCTTCTCTCAGGCTGTTGCAGAAGCATTCTCTATTGAAGATGGATTTAAAAGATGGAGCATCTTCCTTACAGAAAAGTTACTGGACATTGTTAATTTTCTATATACCAAGATGCCTAGAGCATGAAAAGTAATTTTCAAGAAGTTTAGAAGTAGCTGAAGTAGTGCTTAGTGTCAGTATGCATAAGCCATGTTGTCAGGTCTGCATGGAGGTACAATCCAACCAGAAGTTACCAGTAATAAAGAAGATTCTGATTCACACAGAATTGCTCGAGGCTGTGGCCTGTCACCTAATATTAGATGTTCAGTTTGTCATTCAACTTAATTTTTTCAGACCAGTATCTTCGTAGCAGCAAAGATGAAGATCTAGCTGCTTAAGCATGTTTGTCCATGCTTATATTAAAACTTGCAGTAAAATATTTCATTAGATAATCTTTTTTAGTGGCCATAATAGCCCTTTTTAATCTAGCCAGATGCTGATGAGGGGCCTAGCATTTCAAACAGCATAAACAATGAGAATTTTTTATACATGCATCGTGGTTTAACGTCGGCTGCTCACTCACTGCCCCTCACCCAGAGGGGTAGGGAGGAGAACTGGAAAGGAATGTAAAACTCAAGGGTTGAGGTAAGAACGATTTAGCAGGTAAAGCAAAAGCCGCACACACAAGCAAAGCAAAGCAAGGAATCCATTCACCACTCCCATGGGCAGGCAGGTGTTCGGCCATCCCCGGGGAAGCCGGGCTCCATCACTCATAATGGTTACTCGAGAAGACAAACGCCACAATGCCAGATGTCCCCCCCTTCCTTCTTCTTCCCCCAGTTTATATACTCAGCATGGCGTCATATGGTATGGAATATCCCTTTGGCTAGTTTGGGTCACCTGTCCTGGCTGTGTCCCCTCCCAGTTTCCTGTGTCCCGTCCGGTCCCACCCCCCCCCCAAGCCCTCTCACTGGCAGGGCCCAAGGAACTGAAAAGTCCTTGACTTAGTATAAACATCACCCAGCAACAACTGAAACCTTCAGTGTGCTGTCAGCATTGTTCTCACATCAGAGCCAGAACAGAGCACTGTTCTAGCTACCGAGAAGAAAATTAACCCAGCTGAAACCAGAACAACATGGAAATGATCATCCACTATGTCATCTTAGTGCAGTAGGATGATACATGCATTAAAATGCTGAGTCCAGCTGGACATTTATTCAACATCAGAATTGTTCAAGGGAAATATTTTTCCATTTCTGAAAATCCATTTGTGTCCCGGTTTCAACACTTTCAATGTTCTCTACTGCAAAGCTTTGGATGTTGATCACTGGTAGATTATCAAATGTCTTGTACTTCACTATGATTCCCTAGTAGTGCTGGCAATTAGTATTTTGGCAACACATCTTGCTTTTTTCCTCAAAACAAACTGGACTGGCTTCTGGTGAGGCTTTGTAATGTAACATTCCTTGAA
This sequence comes from Falco cherrug, assembly GCF_023634085.1. Taxonomy (NCBI): domain Eukaryota; kingdom Metazoa; phylum Chordata; class Aves; order Falconiformes; family Falconidae; genus Falco; species Falco cherrug. The sequence goes on along the minus strand of NC_073720.1, from coordinate 68,756,450 downwards.
CAGGTCTCCTAGGACACTGATGAGATTCCTGAAGCAACACATGCAGAAGCACTTAATAGTAGAAACCTCATTTTGTCCTGTCATTCCCCTCACAAATTAACAGTTTCCCTAGTAAGGTGTTTCCTGCCATTTGCAAGGCTCATCTTCCAGCCCCCATGGTTCATTGCTTTTTTCCTCATTCATTAAGTACCAAGTACTAGAAAGGCCCATGTGTGGGCTTATCAAAATCAAAATTACTATGTATCATCAGTCACCAGCTTACTTGAACTTACTTGGCTCCTCTAAAAGCTATGCTTGCATGAACATCCCTCTGCAGAGGAGTAGTGAACTCCATCTGCATTCCAAAAACAGCTGGTAAAAAAAAAAAAAAACAATAAAAGGATTTTCTTGATGAAAAAGGGAAGTGTCGGAAGGCAAGCACTCTGTAATGCTCAGCTGTGACCTGAAGCCCCTTAGCACACCACAACTGTGCTTTTCAGAGCAGCACAAGTAAAATAAGCTTCAAAAGGAGAAATTCAGAACTGGAAAGGCCTGAAGTGCTCAGAAAAGCCTCTTCCATGATCACCAGTTTCCATGTGCAGAGTTTTGGCTTTGTGGGCCAACTCCTCCAAATTCAGAAAGAGTACAATAAAAACATCCCAGTGAGATACAAAGAAGCAATGTGAACTACCTGAACTATGGAAAACAAAAGAATAGAATTAAAGGGCTACTCTTGTAAAACCATGATTTGCCTTGCCTTTCAAAACTGAAAACTGGCCAAGGAGGGAGATGGTGAACTGATCTCAGTACTTTGTATGGATGATTTTCAGTCAGCAGAAATGGTGGGAGAAATCTCTCAACTGCAGGGAGATTTCCAATAAAATAAAATAACTGTAACTTCTCAATAGTTTCATTCAGAATTTCTTCTTTGTAACAGTTGTGTTTCTCATTCTCAACCACTTCTGGTTTGCTTGTCACAAGGATGCAGTGCTGGCAAGAAAAAAGACAAGGGCAAACACCATCTCTTCCACCTGCCTATGCCTACTGCCTGCCTGCTTTTTGCTGCTGTGACACAGGCAAACTAAGAACTACAAGGATCTCTTACCAGTTTAGAAGTATTCCGGTTAGAAAAGGTGTTCACATTTGCTTTCGAGCTCCCATTCCCCCAAAATCAGGTTTAAAACAGATGTAACCTGTTTTCTTTGCATCTTTAATGGCTTGTTAAGAATAAACACTATCACCCATACCTGTGAATTCTGGGCCAATTACTTCATTTTAAGACAAAAAATAAGAAAATCACAGGACACAAACCCTAAAAAGACTAAGTACAATGAAGATCACCTCCCATTAAATTATGCTGTTAACTACTTGGGTGAGATGATAATATTGTAGATGCTTCCCTGAAAGACACAGGCAGTTTTATGACATTTAGGAACGTTAAAGAGAAACCAGTATTTCGTGTAGCTCTTCATTCCCCTCTACTGGCCGTACTGTAAAATCACCAAGGCTCAAGACCAACGTTTTGACAGACTCCTTAGACAAGCCAGAACAGAAACAGGGTTTCCTTTTTTTTTTTTTTTTTCTTGAACGTTAGAGGTCTGCACCATGCAAAAGCTTCGGGTACCTGTGAGTAGGTGGGTCGGTAATAAGCCACTAGGCAGGAGAAAGTCTTTAGAAGCCAAAGCGATACATGAAACTCCATCTTGCAGCAGTCCTTTGTAAAATGTCACAGTCAGAACAATTTGTGCTATTTCTGACTACAGCTCTTCTAAGCATACTTATGCTATATGTTTAATTATCTACTTGAGGGATCAGTCCTCAACAGTTCGATAACCTTGTGTAGCGTGGCTAATTTGCGTGGCATAAGAAAAGTCACACAACATCAAGGACTCGGTTCTGTGAACAAATCTGTCATGTCCAGATCATGTGCCCATCATCTGGGCACAGAGGAGCAACAGCAAGACATGCATGTATTACCAACAGTACTTCCAAAGTGCCATTCAGTAGCACTTTATGCCCATTTCCAAACCAAAATAGGTTTCTAAAGTAACAGCTCTGAATTTTCATACCTCTGACTTGGATCATTTTGGTGACATTACCCAAGTGTTCATACAGTACAACAAGGTTGCACTCAGAAGTGTCAACACCTTCGTCAGCACAGATGTAGCAGTTAGCAGTTTGCCATCTTTGTTGCTTTTGAATGCATCCAATACACCTTTCTGCATTGGGAGGTTCATATCTACATTACCAAGAAACTGTATCGGGAAAAAACACTGAAGAGTTCCTTGAGCAAGATGCCTGCATTTGCTCTTACTTAAGTGACTAGAAATGAGCATGTCCTCTTGATCTGGAAAAGTACTTTAAGTTTGCACACCCACCTAGCTGTATACTATACCCACTGAGTAGGAATCCTGTTGACATGCCACAGGTATTGTCATCCTGGGAAACAACATTTCAGACACAACACCTAGCTGATCTTTATTAGAGAGACCCATACAGCCTAGTTATTTTAACCCCAAGCTAACTATTAATTTAATCCATGCATAATTAATTTTGGCTGTAGCTTCTGTTCTACCTTAAAATGTCCTTGTTCCACCAAACACAAAATAAGAGAGGGATCTGTAAAAGGAACAGTGAGAATACCACTAGAAGTAATCACAAGAAGCCATGCCAGTGAACAGTTTCTAAACTTCTTTTGAACTAGCAAAAGAATCCTGCAACAAAGGATCACTGACTATTACTGCCACTTCAACCAAAGATTATGGACAAAAAAGGCAAGCATTTCCTTAGAACTGGTTAAAGGTCTTCTAGATATGGAAGAAAGCATAATGCAAACCTGCATGACCTTCCTCCGTTTAAGAGCACAGATGAAGAACACAGGAAAAGTAGAACAAATTTACCAGTGTAGCTGCTGTAGGTCTAGCAACTGGTATTTCTCAGTGCAAACCTGCATGTGTGTTTTTTGATCTCTTTTCCATGACCCATCAACATGTCTGGCTTTATGTGGTAAGTAGAGGGTTTGCGTCTATCCACTTATTCAAAGCCTGGAAAGCAAATCAGGGAGTAAGATCCCTGTCCAGATGATCTAGTTTGGGAGGAGTAGGTAGATCCTGCCCATGCTTGCCTAGGCAGTTAATACTTGTGAGAACCAAAAGCAGAAAAGAAGGTGGAACATGTGCGTCAGGAGGGAACATCTATCAATAGGTGAGAGAGCAGGGGTCACAGCCATGATGTCAGATCAAACCATGCCACAGCTGATTTCCACTTTTCCCACTCTTGCAACTTAAAGGCTGGCTAGAGAGCAAGCAGCATTTCACTGCTAAAAAGTATGCCCTTTTCTCTTATAAAACAACAGGTCACTGAATAATACACCTCTGGGATCCAAAGCAAATAAGTTGCTATTTACAAACTGCACTTCCTCACTGCACAGTGAAAGTAGCACCTTCAGACTGCTCTTAGATAAGAACAAAATTCAGCCAAGCTACAGTAGACTTTTACATCTATAATGGAATGTTGTCAGCTGATGCTTGGTGTTGTTAGTTTGGACTTTATCCCACCTTTTAACTTTCTTCTGGTTTGCAATTCACCCAGCATGTCTATACCCAAGTATAAAATGGGGGTTGGGACTCTCAGCTGATAAAATCTGTTTACAGTAGCCAGAGACTATGATACCTTGCAGTAAATGTTTAAGAGCAACTGAAGGCAGTGATTAGCAGCACACTTCAAGGATGAACTTCTTATGGGAGCAAGATATTGGAAGGGAGAAAAAACATCATCCAGCCTAAATCCTCCATCCTAGGCAAGTATGAAATAGGCCGGTGCATCAGAGAAGTCCAGAGAACATGTGCTTCATGAGGTTTTTTCTTTTTCTTGTTCAAAAACACATGCTAGGGCACAGGTGTCCTTTGGGCTCATAGGAATCCTCTGGGAAACCTATAAATACGTCCTGGTGTGCATTCAGTAATAAAGCAAAGCTACTTAGTTATAACACTGCCACATTGAAGCCAAAAACCTTGCAACACATCTTGTTAAAACTGACTTCAGACCTAAAGTAAAGATCTTGATGGCTCAATGATCAACTATGACGTATAGCAAGAAGTGATGTAAGACACCACCCCTGTAATGTAGTTTTTAGAATGAAAAAAAAAAAACCACCAAAAAACCTCATCCTGTATCAAAGCATCACTGCTTAGGAAGATATAGAAAGATAAATATTTTCTTAGAAAGATCAAATACATGCATATTTTTCTATTTCAAGATCAAAATGGGAACATTCAAATGCGTTTTCACTTCCCATTTTAGAAGCCTTAAAAAGAAACACCTTACAGCTACTAAGGCATTTGCCTTAGCCAAGAGAAAAGTGTGAGTCTGCGTGTTACAGTGGTATGATTCATCCAGGATGCAAGCAAGCTCTTCCAGCTTGGGATTCTCATCTGATTCATCTTTTGAAAGGGCAGTCAGTTCTGGTTCTTTTTCTGGAAGAAAACAGCAGTGTCTTGAACAATTTGCCTTCTTTAATGCAGAAAACAGAATTCTCACCCAAACCTACTTTCAAATTGTACCCACATTCTCTTTAGCATCTATTTTCATTTTCTACACCATTCTTTCGGATCCAAGAAAAAAAAATTATTTAAATGCAAAAAAATCCCCCCGGAAAAAAAATAAATCTGAATCTCTCACATTTCATAGCAAACTGACAGGAGAACCTCTGTGACACACTGTGCACCAGTTCTTGTGAAGGGCACTGCTATTTCTTCTTAGGAAACAACCGACACTAGAGGGCAGACAGCCCAGTGATTTGAAACTGCTGGGTTTGGTTAGAGAACAGTGCACCCTCTTTAACTTTTGATCAGAAGGGTAAAAGGGCCACCTGCTTCTTTCCCAGAAGTCTGGGGTTTGTCCAGGAGCATTGGGCAGAAGGAGGCTAAGCGGTGCACTGGGCAGCGTATGTTGCCTTATCTAATGCTGCCAGCATCCATGACTGTAGGACCATCCCCCTGTTTGTGGGGCACATCCTTACCGACGCTGCTGCCTTATCTCCAAGTTGGGCATGTAAGAACCTACTACAGCATCTAGCTGCAATTACTACTACTTCCTTAGCTCCTGCACTAGAAGCTTGCCATCCCAGAAAGTAAGTTCCCCGCTGCCTACCCTAACACTACATTTGCACCCACACAGACTTAGATCTTCTGAAAAGTGCAAAGTTTCTTCCACAAAGTGCAGAAGAGCAACCACACAACAACTCTGAAGAAAACACTTGGGTCATCCTACCATAAGCCCTCTTCTCCCTTGCAACTGTCACAGGTATTGTGTGAAATAATACCTTGAAATCTGGCTGTCAGTTGCTTCTCTAACTCTGTATATAGTCCATTTTTTCCATTTGTGAAAAATTCCATTAAGTAGGATAAAGCATCTTTGATGTGGATATCTTCACTGATGATGACAGCATCATTGAATTTCTTCCCAGAGAGAGACATACACATTGAAGCCTCATTTTCCATGGGACAGGAGATGAACACAAATTTTATTTAGCTAGATTGAGTATTACAAACCTGTGTTGTTCTTCCATTTGCATGACAACACAAGCATTACAAAGTCTCCTCTACACTATATTGGTTTTAGTATGTTAAGACACAACTCTTAAATGTTACACTTTAGCCTGTGTCAAATAAAATGATGAGGTTCAAAACCTGCTCCTAGGTGAACATACCTGTATCAGAAGGAACAGGATGGCTCCACCTCTGTATGGAATGAAAAAGGACATACACTGACCCACAGGTGTTCAGTGCAAATGAAAAGGTCTCTACAGATGCTGCTTTCCTTCTCCTTATTGCTAGTTGTAATAACCTGCATTTCTTCTGGGTGGCAACTATCCAGTGTTCATATTCCTGTGTTCCAAAATCATTCTTGTTGGTTTGGGACACAGGATCTAGTAAAGAAGGAGGAAACAAACACCTGTTCATCCTGACTAACAAATAACCAGAACAGTTAGCTAGAAGATCACACATTCTTTTAGACATTAATGTTTATTGAGACAATTTTAGATATAATTTAGACATTAAGGTTAGGTCTAAAAAGCCTATGCAGAAAAACACTGTATGACACAATCACAGAGTCACTGAGTCTGAAAGGCATCTGTGGAGATCTTTAGTCCAACCCTCTGCTCAGAGCAGGGTGACCTAGGGCCAGTCACTCAGGATCACATCCAAATGGATTTTGAGTAGTTCCAAGGACAGAGACTCCACAACTTCTTTGGGCTACGTGTTCCAGTGTTTGATCTGCTTTATAGCAAAAAACTTCTTCCTGTTTTTCAACTATTTCTGTTTGGGCACACTGCCTCTTGTCCTGCCTCTTGGAACCATCGGAGTCTGTTTGTCTTCTTCACTCCCTGTGTTTCAACATATACCCAGATGTTAGGTTAAAATTAACGCAGTATAATTCAGCTGAGGATCTGTGTACATACACACACCTGCAGAGTTTAGCATTAAAATTAGAGCTCACTTATCCTATAGGAAGCCTGCAGCACTCAGGAAATTGCATGTGTGTTGCTGCTTGAATTACCAGAGACTCAACAGTAAAGTATTCATTTACTAAATGGTCCATGGTGCTTAAAGGCATATTATCCAAGGGTCTGGTTTTGAGGCAGAGCTAATCACTACCTGTTTGTTGCATACATACTCTATCTGAGCGCTCCACAAAACTTAGTCATCAGGATTCCACAGCAGGGAAGCCAATGGCATTCATGCAAGAGGAACTGTGATGTGGAAACAAGCCTCGGAAGTGTTTCCTTAATTTAGTGTGCAGTTTGAAAATCTCACTTTATTTGTTCTTGGTTGGGGTTTCTTTGATTTTGGTTTGGTTTGGTTTTATTGGTGGGTTTAGTGTGGGGTTTTTTGTTGTTGGGTAGGGTTTTTTGTTTGGTGTGGCTTTTTAATTCTCCCTTCCTGCCCCAGAATATAGTTCACACTCCAATATCTGGAAAGTGTGTCTGGAGGAAATGCAGAAAGTATAGAACTGAGGTAAACAGGCTTAAGACACCCTAGTCGGTTTGCAAAAGCCAGCCTAAGGATAGACAAATTCCTTTAAGTCAGAGCTGGATAGACCAAGGCTGATCCTGAACATAGCCATCCATGCTTTGTACTGCCTGTAGCTCTCCAATTTGTTGATAACAGCCACTTACTGGACACCGCTTAAGAACTCCACAAAAGTGAAAAGATCAATTGATTTCTAAAGGGCTGCAGTATTAGGTGACCCATTCTCTTCTCACAGCCATGCATCTCCCTCTTTGCAAACCGTCACACCACTGCAGCTTCTGAGGCTGCAACCCTACAGACAAGTGTTTCTTTTCTTAGGCAGTCCTATCCTCTCTCTGGTGCTGCAATGCTCCACAGATCCTCCTCCATAAAATTACCTTAAATGTTTTTCAATAGGAAGTCACAGAGATCTGGTAAACAGTGGAAAAAGGGGTACCCAGAGGTATAAAGAGGACAAAATGCTGACCTGAAAAGGTGGACAGGGAACCCCTAGAAACAACTCTGACAGCAAATCAGTAAGGCCACAGAAAATACAAGAAGTGTCAGAGCAGCAAGAGCGAAAGTAAACGTTCACTGAAAGGAAGAAATTACAACATTTAAGAGTAACAATGTAACTGAGGCCCTTCTTGTTTCCCTTAACAGATACAGATTAAGGTACAAGGCTTTTGGAGAAATGCTTAAATAAGAACATACATGCATCTCATCAATGAAATCCAGTTCACTTAGTTTTGAAAGCAAGCTCTTTGGTAGTTTTGTTTCCGATTCTTCAAACATTCAAAATGATTGGACAGTGTCAAAACCGCATCCTTAGCTGCACAAAACACAGGCTGAAATCCACCCAAAAATACTTATGATTATCAAAGTAGTGGCATATAACAGGAAAACAGTTGACTCTTCTACCTGTAATCTTTTATTTAGGAAATACTGGTTGAAGGCAAGTAAAAAGGAAGGAGAAGAAAGGAAGTGGAAAAAGAGTGACTGTTCTAGCAACCATGAGGATTCACACTGATGTAATCAAAGACTGAATCCCAGTTACAGGCATGTTGCAGTATCTTACCCACAGAGTAAATCTTCCTCATCAATGCCTCTGTCTCAGACATCAGACCTGAGATAATGTCTGCAAAGTGATCCTGAACTCACATCTTAACCAGTCTGACAACTACAGGCAAGAAATGGAAGGCGGTTGCCTGAATAACTAAAACATTTCCCCGGGCAGCACAAAACAAATTCTTGTCTAGAAGAATGGTATATATGGTGACCTGTGCAATCATAACAATGTTTATTGTTAATAAGCATTACAGTTGCACAGAAAAAAGCAGCCCCCAAGGCAGAACTGCATAAACCCCAGAGATTATGGATCTCAGCAAAGAGAAAATTTGCCCAAATGGGCCCTGCGCTACTGCAGGGCAATAACGAAGTGCATGTTTAAATTCCTTTCAAGGCAGCAGGAAAAGAAGCTCCAGCTTAGTGTTAAGCTTTTAACTTTACCTGACCAATTTGGATAGCTGCCTTAATTATGGTGCTTTACATCTCACATCAAAACAAAAAGGAAGTGTGCTTACTTTGTGATTCTGGGTTATTTCCAGATCTCTGCAGAGCCTGTTTGCTCTCTCCGACAGTGGATGTGGCCTGTATGTCAAGGTAAGAGCAGAAGGTAGGTATGTGCTCTATTGTTTCCTTGATGCTCCTGGCATTACCACCTACAACACAAGCAGTTAAATCTACAATCTGAGCAAACATATCAATAGCAGTGGTTGCTCCTCTGTCACAAATGAAAAAAAAACCCACAAGAGATGCTGTTATCAACTGCCAAGTTGTCACCATCTTCAAAAACAAGGAAACAAAACAGGCAGCTGAAGTAAACATGACTTCAAGGACTGTATCTCGAGAGCCAAGCCTTGTCCATGCTCCTGCCCCTCCCCAAGGCACTCCAGCTTAGAGTATTCAAACTGAAAATAAATTATCCACACACTGAAATTCATAACCAGCTGTAATTTGTCAGTGCTTGTCATACACAGAAACAACAAATCCACCCCCAGAATTGCCCTCTGCACTCATTCAGAGGAGATGTTTCTCAGATGGACCAGAACCTGTCAGCAGAGGCAGTGGCCCCATTTTGTTGTTGCAGAAGACAGCAACAAAGAGGTGACAAGGAGTTTACTAAAGTTCTGAGGCACATGCTTGCTCCCCAGCCCAGAAATCTCGTTTGCTCTCAAGTACTGCAGTCTCCATCATGCTTGATCAGTGCTTTTTGGCAGCTGCAGGGAAGATGTAACATGGGAAGACAGCCTGGATGTGTCCAAGAAGAGGGAAAACACATCTCACATTTTACCATTTTAATTCACAGGCATTGTTAAATGGGTGTTTGAACCGGATTAACACAAAAGGCTTTGCTGACTGCACTGCAAGATACTCTTCTTCATCATTTCCACCACTGACAGGCTGGGCCTTACCTGAGGCAGCTGGTTTGCAGAGTCGTCAAATTTTTGTTTCAGGTATCTGGTCATTAAAACACATTGTAAGGGTGGTTGCTCGTAGTGTTTTAGCACTCATCAAATACCATCAGAGTGAAGATGGAGAGTGAGCTAAGGAACCCCTCCTCAATGCTATTCACAAGAATATGGGGTGTTAGCACAATGACACCACTGCCTGGTCTAACCTTTTCTACAGAGACTGTAGACTGTTTCACCACTAATTCCTTGAACAGAATAAGAAGAAGAGGCAAAAGATGGGATATGAAAGGCAGGGTGAAAAAAGCTAGAATAATGGACTTTTAAGCAAGCCTGAAGGACAGTGACTAAACTAAAAATATCAGATAGTTGGGGCTGGCAGTTTGACCCACGGAAGCTGAGAAAAAAAACCTGCTGAGGCTAAACAGCTTGATTTTCAACTCACATTAATTAAAATATACTAGGTTTGAGGGGCGATGAATTTGTGCATTTAAGCTGCATTTGTCAGTTCACATATAAGCTGTATTTGGAGATCCTGCCCTTTTTCCCTTTTCTGTATACGTCTGACAGCATGGACTGTTCTCTGTCCAGCAGCCTCATTTTCCTATAGCTATAACGATTCGTATGTGGATGTTCAGTAATCAGTTCCTTCAAAATCAGAAGCTATAGGTTGTTGATACTCCCCTAAGCAATTTTCAGTCCCATCTGAGAGGTGGACCATCATTTTCTGACCAGAGGTTGCAAAACTAAAGGCTTTGGATCCTTCCATGTAGAAAAGAAAGAGACTCTGACATTTGAGAATGGCAAGAGGAATCCCACGGCTGCTGCCTGGGACTGCTTCATCTTTGGAAGCAGGGCTGAAAGGAGTCTCAAGAACACTTCAACCTTTTCCAGAGGCATAGGTACACTTTGGCCATTTCCATAGATGCTGCACAACCAGCCCTTAAACTCTCCAAAAGCAGACTTCAGACTCTCCGGAGTCTACCATGGTAATTTGCCATTCTTACCACTAGGCATCATCCTTATATCAACAAGAAACACTCTTGCCACCAGTAAACCCATTACATTTTGCCCTAGTCCCAGCTGACTTACAGGGCAGTTTATTTATGCAGAGGAAGCCACCAGGTAGAATTACATAAATACCTACTTCTTTCAAAATGCTGCTCAAATACAGTTTTCTGTTGTTCATATGCTGGCACTTTGGTTGCAAGACAGACAATTTTTGCCATTTTTCACAACTTTTCACCGTTGTGAAATGATGTTCGTGAATTGGAAGTGTCACAGAAGTTTTCCCACATGCTTTAAATGAAGAATGTGGAAGGTAAAGCACTGGTATGAAAGGGTGTATTTGTAAGCAGGAACCTGTCTCATCTGGATGCCCTGTTAACAAGGCAAGCTGACAAGGGGGTGTTACACTTCCAGACTCTCTGGGGACAAATTTGAACAAATGCTTGCTACTTACTCAGGTGGACAATCACCTCTTTCTCTCTTACAGTCTCAGTCTGTAAAGACCATGTAGCAGTCACTGGGAAGGAAAATGCATTTGAAGTTTTATTTGAGTTCTTTGAAATCACTGAGTCTATTTCTGCCCTTAGCATAGGCTTCCACATCAAATCAAACTATGTTACAGGCACCAGGCACTCTCAGCTTCCATCCTTGCATCCCCATGAAGGCTTGCTCCTCTCACTTTTCCTTCAGCACTCAGGCTCACTGTGCAGGCCACCCAGAGCTCTTCCGTGCCCCTGCCTCAGCTACCCCACCTGCCTCTCCAAGGCCCAGGGCAGAATCAGGCTAGCAAGATGGAAAACACAGGTAGAGAGAAAGAGCTCATTGATCTCTCTTTTGCTGCTGAACTTTGATCTTCTCAACTCAGTACTAAGCTACTGCAAAAGTTCTCTCTGCTGCTCTGATGTTATGGGCATTGCAGTACAGAAGACAGGGGACTCTCAGTGTAACTCATCCCATTTTTCCTTCAGCCTGCATACCAAATTTTTTAAAGATCTGCAAGGATCAGTGAGTAATTTTAGTTCAAAAATCTGCACCAGGGAGTGAGACAGCAGAAGTCAGCATGTGGAAATCTCAATATAAGCACTGGCGTGCCAAGAGACACGCCTGTCTTGTCAGTCGCTGTGCTGCCCTTGATCATTAAGTTCAGACTAGATTTGGATCTAGTCCTGTAATGAAGATTGCTTTAAATAAACAGCTGGGAAAGTTTGACTCAACCTTTACCCTTCCCTATCCTTCACAGCCCTCTCCAGCACAATCATTTTTTTAAGCAGCATGTTTTCTTACCTGTGAGGGCACATATCCGTGCGTTTCCCCATTGATAGCAGGCTCTGCAAGTTCAGTCTGGTAGCTCTGAGCCTTCTTTGGCCCAGGTGAAGACTGATAGATCTTTTCTAGGAGAGAACCATGTTTTTGTGAAGCATGTGGCAACAGAAACGCATGAAGTACATTGTGCCCCATACAGTTGCTATTTAAAGTGACAGAGCTAGAGAGAGTCCTTGCAGTCTACACAGAGCACTCTGGCAGACAAGCCTTCTCAACAGGACAGAAGCACCAGACAAAAATTTTATGTAAATTCAATGGCATACTTTTGTTACCACTCAGCGTGGTTCCTAAAATGAACTCAATTCAAGGTCTCGGCTGACAACTCTCACCTCAGCTGGTCTTTTCCAACTCAGAAAGAAAACACAGGGCTTATTTTCTCCCAAATATAAACACAGTATTCCTTTTAGCCTTCTGCTCTACAGACTTTTGAAGTTAATACTGTTTTAATTTATGGTCTGGTCAGAGGATTTGCACTTATGGAACAGGAACTAGAAACCACTGGTGGAGCAAAATTTGTCATATGAGACATCACAGCCATTGCACAGACCCTTTGCAGCCACATTCAGTTCTCTAAACTGGCTAATATCAGATCATGTATGAATTAGTTACATCAGAGAAGAGATGCACCAACAACAGTCCGGTGTTTGGAGACCTTTTTGATAATATGGTGACAGAACAACTTTGCACTAGAAATGTGGTAAACGAGGGGCAACCCCTAACATGTGCAATGCTCAGCACAAGATCCCTTAAACATTAAAACAGAAGTCAGAACTAAATCAAGTCAGAGATTCATACTGGTTCCTCAGTACCTTCTTTTGTGGCACACCACATCTGCATTCTTCAGGAGTCTAAGGAAATGGAGAATTCCAGCCACAAACTGTTCTAAGATCCTAAGACTTACCTGAAGCTGAACACAGATTTTCGCTGAGATTATTACTCATTCTGCTTTTTCAGAAAATGTCATTGTGGTTTCAAAGCTGTTCTCAGAGGCATGAGTCATTTCATCAACAACATTTTTGCCATTATCTGTACAATCACCAAAAAAATAGGCATGTTATTGAGCCTTTTGATTTAAAAGTGTTGTATTTTCTGGGATGACAGTGTGAAGGAGTCGGTCGCTAGCATGGAAAGATTATATAAAATGATGATGCACTTTCAAGTGAGATGGATAGCACTGAGAATTTTGGGTTTAAAAGACCTGCATACTCAATGAACATTAATCTATCCCATAAAAATCCAGGAAGATAATAGATTGGGAGGAAGGTTGTATCCTCTGTGTTTACTGACAAGATTACAGATTTAACCCAGACACTAACCACAAGCATGAAAAGGACTTAGGAGTTCAAAGAAGCTTTGTAAATTTAAGACTTTGTCCTCCCTTTCCCTCCACCCCTTGGAAGGACCTAGAAATTCTAAAACTATCTCTAGTCTTTATCTTACATGATAATTAAGAGAGGTTCCAAAGATGTTTGCTAAAATTTTCTTTAGACCTATAATTCTTACCTTCTCAAAGAACCCTCACTGGGCTTTAGATGAACAGTTTCATTGCAAACAGAACACATATCGCCAAGTGCTGCTATGGGAGATGGAGAAAGAGCACACTTGCAACCTAATCCAGCTCCAGAAAGAACACAATATCTGCAATTAACTTCTACTAGCAGCTTCTCTTAACTGTTGGCATTAAAACGCTTCCAATATGGACAACCTTTCTTCAGTAGGCTGGCTTTGGCTTTATTAAGTTGGATGTTAGCAGAAACTACCTCAAAAGACAGTGTTATCTTTAACTTATAAAATATAGCTGTCAACCAAATAGTATGTATAACCATCAGCTACATGAAATAACATCTACATGCATATAAGTATTTTCTTATATATTATTTTTATATAATTATTTATTTATTAACTATGCATATAATTTATATATAATAAAATATCCAGATAAGAAAATACCCACTTTTGACTACAACAATAAAAACATTTCAAAATAAGAAATATTGCTTAAGAAGCCACTTAAAAGTAGCTTGTCCCAGTTGCTAATTAAAAATAATTCAAAAAAACATTTATGGTTTGAGGGAAAGTTACTGTAGGTATAAAGAAATACAGTCCAGTTCACCTAAAATCACTTATCTTTCTTAATTATTTTCTAGTGAAGTACTGTATTCCATTTTAAATTTCCCATGCTGCAGGATACTCATATAGGTATTTTTCAAGTGGGTGAAGGTAGACTCAACAACAAAAGCAAAATCTTATTAGAGGAAATTCTGCATTTTTACAAAATATGAACATAGCCACTTGGTAAATGCTGCTTATCAACTTCTCAAAGAAAAAAGTGTATGATCTCCTCTGGTATATTTGAATTGTATATTCACTTTCTAGAATATACAATTACTAATCATATTTTAAAAGGAAACTTTGCATTTATCTAAAGTCAAGCAACCAAAAAGATGGCAAAAAGTGAAGTACAGTAGAAGGGAGGGAAGAAGATGAAAATCTTATCAGCTTGGTACCTTCAGAGCCTTGTATGCTGTCTGATTCTGTTTACCAAAAAAAAAAGGCATCATTCATAACCATATGGGAGGAAAAATACTCAAAAAATAATTTCTGAGAGTTTGTAGGGTAGTACCTGTATTTCATTTTGTATAAGAGACATTTTAAATTTTAAAGTAAAAAAGTTTTCTATTTTTAAACAAAAATGAGCAATGCAGTCTGATGGTATCTTTTTAAATTAGTCTTATTCCCCTGAAAAAAAAAAAAAAAAGTTACTGTCTGGTAAAAGAATAGGAAATGAGCATCATAAAGACAGTTCACATTTTACCTTCTCTCATATCCCACAGTCCACTTGCATAGTAATATCCTGCATTATCTAGTGCCAGCTGAAGGCTTTTTGGCCAGTTTTCCTTACCGGATTGACAGAGACATTCAGTGGGCCTAGTTATGCCAGTTGCTTTGCTTCTGTATTCACTAATCTGCACACACAAAAGAACAGAAGCTGCTGAGTGATCAAAACCACTATTCTTTGATTGGTATTTTGATTTGTTTTGTCTGATGTTCAGTTGAAAGTTGCATTTCCTTCTCACAGAATAAAAGGTCTCCAATAAAATTCAGTCATTTACCTACCACTGCTGCAATTCTGCCAGCATAGGCGTACACTAAACTCAGCCAGGCTACATCAACAGGTAGGCTATTTGCTTAAATATTCACAAGGTCTGAAACATCACAGAGCTGCTCTGTGAATTTTCATCTGGCAAGGTCCTTTGTAATAAGATGTGTCTGCCATAAACCTGTGAAGGTTAACCAATTAAAAAAAAAATCACAGAATGGCAAAATGCAAAAGTACAAAATTAATGGCAGGCCTGATGTTTCTTCAGATGCAATAGCTTTCCAAATGTTACCTATCTCCATAAAGAAATATCACTTTAAAAATAAAATAGCTGCAAACAGCTCTTCTCAGGAGTCACAAGGAGCATGAACACCTAACAGATTCCTTTACACAGCATCAATAACGTCTTATTTACCAGTTGTAAGTTATGAGTGATGGGTAATACCACTTGTTATCAGTCACAAATAACGACACTGAGCTAGAACTGTGTAACAGTACAGCAGTTTCACATCCAAAGGCAATGAAAATGTTGACAACTTCTGTGACACAGCATTTAGCTAATTACTTCAGACCAGAAGTTTCATTTCACCCTACAATCATCCCTCTGGGTGCTGACAAAACTCAAAGAGCCACGCAGTTTCTAGGGGTTGCCACAGTTAAGGTAATAGACTGTGTCCAATCCAATGACAAGAAGGAATTAATTTAGGCAGCATCTAAATGTCACTTTGCCTACTTCCATCTGTATTTTCAGGAGAATTATTACAGTGTGAATGTTCCAGAAAGGGGTCTATTTCAAAGGCATAGCGAGGCACCCATTTCACTGTATATGTGGCATCTCCCAGAGCCCCTGATGTGTCTTCACAGGAGCCTGGACTCTGCAAAGACATACAGCTGATCGCTGTCCATGCCAAAACCACCCCATCCTGCTTCCCTCCCTGCAGCCCCTCCACACGCCACCTAACCAGCTGAGCACAAGGGGTGAAGAATGAGATATGCAGGTGCAGCATACAGCACTGCTGTAGGAAGCTACAGCCACGCAGCAAAGCCTCCTCTAACCAGAAGAAAGTAAAGCCCCTTCCCAGGGGACCACAGCTGGCCATCCTCCTCACTGAGCAGCCTGACAGATGGGCACAAATTCATCCCACAAGTGAGGCAGCCAGCACTTCTCCACAGCAAAACCAGGCAAATACCGGGGGTTTACCATTAACTGTACCTGCAGGACCTCATCACACTCCCTGTCTATCATGCATGTGCTTATGTGAGGCATGGGTGTTACCGAACCAGTTTCTAGCATTGTTGCTTCTATCTGCTTCAACAGCTGTTGGTACAACTCCAGGTTTTCCAGTCTGAAGTCCCAGTTTTCATTTGCTTCTTCCAGCTCACTGCAACCTTTCAGAAAAATGAATTGTTACTGTGAATTCAATCTCTAGCTAGAATAGGTAGGAACAAGCTGAATAAACACTTTCTCAGCAACACTGGATAAATTAAAATTATTTTGGCCTGTAGCTGACAAAAATCTAGGTGATTCACACATAGTTTTTATAAATTGACTGTTTTCCTTTACAGCACTTTTATGTATGGCAAAAAAAAAACCCACCCCAAACCAATCCATGCCAGAAGAGCAGTAACATTTGCAAAGAGGAAAAGGAGCTTCACAATGTCACAGCTCACTTCATCCAAGCAGCCATGACCATGCCCTTCCTTCTACACACACAATACTTGGATTCTTACAGACTGTGATACTTTTCCACAGGATTCCCCAAAGCACAAGACACTACTCAGAATCACAAGCACCTTTGTCCCCTTTTCTTTTATTTACCAGCCCTTTAAGTTTTAGTCCTGTCCTTGGCTCCATGTTCTTTCAGAAATCCGTATTGTATTGGATTCAAGTCAGTCCCTGACTGAAAGCAGTGCAGATACCTGCAGCCTAGGCAGTCAGCAAACCGCTGAAAATACTGTCCTGGAACAGACAGTGGCAGGGAATCTTATTTAGAGGGATTGTGTGATTTGCTGTGTAAGCTTAAGACATGGAAGAAAGCAGGGCAGGGTCCCAGAGACCTGATACAATAGAACCTACATGTATAGAGGAAAGCTGGCAAATCCTGGTAATTTTACACCTTCACAATTTCTTCTGTCACATTTTGGAAAGGAAATTGCATTAGGACCTCGCACATCCAGCACTGATAGCTACTGAGCGACAATCATCTCATGTATAAACTATTATATGGTTACTCCTTGAAACATAAGACTTTTAAGACCTCTGAATAATTTTTAGAAATCAGTCCCTAATATAAGACTCTGTCCTTGAATGAAGTTATTGCCACCACATGACACCCACGCACCCCCTGAAACCCATTCGGTTTTCTCTTTCAGAGGATTTTACTACCTTCAATTGTATTTGGTGAGAACAACGGCTGCCTTCTTTCGTCCTTATGCCCCCTGAGACAGACGCGCAGCCCCTCAGCGGGGCTTTATGCTGCACCCCGAGGCTTCACGCTGCCCCGTCACTTCCACTGACTTTCCCCACAGCTGCAGTGGTTGCGGCTGCTTCCCGGGCGGCGTTTCCCAGCCTTCAGGGAGCTGTGCGCCCAGCCCCTGCCAGCCTACCTTCTCCTACCGCATCTCACCTGGATGTGGCGAGACCCGGCCGCAGAAGGCCCAGGACAGCGGGGCGGCCCCCGCGCCCCCGCGTAAGGGGGTGCCCCCCAAGCAGAACCCAGCGCTGGCGGCGGGAGCGGACCTGCGGCAGCCGCGCCAGCCCTGCCACCCCGCTGCGGGCTGCACCCAGAAGCAGCGCGGCAGCCGCCGGATCCCGCTCCCCCGCCTCCAGCAAACACCCGAGGCAGGGGAAGCGGGAGGGGGCGGACCAGAAGCGGCGGCGGCGATCGGAAGGTTCCGAGCCGGCAGCGGGAGGGCCGCAGGCGCAGCGCCGGGGGAGGCCGTGGCCGCCGCCCCTCGCCCTCGGGCGGCCCGGCCGTCACGGCGCGCCGGGTGGCGGCGCGGTTCGGGCTGCCCCGCTGTACCGCCTGCAGCGCTGCGGGCCGCCCCTCGCTCCGCCGTAGCGGAACGGCTGGCCTCGCACCGCTCCCGGGGCGCGGCCCCTGCCCGGGCGGCACCGGGGGAGCCGGCGGGGAGCGGGAGGAACGGCCCCCGAGGGCAGGGGCAGCGGGAGAATGGAAACCCAGGGCAGGCCCGGACACCGCGCAGCTGCCCCTGGCGTCTGCCCCGAGCGAAGGAAAAAGGAAAAGGGGGGGGGGGGGGCTGCGGGGTGGGGTTTGGAAGGGCTGTGAGCAGCCGTTTGCGGCTGTCTGCGTGAGGGCGAGCACAGCGAGGTAACAGGGATGGAGTCATCACTCTACCCTCTCTGCCTTTTGCCCCCTGAAAACCCTGAGCTCGTTTTTATGGGCTGTATCCTGGTTTTTAAAAGACTGGAAAAACAATTTCTACAGCAAGGCAAGACCCCTGCATGCTCTGAACAAGTGCTTGCTAAGCTGCTAGCGTTAGTACAGCTTGGGAGCATCAAAATGAAAAGGTCTGTCAGACTGCCCTGTAGCCAGGCAGCCAGCATCAAAGGACATGGCTGGCCCAGAAAGGGGGCCAGCAGGTTGTAGAGCTGGAAGCAGCCACAGTTCAGAACTGCTGCTAAACATGACAACTACATACGCTAACCTTCCTCTAACCATCAACGTATAGGGTGGATGCATCCAGCTGTTTGCAGCTTCGTAAATCTCATGTTCAAATAGATGACTGACAGGTACTGGCCTGATAGAACATACCTGCTTTTTAAAGGCAAGGTAATAAAAGACCACTGAGCAATGGGCTTGCTCTGGAAGGATGCGAGGGGGGAGCCCAGAAGGAAGTGCTACCATTGGTATTGCATTTTCTATCTGTTCTAGTCCATCTTTACTCTCAAGCATTTAACAGGTCTTACCTTTCTTTCTCTTGAGTCTTCTCTTTTGTCTGTTCTGTTTAAAGCTGTTTCTAAAGAGGTTATAGGAAATTTCATTTGAAACACCCCCTGTACCACTGGATGTAGCATTGTGGGCCATTGTCCTCTCAGAAGGCCCTGGGATAGGAATGACTTGCATTTGGACTCTTAGTATGAACCCTATGCAGTGAAATGAACCAGGGAAATGCCACAGTCAGCTGAAGGTTATCCACCCCTAGCTGGGGAAACATCAAACAGCTGGGAGAGGACAGTTTCTATGGCAAGAAAAAGACAGGTGAATAAGCCCTAAACGGCAGCATCAGTCACTTCTCCGTTCTTTGTATGTCCCTCCAGTGCTGTGAACAAAGCAGGAGCTCCCCAACCACGCTGTGCTTGAGCTCAGCCTCCAGTGTCATGGTTTAACCCCAGCTGGCAACTAAGTACCCCTTACTCACTCCCCTCCCCCCTGCCCCCAGAGGGATTGAGAGTAGAATCGGGAAGGAACATAAAACTTGAGGGCTAAGAACAATTTAAGAATTGAAATAAAATAAAATTAAAACAGTAATAATAATAATAGTAACGACGACACCAATTACAATGACAATGAGGGAGAAGGGGAGAGGAATAAAACCCAAAGGGAAAGGGAGTGGGTGGGGAGTGATGCACAGCACAATTACTCACCACCTGCTGACCAACGCCCAGCCAGTCCTCCAGCAGAAACCAGCTGGCCCTGGCCAGCCCCTCCTGATTTATACATTCAGCATGATGTCCCATGGTATGGAATATCCCTCTGGCTGGTTCATGTCACCTGCCCTGGCTGTGTCCCCTCCCCATTTCCCGTGCCCCTCCAGCCCTCTCGCTGGCAGGCCCCAAGGAACTGAAAAGTCCTTGACTTAGTACAAACATCACCCAGCAACAACTGAAACCATCAGTGTGCTGTCAGCATTGTTCTCACACCAAATCCAAAACACAGCACTGCACCAGCCACTAGGAAAAAAACCTAATTCTATCACAGCTGGAACCAGGATGCAGAGAAAGGCGCATCAGCCCTCAATTACAGAAGAACAGAAATAACAACTGTTGAGTTTAATATTAATATAAGCAAAGAGGTACATTAATTTTTTCCTCTTGATCATGCATTGTGCCCTCCCAGAAAAGCCCAGATTTCCTAAAACAAAGAACGCAAACTTTCTCCTCCACAACCCCCCAAATTATTATTCTCCCTCCAACCACCTGCAAAGCCAGTATTTCCAGGCAGAGACACAGGCCACCCTCCCCTTTAGCTCTGTGCATATGCCCAAGTACCACATCCACACCTCAAGAGGACATAAATAGTTCAAAATAAATAAATCATATGCACAATTAAAGAATTAATTCAGTAATGAGTCTGGGATTCTGGTTTGACATTATACCTTCCAGCTCCTTATTTGGTATGGAAAGGAAGGACACCGATTGTTCCTGTTCACTTCTATCAAATAAGTGAAGTTGGTTAATTTGCAGCTAAATGATCTGTCAAACAACCTACTTTGACTTACCAGGGATCACTTTTGGTTTTGTTGATCCAGTCTGCTGCAACAAGAAGATCCCTTAGGGCTTAATTTCCTTGTAACAGGGTGGAAGTGTCAGCCTTCAGGCTAGTCACACAGCTCACCCTGCAGGGTGCAGCTACCAGATGGGCCAGTAACAGACACAGTAGAGACCAGTTCGTGCTCAGCAGCTGACTTCACTTTTCAAGTGCCTTTTACAGCTTTCGCTCTACCAGTGACAAGCAATTTTAGGACTCAAGCTCTGTCTAGCACAGAGAGAGTGTGTTTAGGGACTCAAAAATCATTGCTGCAGCTGGGTAGGAAACACCCTGCACCACAGAAACACAGTCCTGTGCTTCATCTGAGAGCAAGAGGGAAACAAACTCCTTGCCTGTCACTTGTCCAGCCTTCCAGACTGATGCACTGCTCTGAAACAAAGCTGGCACAGGGAGAAAGCACCTGCATACAGGAGGTGGGATGACACCTACTGAGGAGGGTGGTTCCAGGCAGTGAGTAGGGACCAGTCACACCAGGCTGGAGATGCATCTAGTGAGAGCAGGTGGCTCTCCCAGCCTTGTGTCTACCTGTGTTGTGTTTGCAGGGCAGTGGTGGAGTGAGCTGTGGCCTGTTGAATCTTCCACACCCATGTCTATGGTGGCTGTTTTATGCTGCTCTCGCAATCAGTGTTTGGGTGCTGCAGTACAAGTGGTGGGTTGCAGTGGATAGGAGGGTGCTGCATTGTGTCATGTGAGAACAAGCCATGGCACTAGGAATGCCTTAATATGCTCACACTGCTGCAACTCATGGTGCTGAGCAGTTTCCTGGAGATCTTTCTAGGCCAGGCTGTAGGAAAAGTGTCAGGTTTTGCCTCTAAAACGCTTGTGGCACTTGGAAGGATACCCAAGTGACCTACCAAATATCCTGCTTTAGAGTGCAGTCCGGTGTCTCATGGCGGGAATGCTGCTGCTGTGGTCCATGAGTCACATTTTTCTGCCATTTTCAGAGCAGAGCCTGTGGCTGTGGGTCTCAGCTTTAGATTTTGTAGGTCCAACTTTCTGCAGGTTGCCAGCTGTAGAATTTCCCCAGGACCACCAAGCAACTGGATACATGGCAGAGAGTAGAGCACCAGAAGTGGTCCTGAGGCTGATGGCCAGCCTTAGCCAGAAATTAAACTGATGGGAGCATAAGCAAAGAAAACTACCAGGCGTAAGTGTTTGGCCAAGCCTGACCTGTCCCTGGAGTAGTAAGGCAGTAATGGGAGAAACTGCCAGAGAACAGTTGTGGAAGGAGACTACTGGGGAGCCTGAGGGTGACAGATGGCAGAAGATGTTGAGAGGGGGGAAATGCTGATTTACCAGTGTTGCTCGGCATGGGTACACAGTCAGCAAATAAGGGTGCTGAATCAGCAAGATGGGGGCAGGTGAGGAAAGCATGAATGGGGCAGGTTGATTATTTCAGAGGGGAAAAGTGAGAGGAAGCAAATATCAGGCCAAAGACATTTACTGGGTAGACTGAGTGTGTAAGGATAGTTGCTGCAGGGACCTACACAGTGTGTGTGTGTGTGTGTGTGTGTGTGTGTGTGTGTGTCTGCGCACAATGGTCTTTAACGCAGCCACAGGTGCCCACTGAGCACATATTTAACCACATTTCTGAACCCTGGTGGTTTCTAAAATATCAGAAAGTTAAGTAAAAAATTTACTGAATCGTCTTGGAAAGTCTTCACCAAAAGATCACCCCTCATCCCTAAAGCATATGCAAGCCTTCCACTGCAAATAAATTGTTCCATGCTTCAGTAAAAAGAAACATTTTTTAAAAATGCAGTTTAAAAAGTGCTATTAAATATAATCTTTTTCATAACCCATTAACACTTTCCCTTTGCTTGACTGAGTCATCTAAGCACTTAAAAAAATTCCCAATATTTGATGGAGACACTAACTGGCCAACAGTTAAAAACACAAAATAAGCACCGGTATTTGTGGGAGCTTTTTAAATTCTCACACATACACACCTGCACCTTTTCCTGTATTTGGAACAACAGAAGCAGCTTGCAAGTGCAGTGACTGCTGAATGCTGAATGCTGATGCTGAACGCGAGGGAGGACACAGCTTTGTGTCTCCAGTCCTATAACAGGTTATGAGCACAAGACGTAGCTCACACAAATGATTCCACCAAAAAGGATGACTTAACATGCCCAAAGCAAAGTATTCACAAGACACATGTCAAAGCATCCTACCTAAGAGACATTTTCACTAGTTACAGGGGTGTATTATGGAGGAAAATGAAAAGGCAACAGACTTAAATCCTTTGTGTTGAAATTACACCCCTTCACGGCCGTTTTCGTGTGTAACACAACCAGTCGCAACTGAGAACTCTGTAACTTAATCACGGAAGAAAAATTTTGAGTACTAGCGTAGACGAAACACCTCCTGCTCCGCAGGTGAAGGAATCCTTACAACCAGCGCAGCCAGCTGCAGCCAGCCGTAACAGGCAGGCGATGGCGCTCACCTCCTGTCTGCAAGCCTTGAGCGCCGTCTGCAGCTCAGCACGAAGTCTATAAAGAAATGCATTAAAATATAGTACTGGCTAATGTTACTTAATAGGAAAGAAACAAGCCTAGAGCAGACCTCAAAGTAAAACTTCTAACCAAACGCACCATCGTGGCTGTTCTTCAGGAACTGAGATTTCTACTTAATATCTGCTTATTACTTAATATTACTTAATATCTTCTAGTTGTCAGATGCTGAATATTCTTGCTCAGAACTCCAGTCTTTCCAGGACTTTTCTGAAGCTGCCACCTTTCAAAATTACACCCTCTCCTGATATCTTTTTTTCCTCCAGATACCCCTGGTAAAGTTCCACTAAGAGGTGAGGGTCTGCCCCACAGTATTTTAGTACCTTGCCTTTTCTCGTTGGAACTGAGGTCAGAATCAGGCCTGAAATCAGAATACTTGGGTTTCTTTTTTCCCAACTAGATCTTAGACAGCAGCAAAACCCTGAGGAAAATCACTAATACATTGTGAGTATGACCAATGAAAACCTTAATAAAGGATGGGAATAAGAATTAAATATTGAATCAGAAAGAAATATTGGTAATATTTTCCCTTTGTAGATGAAATATGACAATATTATAGTAGTGTACAGGGAAATTTACAACCCAAGACATAATGGAGTAATATAAGGGGTTAAGTAAGCTCCACAAGTCTTTTCCACACTGCTCAAAATGGGAAAAATATCCATCTTGATTAAATAATTTCATATAATTCATAAAATCAAATGTGGTTTTGAATAATTAAAGAAAGCACAGAAAGCTCAGGGTTGGAAGGTACCTCCGGAGATCATCTAGTCCATCTCCCTGCTAAAGCAGGTTCTCATAGAGCAGGCTGTACAGAATTGCATCCAGGTAGTTTCTGAGTGTCTCCAGAGATGGAGACAACACAACCTCTCTGGGCAGCCTGTTCCAGTGCTCCGGCACCCTCCAAGTAAAGATGCTTTTCCTCATTTTCAGGTGGAACTTACTGTGCTGCAGTTTGTGCCCACTGCCCCTTGTCCAGTCACTGGACATCTCTGAAAAGAGCCCGGCCCCATCCTCTTGACACTCACCCTTAAGGTATTTGCAGTCATTGATGAGATCCCCTCCAGGCTAAAAGGGCCCAACTCTCTCAGCCTGTCCCCATAAGGCAGATGCTCCAGTCCCCTCATCATCTTCGTACCCCTCCACTGGACCCTCTCCAGTAGCTCCCTGTCCCTCCTGAACTGGGGAGCCCAGCACTGGGCACAGCACTCCAGATGGGGCCTCACCAGGGCAGGGTAGAGGGGCAGGATCACCTCCCTCCACCTGCTGGCCATGCTCCTCCCAGTGCCCCCGGGATCCCACTGGCCTTGGCCACCAGGGCACACTGCTGGCCCATGGGCACCTCGCTGTCCACCTGCACTCCCGGGTCCTGCTCCGCAGAGCTGCCTTCCAGCAGGTCAGCCCCAGCCTCTGCTGGTGCACCGGGTTGTTCCTTCCTAAGTGCAGGACCCTACGCTTGCCTTTGCTGAATCTCCTGAGGTTCCTCTGCGCCCAACTCTCTGGCCTGTCCAGGTCTCGCTGAATGGCAGTGCAGCCTCCTGCTCTGTCAGCCACTCCCTCCAGGTTTGTATCAGCAGCAGCTTGCTGAGGGTACACTCGGTCCCTTCATCCAGGTCATGGATGAATAAATTGAACAGGACACAGCACCGACCCCTGGGGAGCACCACTGGCTACAGGCCTCCAGCGCAACCGTGTTGCTGATCACAACCCTCTGAGCTCTGCCATTCAGCCAGTTCCCAAAGCACCTCACTGCCCGCTCATCTAACCCACACTGCCTGAGCTTTGCTATGAAGGTATTGTGGGAGACAATGTCAAAAGCCTTGCTGAGGTCAAGGTGGACTACATCCACCGCTCTCCCCTCGTCTACTGAGCCAGTCATTCCATCCTAGAAGGCTGTCAGATTGGTCGGCATGTTTTCCCCTTGGTGAATCCATGTTGCCTCTACCTGATAACCTTCTTTTCCTCTCCATGCCTGGAGATGACCTCCAGGATGGGCTGTTCCATCACCTTGTAGTTTCCCGGGTCCTTCTTCCTGCCCTTTTTGAAGACTGGAGTGACAGTGGCTTCCCTGCAGCCCTCAGGCACCTCCTCTGTCCTCCCTGACCTTTCAAACTTGATGGAGTATGGCTTAGTAATAGCATCTGTCAGCATCCTCGGCAGTCAGGGGTGCATCCTGTCAGGACCCATGGATTTGTTGGTATCAGGTTTGCCTAAATGACCCCTAACCTGATCCTCCTAGATAAAGGGAATATCTTCCTTTCTCCAGACTTCCTCTCCTGCCTCCAGGGCCTGAGAAACCTGAGGGCTGGTCCTGGCGGTGAAGACTGAAGTAAAGAAGGCAGTGAGTAACACTGCCTTCACTGTGTCTCTCATCACCAGGGCACCCACCTGATTCAGTAGTGGGCCCACAATTTCCCTAGTACTTGAAGAAACCCTTTTTGTTCTTGACATCCCTTGTCAGCTTTAATTCCAAATGGACCTTAGCCTTCCCCATCACCTCCCTGCATGTTCTGACAACATCCCCATATTCTTCACAAGTGTACTGTGCCTTTTTCCCCATCCCATAAGCTTCCTTCTTCTGTTTCAGGTTTGCCAGAAGCTCCCTGCCCATCCATGAAGGTCTGCTGTCCCCTTTGCTCAATTTCCTACTCGTAAGGATGCACCTATCTTGAGCTTGGAGGAAGTGATGCTTGAATATTAGCCAGCTCTCTTGGACTCCCTTACCTTCTAGAGTCCTAACCCATGGAATTCCTCCAAGTAGGTCCTTGAAGAGGCCAAAGTTAGCTCTCCTGAAATCAAAGGCTGCAGTCCTACTTACTGTCCTGCTTCTTCCACACAGGATCCTGAACTCCACCATCTTATGGTCAGTGCAGCCAAGGTTGCCTCCAGCCTTCACATGCCCAACCAGCCCTTCCTTATTTGTGAGTACAAGGTCTAGGAGCACATCTGGCCTTGTTGGCTTCTCCACCACCTGTGTCAAAAAATTACCATCAATGCTCTCTGCAGGAACCTCCTGGACTGTGTGTGCCTAGCTCTGTTGTCTTTCCAGCAGATATCAGGATGGTGGCAGTCCTCCTTGAGGACAAGAGTCTGTAATCATGAGGCTCCATGATTACGTGTCTGTAGGAGGCTTCATGGACTTCCTCTTCCTGATCAGGTGGCCTGTAGTAAACCCACAACAGTATCCCCCATGTTGGCCTGCCCTTTAATCCTTACCCATAAGCTCTCAACTCATTCTGCATCCACTCCTAGGCAGAGCTTGATGCAATCCAGTTGCTCCCTCACATAAAGAGCAACTCCACTACCTCTCCTTGCTGGCCTGAATTTCCTAAAAACTGCATAGCCATCCATGACAGCATTCCAGTCATGGGAGCGATTCCACTGTGTCTCCCTGACTGCAATGGCCCTGGGACCGCACATAGAACTCTTATTCTTCTTGTTTGTTCCCTGTGCTGGGTACATGTTGGTGTATAGGCATTTCAGAAAGGTAACTGAGCATGCAGGTTTCCCAGGAGGGGCAAAAGAGGATCCACCATAGCCACACACAACCCTGAGGGAACTGGCCTTCTGGTACTCATCTTGGGAGGCAGCTAAGGAAAGCATGTCACTGCTCTGGTTGGCCTGGCTTATTCCCCAGCTGAATGTGATGGTGTAAGCATTGCCATTTTGGATCCTTCACCCCACACCCTTCAGTTTAAAGCCCTCTTCACAACACAAAGCTGGCCAGCCTGCTGCCAGATATTCCCTTGCCTCTTCTAGGCAGATAGATCCCATCCCTCCCTAAAAAACTATGGTAAAAAAATATCCCATTGTCATAGACCCAAACCTTTCACAATGGCACCAGTTATGAAGGCAGAAATTGATGTGTTACATGTCTGTTTCTGGCTGCACCCTTTCCTCTTACCAGTAAACTGAAGGAAAAAATAACTTGGGCACCAAAACTTTTCACTGACACCTCTGGGGCTTTACAGTCTTCCTTGATTCTGCCCCAGTTCTGGCTTGCAGTGTCATTCGTGCCCATGTGAAAGAGTATCAGAGGACAGTAGCCTGTGCCCTTGCAAGCTGTGGTACCCTTTCAGCAACATCTCAGACCTTAGCTCCTGGAAGGCAACGTACCTCATGTACTTTCTAGTCCGTCCAGCAGATGGGTGCCTCAGTGCCCCTTAACAGTCACCTACTATGACCACCCGATGTTTCTGTTTGTTGTAATTGTAGTGTGTAGTGTAGTTTCTCCACGCAGACCTTGTGGTGTCTATAGGTGTTAAAGCTTCATATCTGTTCTTGGTTGTGATGCTAGAGGGTAGAGAGTGAAGCAGAGTCCTGCCGTTGTGGGTCACCAGGGTCCAAGGTGACCCATTCTCTGTGCTGCCCACTATAGGAGCAGGGTCCTGAAACCACCTCTCTGTTTCTGTCTTGGCCTCTCTAATACTGTGCAGCCTTTTAACCATCTCCTGCAACTTGGACACCTAACGTAACAGATCATCAGCCTGTGCACACCTTGTGCAGGTACTTACCTTTTCTTCAGGAGAAGGATCAGGGCACTCATGGCGACCTGCTGCCTGTACTGAAGTCTCCTTCCTTACTGGCTCCATCTGGGTGGACACATCAGACATCTCAGGGGCTTCCTTTGTAGCAACATTGCTTTTGACTCAGAGGCAAGTGCCCGCCATATTGGCAGAGACCTAGAGCACATCCCTGGGCTGTGGGCCTGCAGGCAGGGTGCAGGGTCCTCCCACGCCAGCGACCATGCCACGCACTGGCTGCTGCTGCCACCCCTGTTTGCCTGCCCTGCCAGCACGCTCCCCAGGGCCTGCTCTATCTGCGCGGTTGCTCCTGGCAAGGCCCAAGCCATGTCAGCATGATTTGCAATAGCTGCCAGCTCCTGGTGCTGGCTCTTCTCCTCTGGTCTCCCTGGCTCTGGGAACCCTCCTGTCTGCCTCGATCAAGCACTCAGCCGCAAAACGTAACCATTGTTATTTCTCACGGACTGAATGATCCTGCAAGCAGAGGCTGCCAAAGAGACGTTAGATACTTGGCAATGCACCTAGCCCAGGTGCTGCATCGTAGTTTGAAGAATGTCTGTGCACTCTGCAGTAATGAAAGGATTAGGAATTGCAGCCTGCTTCGCGTGTTGTCTTCCAGCAAAACCTTTATGCTCTTCTGCCACAATGGAATCTAGCATCTGATCTCACATGACATTACTTACTATTTAATGATTGCATTTAGTTAATTATTAATTAAATATTAATTAATTTAATTATTAATTAAACATTAATTAATTATTCTTTGCATAGTGGGCTGTTACTGAGTAACTTATGAAAATGGGCAGTTTTAAAGATCACCTTAGGTTCATTCTGTAGAAAAAAAACCTGCTCAGAAGGCTATTAAGTTGACTTTCAGGTCTGATACAAGTCTTGATCACCAGAGGGAGTTACAGCATAACATGTTAAAACATTTCTCAGGTGAGTA
The DNA here is from genome assembly GCF_023634085.1 of Falco cherrug. Taxonomy (NCBI): domain Eukaryota; kingdom Metazoa; phylum Chordata; class Aves; order Falconiformes; family Falconidae; genus Falco; species Falco cherrug. Next base: position 68,728,061 of record NC_073720.1, on the reverse strand, counting down.
CACAGGTGAGTACAAGTCTTCCACACAAAACATGAGGGACTACAGATCTAATTAATTTTGTATTGACATACGTAGTTGATGTTTCTTAGCTACTTACCATACATATCATATTATGCACTCAGGACCATCAAAGAGGTCTTTTGGGTCTCAGTGCAAAAGAAAATCTTGTTCCTGGGTACTTCACTTTCACCAGCATAGGCATGGAAAGCAGGAGCACGTGCATGTTGCAAAGTGTTGAGGATGTGGGAGGAATGGAGGATCCCTGGGGAGCGAGGTGGGGATGCATGTAAAAAGCCAGGTGGGGAAAAGGGCACTCTGGCTCCCACAGGAACCTTACTTGCTGCCACATCCCCTTGTCCCTCAGCAGCCCTGCTCCTCTGTTTGGATCCAACGTAATCCTTAAACAGAGGCATCAGCCCACAAGCAGCCTTTTTACGAAAGATGACTATGATGGAAAGAAGGCCTCTGAAATTCCTGGGTTTTCTTATTAATATGTTCTTGAGTTACAGAAGGGAAATCCAATTACCCGTGGAAGAGCTGCTACCCATTGTTCACCCTGTCACTGCAACCCACATGGTGCTCTGGCTTACACTGTCTGGCATCAGGTTTGCATGACAAGCCATGCCAAACGCTTTTGCAAAGCTCCCTAGTGAACTTTATGGCCCTTTGTCTGGGCTATCAGAGAGAGGAAAACAGCTGCCTACTACTCTAATCTCTCCCCAGAGGCAAACTGAGGTTTCTGTGTTTTGTGGCACAGGTCTCTGATCATAAGACGAAACATTAAGTTTCAGCTGCCATATCTGAAGATAGACAGGGAAGCTGGAAATTAGGCCAGGCATAGAAATTTTAAAACTGGTTTTAATGCTTGCTTGTAAAACGTTTCAGATAGCAGCTTGTGGTTGTCCCTAGCTTACACCTGCATTCAAGAGGGCACTTTCTGAGAGTACCTGGTCCCCAAACCTCCCTCAGAAATGGAGCTGGGGGAGGAACAGCAGATGGAGAAGGATGTACAAGCTACATTCCACCATCTCATCACCTTTTCACAAGCTGGCAGTATGGATATCAGGCCATAGAGCAGGATTCATGGACAGGGTATAAGGAAGCAGTAATATTTAACTTTACCACAAAATTTTAAAAATATTTACCACAAAATCACTCTCTATGAGAGATGCAGCAACCAGCTCTGTTCAGAGACCCCTCTGTTATTTCTGACCATGACCCTGTGATGCCTGTTCAATCATTGTGTCCTATGATGTCAGAAATCAATCTCTCAAATACACTTATTAGTTAGTCCTACTTGAGGTCTTCTCTCAATAAAGCCAATAGGATTTAGAAGGATGATATTTTCCTTATTTACTCTGAAATAACTAATATGACCAATTTGCTGAATTAGAATAGTGATTTTTATGGATAGACAATATACAAGAAAACAAAAAAGCAATAATTTTGTAAAGAGCATCAATGAAATAATGGAAATGAAGGCTTGCAATAAAAAGCAGTATACTGTATCACAGGTGAGTGAGCAAAGGAAGATCAGGTTATTCCACATGAACATGAATGTATGAAAACATGTAGTCCTGTTCCTTGCTTATCACACTGGGTTATCACTTCACAGCAAGAGAGTCACTGTGAGTTACAGGCATTAGTGAAATTAGTATTTGTATCCTAACAAATACATCTGTCTCGTAACATGTGAAAGACATATTTTTCAGAGCTCTAATTCCTCTTGTTCAACACACAGAAGTCACACAACCCAATGCAAATAGAAAGATTCACACTCAAATTGTTATTTCCCTTTGCTACTTGTCCTTTTTATAAATTTGCCGTTTGACAAGGCACACTGATCACCTATTAACGCCAGCATTAGAGTGTGTTACCCTGTGGGAAGGGGAACGTGTGGGTTAAACTGTGAGGCATGACATTTCTTCCCTTTGTGGTCATAGGACCACTGGACAAGCGGGCTGGCAAGGACCATGGGAGGTCTCCACTCCAACCCCCTGCCCAGAGAAGGCTTTGCCATGTGGCCAGATAGGTTGCCCGGGGCTTTACCCAGTAAGAGATCAAGGCCCTCCAAGGATGGAGGTGGATCCAGCTCTTGCTTTTGTTGTTTCCTGCCTGTCCCTGAAACTCTCCTCAATTCAGAATTCATTTCAGCTGCCACTGATAAAAGGAGTGCCTTCTCCTGGTTACTGGAAGGATTCGTACAGGGCTAAGGAAAAAGAGGCTATAAAGTATATTGCTTAGGCAACACATCTCTGAAAAACTTATAGCTTACTACACAATGATATCACTGCAAATAATACTGAGTTACAATTCTATTGCTTGTCATTACTTATGTTACCATTGTATTACTTCACAACAATACCACTGCAAGTAATATAGACTTGTATTTCTATTGCTTATTACTATTAGTATTGATACACAGTTTTATTGTTGTGAAGATAATTCATAAATCAACCACAGAAGCAGTTTCTACTTGCATCATTTCACTTTAAAAAAACCTTTTTAAGGCTGTTCGTAGCACACTGCAGAAATGTTCTTAAGCTATTACCTTTTATTCACTATAAGGTAATTAGGTTTTGATGGGGAGAAAAAAAAAACAAACCAGGGCTGTGGTGGTGTGCTCCCTGCCCCCCTCACCCCACCCCCAACCTGACCTAGCAATGAACGACTAGTCAGGTCCAAGTGGAGCTGGGAGTTTGACCTGAGCAGCATGCCTTTCTCACAAACCAGATAACGGGTACAGTTTAATAAGCAAGCCGACTGGGTGTCACCCAGGGCAAGGCGGGGGCCTCGCAGCCTGGTATTGCTTCAATGAAGGCCGGGAAGACTCCCTCACATCTGTAACTGTAAATCTGTGCTATAAATCTGCCTGTACCGAATCCTCCCTGTTCCACACTGAATCATCGGGCCCAACTGACCTTCTGGAGTCAGTACCTTGTGTAAGGGCCAATCAGCACAAAATAGTTGATTTAATCCCACCTCGCCACAAGTATAAAATCTGGAATTTTAGAGTTGGTTTTTTTTCCTTCGGGGATGAAAACTCTATCTACGGGACAGGTCAATGGGCCTGGGCCTCTTTCCCCCCCAAGCAGGGATGCCTCTTTAGTAAGATTTGCTCCTCTGACTGTGTCAGATATTACCCGGGAAAATATTGCTAACAGAAGTGTTGTACTGCTAACTTGAGCTCAATTTTTGCAAGAACTGTATTTTCCAATGGCAATTCCAAATTTGTTATATCTGTTACCTTAACAAATCATCTATTTTTTCAACTTTGTGAAACTGTTTCAGTGAAAGTCCTTAACTGGACTGTGACAGGCAAACATTGACTCTCAAAGTCCTAAACCTGGGCCCCGACAGGCAAATTAACTCCAATGAGTAGGTGTATATTTAATCCTTCAGACTTAAAACTGTTGACCAGGTCCGAGACTAGGATTGGATCTAGCGGCACCTAGACTCCACTCTGAGAAGAAGTTGAGAAAGCAAGGTGATCCTCTCTGAACATCGTGACTCAACGGGAGGGCTGTCTTCCCCTCTAGCGCTGGCTGCTTGTCACATGCACTCTTAACATGACAAGGCCCACCCTGGACTGGTATGCACATGCTTGTCACATGTCACTCTTAACATGACAAGGCCCACACTGGACTGGTATGTAAGCCACAAGGCTGCTATGCAAAAAATTCCATTTTGTCACATTGCTACTGAAGCAAGATCTAAACTGGGTGTTAGGGCAATAGCAGTTAAGCATATTCGTTGTGGCAGACAGTCCTTTTGCTGAACACCCAGAGCTGTGACAGGATAAATAAATGAATTCCTTAGGGGATATGTGACAGAGGAAAGAAGCATAATTGGGGGAAAAAGTTAGAAAAACGTGATTGTGGTAGAGTGCTGAAGAAGCGTATAATGCAACTGCTGTCAAGGTGTGTGCTTGTTGCTGCACTTGGCACAGCTGTGTAATTAGCTAGTCTATTAAGGAGAGATGCTGCTATTAAAAGCTCATTGCTGGTTCAGACTGCCAACCAAAGCAAGAATTTTGATAGCATTAAACTCAGTGACAAACCAAGCACCTCAATGTCAGCAAATATTTGGCACTCATGTTTTCACTCTAAAAAACTGAACATCATCACAACTAGCATCACAGCTGCCACAAAAAAAGCTATACTTGGATGGGGCCTGCATAAATTACCTGCTTGTCAGGATTTTCTTTCTCTTTGAAAAACCAGTAAAACGTACAGTTTGATGAGCATCTTGGTTCAAAGGCCTTGGAGACTAAAACCTAGTGTTTATCATTAGGATGTGTGCTGAGGCAAGGGGAAGTACAAATGCCTTTGTCTGCACCAGCCTATATCAACACTTAGGATTCACCATAGGGTCTGAGGCATGACATTGTGATGTGTCAGGAGAGGAGTGTGGAGTAAGTGGGAGCTGTAGGTGGGGAGAGGCAAGCTGTCACGGCTGGAGCCAGGATGGGGTGTGCATCCTCCTCAGGCACTTTTCTGTGCTGAGGACCTTGGAGCTCCCTCCTTTTCAGGCAGGGTCTAGTTTGCAGCCCCCAGGGTACACTAGAATTGAGTGATGGGTTTTGAAAGGAGTAGATTGAGGGAAGGGGCTAGAAAGGGAAGGCCAACCTTGATGGATGTAATTCCTGCTGTTGTTGGCATTGACTACATTAAACTATACCCTGTGTGAAGACCTGTAAAGTATTTTGGTTCTGGTTTAAGGGAAAATCTGTGCTGACTTCATAATTATCAAAAGGTGCAGCAGTTAGTGGCTGTAAGTGGTGTGTATGATTGAGTCTGATGTTTGTTGTGCAGCTATTTACTTCTTCTCTTTCTTTAGTGCTAAATGAAATTTCTTTTTAACAAAGGAAAATTTCTGTTTATTTTCAGCAGTTCTTGTCATTCTTAATGTATCTTACACTTCTTAACCTATTCTTCTAGTGTCTTACAAAGCTTGGACGTAGTGGTCTATCAAATGTAGTTCTAGGCATTTGCTTGTAAAATACTTCTAAAAAAACACAAGAGCATGCAGTTTGTCTCCAGCAGTGTAAAAATAGCTGTTCCAGAAAAAATATGGCCACGTTCTTCTGTCAGTTGGCCTACAGGACTGAAATATGGGGGAATAATTTTATCTTATTTTACACTGAAAATGATGTAAAACATCATTATGAAAACTGTAGGATTTGGATTCAGATGAAAGAAAACCCTACAGAGTACAACTGGGAAAAAGCCTGCTGAGATACCTGCAAGTATCTCAAACCCTAAAGTGTAAGCCCTTCATCTGTGTGTCTGACAACAAAATTTGACCTGAAGTGCAAGCACTGCTTTGAGGTTAATGCCAGCTGTGCTCAGACAATTTTGTGAAGTTTTCTGACATTCATGGGTTCAGTGTAGAACTGGACATCTGTAGGATAATTAAATTCTCTAACATGGCAATATTTAAGGCTGATGCAAATTTTGGAAGAGATGTGAATGCCGTGCTTCAGATCTGTCTAATCTCTATCAGTTAGAGATCTGAATGGGTCACAGAACTTAATATGAGGGCCTTGCACCTTCCGAGGAAATGGTACTAGTCTCTGTTGGAGACAGGATGCTGGGCTAAACCAACCTCGTATTTCATCTTACATGATAACTTCTGAAAACTCTTAGAACTTGATTTTGCCTTTTTTTTAGACTTGAGGCCTGTGGTTACTTCCTGAATGTTTCTGTGTGGCTGGTTTCTGGACTTCTTTGATAACATCATATGCCTTTTTCACAACCTCAGTGGCTCCATGCATTCAAAATGTAATTTCTCTGGGGCCGCATCTGTCTCTTGCCACATGGTTGTACAGTTTCCAGAGGTGGTATACAAACAAAAAGCAGCAGCAAGCCGAATTCTACAGTGTGTCCATTCATGCTGTACTACAGAAAACTATGATACAATTGGAGGTTTCCCAGCTGAAATTACATCCTCATTGTCTGCATCTACCAAAAACTGTATGCTCTGGAAACCGTAATCCATGTCCATTTGTTCAACAAAATGTAACTCAAGGACAAGCATGTCAGTAAACCTTCACACAGGCTCAGCACACAGAAGAGCTAGCACAGCCTTCCTTTGAAAAATATATCCCATATATAATTTAACCTATTTTTTCTGAATGAGTAAACTGTGTCTTCTGGTCTGTATTTTCTATGGGAGGAAAAGGTATGGCATTAGACCACTTTTCAAAGAGCACTTTTCAAACTTTGAAATAATTTGAGGAACACATTTTGTATTGGTTTTTTTAATACTAAATTGAGTTGGTGACATTATAGGGCTTGCTTTCACTGTATGAGTTAGACTTTATGTGCCTGTGAACTGTAGCTGTGGGTTGGCCATCTGGAAAAACAAGCCGCTCAGCAACCTTGTAATTTGTCTTTTGTCTGGTTTCTGGTACTGTGGGGTTTTCTTCAGGTTAGTGCTGAGCAGACACTGAAAGGAAGCATTTCTTGAAGAAATTTCCATTTTCTAAGTGGCATCTTCCTTAGTTACAAATTAACAAATAATGTAATGCTGCTAAAAGCTTTTGTTATCAGCATTTCTATATAATTTGATCCCATAAGAGAAAATGTCCTTTCCTTTCCCTTTGCTGAGACCCCAAAGCAGGAGCAATTCACAGACTTAACAACTCTGGAAAAAAGACGTTTTCCTGTGTTGAACCAAAATGTGGCTGCCTGCCACTTACCTTGATGGAAAGAAAGTACTGAGAGGACACACTTAACTCTGTACCTCTCCATCTTTCATGTTACAACAAGTCATAGTTGAGAAAACATCTTCTCTATGGAATCCTATCTCCCTATCCCCAGTGGTGACCAGATCTGATCAAATGGAGGCACTGACATGAGACTTAAATGATTAATGCTTAATTGATTAGGTGAGACATAAACCATCAGGGTTGCCTCTTGAGGGGATGCCAGTATTTAAAACCCAAACAGGAATTATTTAACTTACTGTCCTAGCCAAAATTCAGAGCTTGGCTCATTTTGTTCTTCCTAAGACTTCTGGTGTTGGTCAGCTGGAGCACTGCTCCATCTCAGCTCATGAATTAACCAAGAGGCTTGTATTTCACTGATGATCTTAGTATATGTAAGGCTACTATATATGCTCTTGATGCAAAGGCCAGAACTGACTGTTAAGCTGACCTGGTCGGACATCCTGTAAAGTGTAGGCTTTCCACTTTTCCAACCACTTACTTTCCCTTCAAGTCAAATACTTTTTATTTAAACTACAAACATCACTTTTGAGGGAGACATCCAACTTTGTTTAAAGACTTCAGAGTAATGAGAAATCCATCTCTTCTCTTGGTAAACTCTTCTATTTGATCTTATTGTTAAAAAAAAGGTTCCTTACTTCCAGTGGGGTTTTTATTCTTCATTTCAGTGTTATTAAAATTTATAACACATTCACCTGCAAGACTAATCTATCATACATCTCTCTCAGGTTGACCATAGGCTCTGAAAAAGCATGTAACCTGTTTCAGCTGGGATAGGGTTAATTTTCTTCTTAGTAGCTAGTACAGTGCTGTGTTTTGGTTCTGATGTGAGAACAATGCTGACAGCACACTGATGGTTTGAGTTGGTGCTGGGTGATGTTTATACTAAATCAAGGACTTTTCAGTTCCTTGGGCCCTGCCAGCGAGGGGGGGGGGGCGGCGGGGGGGGGGGGGGATGATGCGGGGGGGGGGGGGACGGGGACACAGGAAACTGGGAGGGAACACGGGAAACTGGGAGGGGACACAGCCAGGGCAGGTGACCCAAACTAGCCAAAGGGATATTCCATACCATATGACGCCATGCTGAGTATATAAACTGGGGGAAGAAGCAGGAAGGGGGGGGACATCTGGCATTGTGGCGTTTGCCTTCCCAAGTAACCGTTACACGTGACGGAGCCCTGCTTCCCTGGGGATGGCCGAACACCTGCCTGCCCATGGGGAGTGGTGAATGGATTCCTTGCTCTGCTTTGCTTGCGTGTGCGGCTTTTGCTTTACCCTTTTCACCCACCTTTCCATTTTGTTATTATTATTGTTGTTATTATTATTGCTATTGTTATTGTTGTTGTTCTTAGCTCTTTATTTTGTTTAAATTATTAAATTGTTCTTATCTCGACCCTTGACTTTTACATTTCTTTTCTGACTCTCCCCCCCATCCCTCTGAGTGAGGGGGAGTAAGCAACTGACTGCATGGTGCTGGGTTGCTGGCCAGGGGCTGGGGTTAAACCACGACAGCATGTCTCTATGGGGCAACCCCTCCCCAGTGAAAGCTTGCAGGACAGGTTTCTCAAGACAAAATTTTATCTATGGAGATGCCAAAAAACTCACTTAAAAATATCCCCTATACCCATAACCAAATTCTATTCCATTTATGTCCCATCCTAAAAAAATAAATAGCATTTTTGTAGGTTAACATCTAAAGAAGAAATGAAATAACAATCACCTATTTTTGTAGGGTAGAGCAGACAAAGTGAAAGAAATGAACAAGCAATGTCTTGTTACTTCAGCTGCTGTATCCATCTTTTTGCTTATGTTTTATCATCTTACTCTGCATCTTAATCTAGTATATGAAGAAGCTGCAAATGCAAGAAACTAAGATCAGTTTTGTCTCATCTTCATCTAGGCTGGCTTTTGTCATTTCTTGTCAGGTCCAATGAAGTCAGGCTGAGCTTCATAATCTTATCAAAACAACTTTGACTTAGAGAAATGATCATCGGAGGTAAACCAGGAGCTGATGAGTCACTCAAGCATCTAAAGTAAATAAAAGACAAATTAGGAATATATAGGGTTTTTTTCTTAAAGCTTGCAGTACTTTACAAAGCAATTTCAGGATTGGAAAACGTGGGATCTCTCTTGTGTCTGATACTTTCCTTGTGTCTGATTTGGAATCCTGTCTGCATCTCTGAACACAGATGAAGACATAGGTGTAGTTTTGCATGTATCACAAAGATCCTAATTTGAAATTTAATTGACTTTGTTAATTGTTCTGGTAAAGTCAAGACTGTGAACCAATTTGTTGTTTTGTTATGCCTAATTTATGTCTGTGTCATTCTCTGATTTCGCCAGTGTTGTTCATTTGAAAAACGAGAAGTGATGACACAGAGCTGAAGTGGAACAGAACCTGAAATCGCAGATCTTCCACATTGGCCTTCTTCAAGAGATGAGGCATGTTTATTCTCACTTGGAGTCTCAAAAATAGGACAATGTCTTTGCAAAATACTTGATGTGACTTTTCCACAGTTGATGGGCAAAAGGTAGGTATCACATATCATGTAATTCTGCACGACCCTTTACCCAGAAACACAAAGAACAGTATGTTCATCAAATTTTATCTTCTGTTATTTCAACAAAAACTGAGGAGGAAGTGACTAGGAATAGTCAGAGGGATACCAAACTTTAGCAAGAGTAACTACAGTTTTGTCAGAAGAGATACGTAATTTACAAACCTTTTTAGACATAGCCTCATCTTTTGATATTTTTTTTCTTTTGACAGCTGCTGTGCACTGCATTCCTTGTTGGCTTATATCACAAGAAGATGGTTAAATTGGTAGATCATGAATTAGCAAAGCAAAGCTCTTCTACCACTGTCGTAAACTACCTGTGGCAGCACAGGCAATCCAACAGGTAGTACCTTACCCCTGTTCACAGACATGAAGGCTGGAAGCCACTAAAATGGCAGAGAGTGCAAAATATGGACATTTATCTTCAGGCTTTAATTATGTCATAGGTTCCTATTTTAAAACTGGAGGTAATATGAAAGTTGTGTGAGGATGATTGGGATCTAAAAAATAAATAGGACAGGGAAACTGTATGTTTTTTCCATGTGTGAAAAGCAAGCCATTTTGCATCTGGTTGAATATTCAAGAAATACTCAATTATCAGCCTTATGGAATAAGTACAATTCCAGCTGAGATTAAGGTGAGATGTAGGTGCTGAGCCTCTTGGAAACAAAGACGCAATAGCATCAGAAGTAATACTGCTGCTGAAGGAAACAATCCTCCCTCCCACTGAGGGATTTGTCTCAGCGCTGCGTGCATGCTCAGGAATTTTCCAGACACCACAGAGGAAAAAAACCAACCCTACTGATTTTTGTCTGTAGTACATAAAGAGTTTGTCATGTAAGGACCTGAACTGTCTTAGTGCTTGTTAGTATATACATATTCTGTCTTTATCATGGGGGTTAAGTGTAGCTGCCAAGATCTTTCAACTTTTTGATATGTGTTTCTCTCAATGGCACAATATAAAAACTGTTTCTTGAAGCAAAAGCGTCTATCATGCTTCACTGTTTCTAAGGAGTACTCTTCTTAGTATACACAAAGCTAAATTTCGTTGTCCAAGTAGTGTACACAGAATAAGGTATTTTCCCAGCAACAACCAGTGAGAAGAAAAACAACGTTAGCATTTTAATGCTACTAAAGTTTGCTGTGGGACTGGAGTAGTGTTAGATTTTCTCACTGCTGGTTACAAAGACAATAATTACATTGATGTCCTTGACAGCATAGTAAAGCAGAGACATTCTTTTGTCATGTTTCTTAACAGCTTGACACTGAGGGATTACAAAATGAAAATATTCCTTTGAAATCATACAACAGCGGGTCTGTTCAGTTATGCTGTAAAACAGCTGACATAATAGTACATAGCTGAGTAACCTACTCATGCTGGCAGGTTCGCAATGCAAACCACAGTTTTGCTTCATAGTGGTCATATAAGCATGGTATGTCCTTAGTGTACCCAGTAGCCATTAAAGGAGCTTGCTGTCACAAAGCCAGTTCAATAAATGGGTGTTTTGCTGGGTCTGAGTAATTTGTAGCCTGGTTTACTTTGAGTAGGTGTGGTATGGTGCACATGTGATTTGTGACGCAACATTACTTGTCTAGCACACATCATGGTGCAGCACTACTTCTGATTGACAATCTCTCCCTTTTGTCTGTTTCTTTTCTTTTTTTTTCTTCTCCCAGATGAGGCCAGTTTGCAAAGCAAGCACCTCTCACTGCTAGAAATGGTAATTACAGAAAGGACTTTCAAGGTAATTTTGTGGGTGCCCTATTCCCACTGGATTTCAGCGGGATTTGGGTGTTTTGTTCTATTTGGGAACCTGAAGTGAGCGCATGGGACAAGATAAGTTGCTGATGATGAATGGTCAACCTTCTTCCCATTACAGAGCCATGCCTGTTGCATGCTCTTTCGTTAATGCAACTGTTAAAAATGGCTGGAATCCACTACTGTAGTTAGTGTTGAAAAGAAATAGAGAAGAAAATATGGTTTGAAGTAATTAAAACAAGCAGCATTAGAAAAAAATCCAGATCTGTGTTAGTCTGTCTTAGCATCACTTGTTTGAAGAGACAAATAAAATATGGTAAAACATTACTCATTTAAATAGCTTTGAAAAATGTGTTCTGCATTCTCCTCTGTATCTTGCACAGAGATGAACAGATTATAACTAAACTTTTACTGAAGGAGATTACATTAGACTTCTAGTATTCTTGTGGTCCGAGTAAAGTATGTAAATAATAATTGAAATACTAAACATTGAAATGGTAAGGTTTCATTTTGGAGTTGGATTTGGTTGCAACTCTTGCCTTCCAGAATATGCCCAGATGGTTATTCCTTCAAAAAGCAAGGAAGTACCTGAAGGTCCTCACTTGGTACATGAAGGTACCTGCACTTCGTAGCAGCTCCAGAAAATTTGTTATTAAGCTTCAGCCTCCAAACTCATTTTACATAGGTACTAATCTGAAACTGAACTAATTGACCAGTGCTTCTCCCACATAACCAGGTGTGCATGTCTTTTCTGAGAAATTTGGAAAGCATACCCATACCCCACTGAATATTCTGTTGATATCAAACTGTAACAGAGTAAAAGAGGATTCCATCCCTAAACAAATACAAAATAAAAATAAAACAAAAGTTGGGGGTTACTCTTTGTAAAACCTTCATCAGAAGGAGCAGATCATTGCTGGGGAAAATGTACACTCACAAAATCCTGGTGGGAAAAATACTTGGTGTATTTCCGTAGAGTCCAGTTACCTCTACACAGTAGGTTGGATAAGTCAAAGCTGTCAGGTGTAGTAGAGTTCATATTTGTAAGAGAAGGCAAGTTTTCATTCATTTAGAGGCAGATCTTCATGATAATCCTTTCTGCCTTAGCCACTGTGTCTTCTCCTGCCTGCTTTTCCAAGCTCATTAGCATTATTCTGTGGCAAGAGCGGGGAGCAATTACTTTTGTGCTCCTTTCCTTGAGCTTTTATACATATTTCTATATACATATTTATACATATAAATATATATATTTACACATACAGTCCAGGGTTTAGGGCTGTCATTGTCTGAAAATCAGCTGCACCTTCCCCAGCTGACCCATGCCCCAAGTGGGTCATGTAATATCAAGCATTATGTTGTGTCTTGCTGCCCTGAAGTTTCTGGGGTTCAGGGGAAGCTGAGGACAAATATGAGCTGTACTGGCTTATATGTAGTATTTGCTTTAGAGCTTGAGAAATTTTGACCACAAAAGATGTGAAAGGAAGAAAATAATAGGGACACAAAAGGAAGATAAAGAGCCATTCAAGTAACACATCATGCTTGGCAAAAAAAAAAAAGCATTTGTAAAAGAAATAGTTAATTTTCTCTCAGGTATTATGTTATCTCAGGAATGAATTATACCTTGAGTTGTTCTGTTGGGTTTCTGTTTAATGTTCCTACTTCAGTAAAGCTTAAACACATGTAACTGGAGGAGGCATTCTGAAGGTGATCCTGCCCAAAGGCTAAGCTTTTACAGCTATTATTATATATTTGTTCTTTACTAATTCATTCTTGGACTCACTATTTGTAAATTAGCTTCTTCCTTTGTCATATTTCCCCTTGCCCCATTTTTGTAAATGAACTCTGAAAGAACTGTTTTCTCCTTCTTCTCCTGCTTGTGTCTGGCAGTGTTTCAAACAGCAGGTTCTCCAGCTTCTGCGAGGACTATGTGTTTATTAAATTAAGGCTTGCAAGGAACGAGGGAGGGAAAGGTGTTTAGGACTAATTCATGCATAAAGGTGTCACAGCAAATCTTAGATGAAGTTTAGATATACCTTCTCAATTTAACAAATGGACTGTTTTCTAGGTCTTCTGTTTCTGTTTAGCCCAAAGATAGACAAAGTTGATATGTGGAGTGAACATGCTAGTTTCTAAGGCAGAAGCAGCTCTTTCCTCCTCATTTGGCAATATTCTAACAGTTGACCCTTGTGCAACCTAATTGAAGGATGCTTCTGCAGAACATTTGGCCTGCCAGAAATCAAATTAGATGGCTGTGTTCACAAAGCAGGATGGATAACAGCACAGCAGAGAGTCTGGATGGCAGGTCTTCAGCACAAGGACTCCCACATTGTGTTATCTGCAGAATTACTCACAGCTGTAGAACCAAATCACAGTTTATGACAAAAGTAGTATAGAGGTAGGCTAGAGTCAGCTGTAAGTCACAGGCAGATGTAAATCAGTCAGCTACAAAGACCAAAGTCTGCAAAAATATTAGGTCCTAATTAGGTATCTAACTTTCAATAGATTTCACCTGAAGACCTCTGAAACATACAACAGGAGTAAATTCACTGCCACCAATGGGTTTAAAGAGACCTGAACGTTAAATATGGAGCACTTGTGCCACTGTCTTTGGCTAATGTCATGTTATTCCTTGTTAAGCAACACTTCAATGCTTGCTACCTGGCTCTTTATTTTTTTAGAGTGTTCTTATATCTAATTCAAGGAAGTTAATACATTCAACCAATTATGCTCTGTAACATAGAACCATAGAACAGTTTAGGTTGGAAGGGACCTTAAAGATCATCTGGTTCTAACGCCCCTGCCATGGGCACGGACACTTTCCACTAGGTCAGGTTGCTCAAAGCCCCATCCACTATACAAATTTTACAAATCAGAATTTCAGTGCCTTGATTGCAGTGTTCATAAGAATTTAAAGATATTTGGGGTTTGGTTTGTTTTGTTGTGGCTTTTGGGGTTTTTTTTTGGTTGAACACTTCCAGGGATGGGGCATCCACAACTTCTCTGGGAAACCTGTTCCAGTGTCTCACCACCCTCACAAGGAAGAATTTCTTCCTAATACCTAATTTAAATTTACTGTTTTTTGTTTAAAACGATTATGCCTTGTCTATCACTATATTCCCTGATGAAGAATCCCTCCCCATCTTTCCTGTAGGCTCCCTTTAAGTACTGGAAGGATGCTACAAGGTCTTCCCAGAATCTTCTCTTTTCAAGGATAAACAACCCCAGCTCTCTCAGCCTGTCCTCACATGAGATGTGCTCCAGACCACTGAGCATCTTCTAAACGTCATCTAAACATTCTCTTAGCAGTATATCATTTAACTATAAGGTAGAATCGTAGAACCATGGTATCATTTAGGTTGGAAAAGACCTTTAAGATCATTGAGTCCAACCACAAACCTAACACTGCCAAGTCCATCTCTAAACCACACATCTACACATCTTTTAAACACGTCCAGGGGTGGTGACTCAACCACCTCCCTGGGCAGCCTGTTCCAGTGCTTCACCACACTTTCAGTGAAGAAAGTTTTCCTAACTCCAATCTAAACCTCCCCTGGCACAACTTGAAAGCTGTTTGCTCTTCTCCTGTTGCTTGTTATCTGGGAGAAGAGACCAACCCCCACCTGCCCACAGCCTCCTGTCAGGCAGCTGTAGAGAGCAGCAAGGTCCCCCCTGAGCCTCCAGACTAAACACCCCCAGTTCCCTCAGCGGCTCCCCACAAGACCTGTGCCCCAGCCCCTTCCCCAGCCCCGCTGCCCGTCTCTGGACACGCTGCAGCCCCTCTACGTCCCTCTTGCAGAGAGGGGCCCAGACCTGAACACAGGGTTCGAGGGGCGGCCTCAGCAGTGCCCAGTGCAGGGGGACGGTCACTGCCCTGGTCCTGCTGGCCACACTGCTGGGGACACCAGCCAGGGTGCTGCTGGCCGCCTGGGCCCCCTGGGCACACTGCTGGCTCCTGCCCAGCCGGCCGTCACCCAGCACCCCCAGGCCCTTTCCCACCAGGCCCTTTCCAGCCGCTCTGCCCCAGCCTGTAGCGCTGCGTGGGGCTGGTGTGACCCAAGGGCAGGACCCGGCACTGAGCCCTGCTGAACCTCACACAACTGGCCTGGGCCCATCGCTCCAGCCTGCCCAGGTCCCTCTGCAGAGCCTCCTGCCCTCAGGCGGGTCAGTACCCCCGTCCAACTTGGTGTCATCTGCAAACTGACTGAGGGTGCACTCAAAGAATAAAATGGTAGGTGTTGCTTGAAGAGAGAAGAGAGGGGAGACAGAATATTAGTGGCAGGAGCTAGCAATAAATAAATAAGTCTAGCACAGGCAAGAAAAATTAAAGGACAAAGAAAATCAACAAGCAATTTGACATAAGCATATTCAGCTTTATTTACACTTGATGGAAGTGTAAATACATGGTCCTGAGTATCTAGGTGTACCAAGAGGAAATTAAGTGAATTCTTCTAATCTATCTGCTATTAAATGTCTGCATGGGCTTTGTTGTGTTAAATTAAATTTTCTTTAGTTCTGAAGTATGTTAAATTAAATTGAATCAAACTCATTTGATTTTGAGTAAACACCTTCACAACAATGTTTTGCCATACTTTAGTAAATCTACCTAAAATCCTCATCTGTGGATTCACTTTCTCATCACTCTTCATGCTGTCAGCTGTCCATGCGTTTTATTTGGATGGCAAAATATAGCTACTACAGAAATTTTACAAATCAGAATTTCAGTGCCTTGATTGCAGTGTTCATAAAAGTATAAAGCTGTTTGGGGTTTGATTTGGTTTGGTTTGGTTTTGCGGCTTTTGCAGGGTTTTTTTGGTAATTAATTTAAGAAATTCTGCACGCTTCTGCAGCATCCCCAAATAAAACCACTAATAAAGAACACAAATCCTTGTATGATATGTGTCAGTCATGTTAAATAATTCATACTTTACTATTTTAGGACAAGAAAATAATAACAAATCAAAGAAACCCACCATGTCAAGTACATTAAATGTCTAGAGCCTGAAGTTTCCATTGCCTCCCAGTACTTGTCTTTGTAATGTTAGTGATGGCTGTGTACAGCCTGGGAGTAAGTTTAAATTCCCCTGTCTTTGCTTTCTTTCCAATTAAAAATAGATGAACACTGAACATCTCTGTTGGCATACAGTCATAATTACCTCACAAAGTTAAACAACAGTTGCCTGGGTCTTCAGACAACAAAAAAACAACAAAACTTTTCACAGCAGGTTTTCTTTGCAACTGGTATTGGACAATAGTGAGAGATTATAGCAAACCCAAATAATAAATTGCTGTGGAATCTCCCTTTTTGTGCACTTTCCTTGCCTGTCTCCTGAGGTCCCCATGAAAGGCTGGATCATGGCATGAGGACAAAGTGTAAGCAAACCAAAGGCTGATGTGCATGTTGGAATTTCTAATGTCATGCTATTTTAATTAACTCTTACAAAAAAACCCTGCCCCCATCCCATTGCCTTGCTCTCTCAGCAGTTGTGCTTATGAGGGCAGGGACCGGCAGCCTTGCTGGTAACTGTGATTGCAGTCTCCTAACAGAGCTCACAGATATCTGACAAATATCACATCAGAGGGAGTGCTGGGGAGAAGCAGACCTCAGGGGCCCACTGTGTTTGCTGCTCCCATGGTGTGTGTGGGCTAAAAAATGCCCAATTTCCAGAGCTGCTCAGTAAGTACAGCCTTGGCAGCCCCTGCTTCTGGGCACAGGTGGGTATTTGCACAGCCCAGCAGCCTCCACACCACTTTGCCAGTGCTGCCAAGATGTAAAATGCTGTCTTGAGGGAGGCAGCTGAATTGCTCTGACCCCTTGTTTAATCAGGGACTGTCAGGATCTCTCACCTAATAAATATCAGTTGAAAATAATAGCTAAGTGTCCACTAGGAAAAAAATCAACCCTCCCCTGGAGCTTAGAAATAAGAAGGAAAAGAATAAAGAATAAACCAAACAATTTTGTTATGTCTTTGTACGGCTCTATAGTGTGCCTGCCTCTTGAACAGTATAGGCAGGGCTGATCACCCCCATGAAAAAAAGATAAAGCAGAAATAAAAAAGGTTTGTTCAACTTCTCAGAGTGGCAACATGAAAGCTCAGATCTGTGGGATTGTTCCCTTGGGAAAAGCAGACTATGGTCAAAAAAGCAGATGATAAGGAATGAATATGGTAAGAATCTATAAAATCATAGACAGGATAGAAAAAAGAAAAGAAAAAGAAAAAGTTATCTTATACAGGAAAAAAGGAACAACAGATGAAACCAAAATGTGTCAGGTTTAAAAGGGAATGAAACATTTTTCGAGGATGTTGTCTGTCTGTGGAAGTG
Source organism: Falco cherrug (assembly GCF_023634085.1). NCBI lineage: Eukaryota > Metazoa > Chordata > Aves > Falconiformes > Falconidae > Falco > Falco cherrug. The sequence goes on along the minus strand of NC_073720.1, from coordinate 68,710,693 downwards.
ATTTCCACAATGCATTGTAGGCAATGAAACTGTATAAGGATGCCAAGAGCCTTAGACATTAAAGACTATAAAACCTCTGGCAAAGAAGTCCAAGGTGCAGGTAACTGGAAATCAGGAGATTAGTACCTGAGAGGTGGCATTCGTTGGTTGCCTTTATCTTACACTTTTGTTTGACTTCTGCAATTGGCTGCTAAGTTTGAAAGGCTTTGTGGTCCAAGCATCTTCTGTGAAAGATCACAAAATACAGAGGACAACCAAAAATCAGACCATCAATGTGTGTTCTGGGCACTGGTGTCCCTAAAGTACTGGCTTAATAAAACACCGACCATGACACTGAGCCAGTTCAACAGAGCTGTGTGGACTGCTTGCACCATGTAAGCAAAGGAAAGAACTTGAAGACCAAGACAGATCAACTGGACATGAATTCCAGGGCAGTGCCATAGCTTAGAAGCACGTGCATCTCACCTAGATGAAATGGTATTCCCAGAGAGATCATCTCTTTTCTTCTCTTGCTTTTATTTGCCTTACAGGAACATGGGATAGGATGCTTTCCAGGAGCCTGGCTTTGCTCTACAGACTGTTTTAGTACCTGATCCAAAGATTCACCAGTGTTAAATACATAAGAGTCTCCTGAGGCTCCCAAAAAACGTGAGAGAGGTGTGAAATCCTTAGTTCTTAACCAATTTATTAATGCTGCCAGACTTTCAATATTTAGTTAAAACCTATTCTCATACATCAGCAAAATCTAAGCTTACAGAAATGCAATTTATAGGAAAATGCATACGAAGATTCCAGGCACTGTTGCCATACAGCTATAGTGGCTACTCCTTGATTAGTTATGGAGATTTAAAATATAAGGAACCTTTAAAAGGAGCTTATTTCTCTGTTTATGGGTGTATTTTTATTCCAACAAATAAAACTCATTTCTACTTTCACTGGTCATCAGGAAAATAATTTTCTTATACTGCAAGCTTTAAAATAACTGCTATTCTCAAATTGTCTCATGTGTTGTTCATATGCATGATCTTTTGCTGGCAGGACACAGAGCTAGAGGAGGAATTTCTTCCTTCCAGTAGCATATTTCTATCGCTGTTCAGGTGCTTTCTTCCCTTGGATTTAAAAAACTAGAGGAATGACTACCCCTCTCAACTGAGAATGGGCAAGGACTCTGGATACTCTCTGTAGGGGCTGCTGTCATCACCAGTACTGAAGAGAACAGGGATTTTGCCAGAGCAAAGCCAGAGCTTTCCTGAGCAGTATTGTGTTAATAAAAAAAAACAACCTGGAATCTAAATGATGCTGGCACATTTGTGGTGTCATGATTAAATAAGTGATAAGCATTTGCAGGCAAGTGCTAGGCTGCAGAACTTGAAGAATTCTTACTTCCCCATGTGAAGCTCAAACATTTCAGATGAAGTCTTTTGAGTAGTGGCATTTTTAAATGTTTAGTTTACAAAAGGTATTAGACAACAAGAAAGCACCAGATGTTCCCATCAGAAATAGCACATTTTTGTATGCTTTTTTAGTAGCTTTTGTCTCAGGTCTTTTCTAATCTCTTTCTGTATTGTTTTTTTCCCCTGGCCCTTGTTACCCTCGGTGTGTTCCATAGTTGCATACTGGAATATTTTTGTCATCATCTTCATTACTGATCAACAGAAATTTTAAGTACTAATTCAAGTCCATTTAATTTTAAAATACTGTATGGTTCACCTATTAAAATCTAGTTCTTTTCAAATAATTCAGGCAGAGCAGGATTAATTTTCTTGCTAGTTTTCAGACTCCTGTCAACATCTTTTCCAGTTTTATTAAAACATGTTTTTTCACTAAATTAACTAAGTTAACTTAATACACACCAGTTCCTCAAATCCTCGCTTTCATTCAGTTTTAATAAGCTACCCCCCCCCCCATGTTTTTCTTTACATGTTGTAATTTCAAATAAACACTCTGAAAACCTGAGTTTCCATTTTTCAGTGGTGTACTGTCTTTTAAAGATCTACAGGAATATCCTGAGGAGCTGAGAAGGGGAGACATAGCTACGTTCAAGGCTGAGGAACAGGAATGAAGATTTGGAGAAAGCATTATAAAGGCTGACTACCATGATGTGGGTGCCTATTGCAAAAGATGTCACAAAGCTGAGAAGATGTATTTTTTGAATATCAGGATCAGATTCTGCTTAGCTTGTCAGATTTGAAGTCTCAGAGATACATTTCAAAGTTCGTAATATAGAAGATGGCATTTTATTTATTATTTCAGCTGTGGGGTCCTAGTATGGCCTATCTAATAAGATTTTTAGATTTTTGAAGCACATAAAATTTAGTCATATTTCCAAGTGATGAATTCCTTCATGCGACTTTAAATACTCTTTATGCAGAGAATACATGCATTCCTTTGTATATACCATTGCTGGACAAAACCATTTCTGTTATTGCTAAGCCATACTCCATCAAGTTTGAAAGGTCAGGGAGGACAGAGGAGGTGCCTGAGGGCTGCAGGGAAGCCACTGTCACTCCAGTCTTCAAAAAGGGCAGGAAGAAGGACCCGGGAAACTACAAGGTGATGGAACAGCCCATCCTGGAGGTCATCTCCAGGCATGGAGAGGAAAAGAAGGTTATCAGGTAGAGGCAACATGGATTCACCAAGGGGAAAACATGCCGACCAATCTGACAGCCTTCTAGGATGGAATGACTGGCTCAGTAGACGAGGGGAGAGTGGTGGATGTAGTCCACCTTGACCTCAGCAAGGCTTTTGACATTGTCTCCCACAATACCTTCATAGCAAAGCTCAGGCAGTGTGGGTTAGATGAGCGGGCAGTGAGGTGCTTTGGGAACTGGCTGAATGGCAGAGCTCAGAGGGTTGTGATCAGCAACACGGTTGCGCTGGAGGCCTGTAGCCAGTGGTGCTCCCCAGGGGTCGGTGCTGTGTCCTGTTCAATTTATTCATCCATGACCTGGATGAAGGGACCGAGTGTACCCTCAGCAAGCTGCTGCTGATACAAACCTGGAGGGAGTGGCTGACAGAGCAGGAGGCTGCACTGCCATTCAGCGAGACCTGGACAGGCCAGAGAGTTGGGCGCAGAGGAACCTCAGGAGATTCAGCAAAGGCAAGCGTAGGGTCCTGCACTTAGGAAGGAACAACCCGGTGCACCAGCAGAGGCTGGGGCTGACCTGCTGGAAGGCAGCTCTGCGGAGCAGGACCCGGGAGTGCAGGTGGACAGCGAGGTGCCCATGGGCCAGCAGTGTGCCCTGGTGGCCAAGGCCAGTGGGATCCCGGGGGCACTGGGAGGAGCATGGCCAGCAGGTGGAGGGAGGTGATCCTGCCCCTCTACCCTGCCCTGGTGAGGCCCCATCTGGAGTGCTGTGCCCAGTGCTGGGCTCCCCAGTTCAGGAGGGACAGGGAGCTACGGGAGAGGGTCCAGTGGAGGGGTACGAAGATGACGAGGGGACTGGAGCATCTGCCTTATGGGGACAGGCTGAGAGAGTTGGGCCCTTTTAGCCTGGAGGGGATCTCATCAATGACTGCAAATACCTTAAGGGTGAGTGTCAAGAGGATGGGGCCGGGCTCTTTTCAGAGATGTCCAGTGACTGGACAAGGGGCAGTGGGCACAAACTGCAGCACAGTAAGTTCCACCTGAAAATGAGGAAAAGCATCTTTACTTGGAGGGTGCCGGAGCACTGGAACAGGCTGCCCAGAGAGGTTGTGTTGTCTCCATCTCTGGAGACACTCAGAAACTACCTGGATGCAATTCTGTACAGCCTGCTCTATGAGAACCTGCTTTAGCAGGGAGATGGACTAGATGATCTCCGGAGGTACCTTCCAACCCTGACCGTTCTATGACTCAGTGATCATCACAGGTTTCTGGCTCTAAGCCAAGGCTCCAGAACAGCATTTGGACAAACACCATTATCATTCTTCCCTCTTGACTCCTTGTTTGATTCCATTAAGCCTCCCCTCAGGTTAACCTGTAAGAGTAGCCAATGCCCTTTTAAAGTGACATTCCGCATGACATTTTATATTTTGTGGGAAAAATAGTGTTTCTCTTTTCTGAAGATTTCTAGAGCCCATCATTCACTAAGGCATGGGAAGGCACCCTGCAAAGCTCTTAGAAGATATGCTTAAGCTATAAGTTATTTTCATCCTTGGCAAGGCAAAAGACAAGAAATGGAAAAAAAGATTATTTAAATTACCTTTGCCTGTACTATGTCAGGAACTCATCAGAGTTTTAAGTAGCTCTGTAATACAGACACGATCCTTGTTGCACTCTTTTATCCTTGTCTCCAGGAAACTCTTCAAAGAGCTGTCACTTGAATCCCTTCTACTGCTTCCAGCATTCCCCTGTGAAATTAACATAATTTTTCATTCCAGTGTATTTTATCTCAAGCACTTTGGAACCTGCTACAGTGAGATGGAAACTACACTTAAATCTGGCAGTTCAACATACAAAAAAAAACAGAGAGAAGAGCACAGGGGCTGACCACTGTCATTAATGTTTGTGGCCTAAGGAGCCTAAGGTGAATGCTGCCAGCAGTGCTGTTCAGTGCTGCTCAGTGAAAAACCCGGCCTATCTTGGGGCTAATTTATTTCTCACAAGACTTCTAAAGCTTCTGTGTCAACCTACGTGTATGACATTACACTCTTGGTTTTCAACAGGCATTTGGTACTCCGTAGTCTTTTCCTCCAAAATACTATAGGATCTGCTGGTCCAATGTATTTTTTTAAATCCTGAAAAGTAATGTAACAGAATAATAATAGGCATTTATGACTGACAGTAACCAAAGGACCCAAAATCTTCATTATCTCCATTATTTTATTGTCCACTTTTTCATTAGAAGGCTTATACTGGAAAGCAAATCTCTGGGATAATTGTCAGCATTCCCTGTGTTATTTAGTGCAAACGTATCCCATAGGTAGCAAGAATCAATTATATTCAACTGATTAATGTGTACTTAAGAGTTTACAGGCTTGACTGGCCAAAAAGGCTCCCTCCTGCATGAAGTAATTAATAGGAAATAATTAGAATTATCAGCCAAGTCAGGCTTCATGGACTTTCCCTGTGGCCTAAGCAAAAATCTAAAAATAAGTGTATAATGCTTGACTTGCAGATGAGCAAGAAAACCAAGCTTCAAACAACACACTGCACATGATCTGTTAATAACCTCATCGTTAGCTGTAATAGACTTCAGAAAGAGAATGCCTTGTTCACTAATTTCTAAAAGATATGTATGTTTACACCGTAGGACCTACATACTGAACAGTGTCTTTGCAGGGGAATGTCTGCTGAAAAAACAAATTATTATCACTTCTATCAGCTTCCACTTAGAAAAAGCACATTAAAAAGAATACAGATTAGTGTAAAAATTGTGAGACATTTTGTCCTGGTTTCAGCTGGGATAGAGTTAATTTTCCTCTTATTAGCTGGTGCAGTGCTGTGTTTTGGATTTGATGTGAGAACAATGCTGACAGCACACTGATGGTTTTAGTTGTTGCTGGGTGATGTTTATACTAAGTCAAGGACTTTTCAGTTCCTTGGGGCCTGCCAGCGAGAGGGCTGGAGGGACACGGGAAACGGGGAGGGGACACAGCCAGGGCAGGTGACCCAAACTAGCCAAAGGGATATTCCATACCATATGACGCCATGCTGAGTATATAAACTGGGGGAAGAAGAAGGAAGGGGGGACATCTGGCATTATGGCATTTGTCTTCCCAAGTAACCGTTACACGTGACGGAGCCCGGCTTCCCTGGGGATGGCCGAACACCTGCCTGCCCATGGGGAGTGGTGAATGGATTCCTTGCTCTGCTTTGCTTGCGTGTGCGGCTTTTGCTTTACCTGTTAAATTGTTCTTATCTCAGCCCTTGAGTTTTACATTCCTTTCTGATTCTCCTCCCCATCCCTCTGGGTGAGGGGGAGTGAGCGAGTGGCTGCATGGTGCTGCGTTGCCAGATGGGGTTAAACCACAAGACAAGTTCAATCAAAGAATATGAGTACATTTAGAAATTTATATATCTCCTCTTACAGTGCAGACTGACAGAGGGATGTGAAGAGCAGCAACCTGAACCTTGTGGCTTGATGGGTGCTCAATTTGTTAAATAAATTCTAATATATAGGCTGTCATATTTTCAATTCTCAGTCTTGTGTCCCTTCTGCCCGGTTTTGCTTACCATGTTGGTGCATTTAGTCTAAGTTTTTTGCAGACCAGATGTTTTCATAATACTGAAGCTCACTTGGATCCATTGAAATACTTGGTTTTAACAGACATCATAGGTAGGGCAGATGCTCAGCCAACAAACACAGACTTCAGGTGCACTGCAGCATAAAACTGTTGTTCACACGATAATCCAGTTGGATTCAGTGGGTAAATGCTGCTATAGAAGTCAGTGGGTGCTGGGCTAGGGTACTTCATACAATAAGACTGTTCATGTCAGTAAGTTTGTCTATGTTTGTAAACATATCTGTGCCTGGTTGACCCTCCATTGGGTTCATCTTTGAATGAAAGATGCTTACATTGAGGAAGCATACCACATGCTTACTCAAACACCAACATTCCAGAAAAGTCAAGATGTCTTCTATTGCTACTAAGTCACAAAGAAAGAAACATTGGCAAATATATTGGCAATTACATTATTAAAACACATTATATTATTGACTGCATAATTGCTTTCTTATATAGCCCTATTTAAAAAATTGCATGACACCCAACTCTTGTCCACTAAATATTTCATTTATAAGTACTTTAAAATAAATAATTACTTGCTTTGATTGCAGAGTTCATAAAAATCCCTAATTTTTCTCCATTTTCTGACTGGTATCCTATGACTACATAATAGAGACATTTGATAATTAGAATGTGATGGCTTACAGGGGACACAGCTTTGACATACAGCAAGAACAGCTTCTGTTATGAGAAGCTGGAAACAGAAAATTGCAGTTGTCAGTGTAGTCAGATTCTTTCACTATGAAGAGAGCTTCTGTGTGAAGGTCAAAAGACTTTTTTTTTTTTTTTTCCTGACATCAAATCTCCTCGGTCTACTGTGAAATATTTAAAACTGGAAGAAAACTAGTCATATGTCAATAACATGTTGGACTTTCTATTTTAGTATTACACCCTAAGCTGTGAAATTCACTACATTATGTTCAACTCAGTGATGTATGCACACACATATCTTAGTCTCAGAATATAGTTTTCCTCTTACAGTGGTATGAAAAAAAGAAATCAGTTTATCTTGCCCACTTTTACAGGAAACTCTTAATTCTAATCCACAGAGTATGATAAGAGGGTTTTTGTCTTAGAATATCTCAAGTTGGAAGGGGTCCTTCAGGATCATTGAGTCCCACTCCCTGCTCCTCACAGGACTACCATAAAACTAAACCATACAATTAAGAATGTCATCCAGACAGTCCTTGAACTCTTGACAGACTCAGTGCCGTGACCACTTCCCTGGGGAGTCTGTTCCAGTGACCAATCACCTTCTCAGTGAAGAACGTTTTTCTCATGTCCAACCTGAACCTACCCTGACACAGCTTCATTCCCTACCTCTGGTCCCCAGAGGGAGCAGATCAGCACCTCCCCTCCGCTGCCCCCCTAGAGGAAGCTGTAGGCTGCAGTGAGGTCACCCCTCAGCCTTCTCTTCTCCAGGCTGAACAGAGTGACCTCAGCCACTCCTCCTAAGTCTTCTTAATTCCTTTTCCTTTCCTTTAATCCACATATAATTTCCCACTTACCTTTCCCATTCTCTGATTTATGCCTTAGTTTGAAACCTGTTCAACCAAACTATGCAATACATTTCACTCCCGGGCACATTCAAAACTTCAACAAACTCTTGCCAGAAACCATTAGCAGATTTATGGAAAATAAAAATTAATTATGGTATTTAAGATAACAACAGTAGCCATTTAAGTTAAGCTCATTTATTAACTGATCATTGGCTAATGACCTGAATCAGAAACTGAACTTAACTGCATGCTATGCTATTCAATTGTGGCTGGTTATTCCTTCAGCCATTATTTTGTGTATCTTAACTTTTCCCTTCAGTATATTTACCACAGGATGTAACAGGTTTTATTTCCAAAGTGCAAGGGAAAAAACTGAGTATGTCCAGAGCTGTTGTCAAGTTTTATAATTCATTCAGAGCCAAGAATTTCTGCAGAAGTGGGATAGTTGTTTTAGTGTCTGTGCTTAAAACACACTAAAGATAGTCACACTGGAAAGCACAAATGAGTCAGTGGACTAAGCACAGGATGACTCATGTGGATCTGACAAGTTCTTTAACTTCTGACTGTCCTCTCAGGCTACCTTTCCACTGATGTGACACCACTGACCTCAGTGGAGCACCCCGATCTGCAATTGAAACAACAAGCTGAGAAGCAGTCCCAGGGTCCCTCCACAACAACCAGCATACTACTCTGAGAGTGTACGTTGTTACCCTTTGATCAAATTTCTCTCTGTAAGCACAGGTGTACAGTTCTCATTAAAAGAACATTTCCAGCAACTTCTCACATTACCTGAATTCCCACATGTGATACTACAGCCCAGTCACTGAAAGCTGGCTTATGGAAATGCCACAGCGTGAAGCCTAACTTCCCTGTGAAAAACAGAGCGCCAGTCTATTAAAACACATGGAATTCTGTTTTTACCAACATCATATTGTACCTGCTAACCCAATTCTGCTTGCATTTCAGAAATCTGGATTCATGGATTACAGACTTGGAAACTAAGAAACCAATGGTACCTTCTGGTCTCAGCGGCTTGCACACAAGTGATTTTAAGGTATCTACTAGGCAAGGTCCCCCCCTCCCAAGAAAACACACCAAGAAATTGGATGTGAACATGAAAGATCTGAATGACCTGGGAGGAAGATGAGGCAGCAGTTCCCACATTGTCCCGCTCCCATGGTGCAGGCCTGCCCACATCTCACCAGGGGTGAGAGCCAGGAGCACACCTGCACCATTTGGCAAAGGTACTTCCCAAGGACTCTGCCTGCTGGTGATGGACATCCCTCCACTGGGAACATGAATTTAACAATGAAATATTTCTAAAATGTTCATGTTTAAGGTACAAAGTTGCTCATACTGACCCTGGTGGTGAGTAACGTATCCCACAGCATTGAAGCAAGGGCCTTCTTCAAATGTAATACTTCTAACCACCCTAAAAAATGTTAGAAGTTATTTTTCAACCAGCATAAATACTTTGTACTTTGAAACCATGACATCATTGCACAGTACTTCTGCTCAGTCACACAAAGACATAACTGTGTGTGGGAAAATACCCTCTTCACCTTGTAATTCTGTAATTACAAAAATTATTAATGTGCTGAGTGGACATCATGGAGTTTTTAATGGAAAATGAAATGAAGGAGTCAATTTGTTACTCTTCTGAGAAAACAGATCTAGAAGAAAATGTTGAAATACAATAAATCTGACCCTTTTGGCTGAGCCTGCAGCTGTGACAGCTTTTCTGAACAAATTACAAAGCCCAAAGTAATCAGCTAATAGTTTCAAATGTCACAACATCAGGTGATAAAGTAGCATGGGGAAAAAATGTTTTTCGTTGGAGTTAAGCTTGGATCAAGTAGCAGTTTACACTTGGAGCCAGCACACCAAGCCATTAGAGCATGCCTGAAAAATGTGCACCTTAGTTCAAAGCAGGACTGCACTGTAAAGCTCAATTCCCATGCAACTCTGGGAAAACAGCAGTTTTGCAGTATGTTTTTTCAAAATAAGCTAGCGATCAAGGAGCCAAAGTCCAGATTTGCAAACTAATATAAAGCCAGATGGAGCACATGCTGAGTTTCCAAAACAGACTTCTGATGGCCACTCTGCTCCAGTGCTGAATTACCCTTATAGTGAAAAAAACACTGTGTTTAAGTAAAATCTCCTGTGTTTTACCTCGTGTCTATTCTTCTTGTCTTTTCACTGGGCACTGCTGGGCAGAATATGTCTCTTTACTTACATTTCTAGCCAGGTGTAATGTAAGCATTTTATTTATCTCTCTTGAAATTACACAGAGAAACAAGAACTGAGTTATGGGACATTTTTAATGAAGAATTACCTTTTCCCTATTGGCTTTTTTCCAATTGAGAATCCATTGTAATGACCTCAGAGTTCTTAATATTTCTTTTTCATTCTTTTCTTAGTTCATCTAACTTTTGATAATTCAGATGGTAAGGCTTTTCAGGTCACTGTGTTCTGTACGGTTGTATTTAGAGACACATACACACAACTCCTGATGAGTCTTTAATGATTTTCTAGAATGTCTCTCTGTCTGTTGTTAATCCACACATTGATAAGCCAAATCTGCAAACATGTGGACTTAAGAGATAGAAAAAAAGTATAAATCCTATTTACATTTTTCTCACTCAAAAAAGGGACCACCTGTGACTGTCTGGAGGAATATGTAACTGGGAACATTTCACCCATTATTTCTGTTTGCCCATGACCGATAAGCCTGTCTTTGTGAACCTGCACAGACCTACCAAGAACAGCCTAAGAGTTCAAAATACAAGAATTGAAGTTAGTTTCATAACTTAGGCTTGGAAATGTATTTTCCCAGGATGTGAGTGTAATATATGGGGGAAATTTCAGCACAGCAGAACAGACCCATTTCACAAATGTAAATAAAGCACTTCTTTGAGCCCCATTACTATGAGAAGTGAGAAACTTCCAATTTTGTTGTCAGACAAAGAAGACATACTGTCTCAATTCTCTTGAGCAAAGAAGCTAAATAATGCTGTTTTACAGCCTCCAATTCAGTTACAGGTTTTGCCTTTCTGTCTGTGTTGACAAAAGGAGATATTGCAAGTAGCTGTATAAACAATGTTCCTTGCATGGATGAAGTCCATTTTTCACGCATACAAGTCATCCATATTCTGAATTATTTATAAAAAATATCTTATTTTGGAATTGCTCAAATCACAGCCAGCATACACATATTTAGCAAAACATGTCTTTAAAATCTATTAAGATGTTTTATCAATCAAAAAGCTTGCTCAAATTCTAATAAAAAAAAATTAAACAACACTCAAACAATTCCTACTTTTTGCAAGCAATTCTAACCACAACATATTGATGCTTAAATAATGCTATTGTGGGTAATTAATTTCTAATTATCAAATTCTAACAATATCTTCAGAAGCATAAATGTAACACCTGCAGGTGTTCTGGTGACTTAAAAAAGTAAAACATGGAAAGATTTGGTGATCTATGTTGCATGATGATATCACCAACTAGAAGTCCAACAAAATTCTCCTAATGATGTTTCCTTGCTTGTCCTACCATACTTGGTTTTATTTTGCTTACAATGCTTTCTCTGAAGGTTTCTTAAGAACTTAGTGCAATGTGTAGTAACTCAGACTCACAAGTGCATATGTCTTTCACACGTAGTACTCCTAGCGTGGTGATTAATGTATGTACTTAACAATTAAGAGTGCTAAATTTCCACTATCATAACAATGTCTATAAGCTCCATGAAATAAGCAGAAAAGTAATAGGTAAAAAGAGAGAAACTGTGTGCAGCACAGTTGTCTCCCAGTGAAACCTTCTGACAGCAAGAGTTTTGCACCCAGTTTCCACCAAAAGAAAGGCCATAACAAGTCAAAAAACAAGCCTCAAACCAGTCTCAAGCATCCTGGCAACATCTAAGACACACTCCTGAAGTAATTCCGTACTTCTTCCTGTAATAGACCCTCATAAGAGTTTGGCCCAACTGTAACTACTAAGTGCAGAAAGAAACAGGAGCCAGCAAACTCTTTCAGGGGCTGCTTGCCCTTTTTGACCACAGTACAGACTTTTCTCAACAATGTCCGGTGCTCACTTATATTCAGCTTTGATAAAAGCATCAGTGAGGGCCTGCTGAGCTGGCTCACTGCAGAGAATATCCCAAAGACCTTCTTTGGTGCCACTCCTAAAATTGTCTGGTCCTATCTCTGTGTTTTTCCCATTCCTAAACCCTAAATCTACCCCAGGCTTAACCCACTGAGTAAGCTGTTAACTCCAGAAGGGATTATGGTGACATGACTCCCCTGGTTACCCTGGTCACACCACACCACTATCACCAGGATACCTTCCAGCCCCCTCCTTGCATCTCCCCATGGTCCTCCCTTTCAAAGGAGAAATAGCTCACACTTGATCAGCCCAAGTATGACCATTGCTCAGCGATCTTAACTAGAAACATTCCTGAATTAGGGATGCCTCCACTTTCCAGAGCACTTTAATAACCCAGACTGTAATCCTAGCCTTAGAGTTTACCTACCGTTCCTACTCATTTGGAAGAGAGGGCAGTAAGAAAACAGCTTTTTGATAGGAATGTAAGTGAAGACTGTTCTCCTTTTTCTTTCATGCCTTCCCTCTCCCTAAGGTGGCTGCCGGTCCTTACCAGTGTCTTGGCACAGTCATCTCCTCCAAGACGACATCAATACCTTCTAATCCCAAGTACGCTATGATCAAACCACATTGCTTTCCCAACTTAATCTGACTCCACCTTCTAAAACTGAAATAAATTACCCATGTTCACACTTTCTATCTTCCCAAAATCTAACCCTAAAGATCAACATGTCCTTAACCTTGGAGATATAAACCAGCTGTAGTTGCTAACATCAGCAGTTAGCGCTGTCAGGGGAAGCAGCTGCACAGCCCATTAGCCTCCTCTCCTTACAGCAGTTACTTCATCTCCCCTTGAGGTCCAGAACAATTATCTCATTCAAGTAATGCTCATGGATGGAGTTTAACCCTGCAGCACCAAGAGCAAGCCTATACAAACAGCAGGAGGGTTGAAGTCAGCTGGCATCAGCCCTGGCCTCAGCATGGTTCACCTTTTGACCACAAGCAGCTGGGGAATCAGCCACCCTTTGAAGCACCTGGAGCATGCATGTGAAAGGCGTGCGTGACCATGGTACATGGGAATGGGAGAGGGTGCCCTCAGCATGCCAGCCAGTGTAAACCTCACACAGGGGCAAAAACTGAACAAAACACACTTGACCCGACTGCTGACTGCTGTGTTTCATGGACACTGGAGGCATGACTTTGGCCTTTTGTCCAGAGGTGTCACCCACCTCCACCACTGCACGAGTCAGCAGGTGAAGTCCTGCAGTTTACAAGACAACTGCAGAGAAGCCCATGAAGATGCTAATGAAAGTGCAGATGTGCCACCTACTGTGCTGGCCTTAGCGATCCACTGCTCAGGACAGGACCTACCTGTGCTTTAACCTCTGTCAGTCTCTTCCCATCACTTCCTGCAGGGCTGTGCAACCAGCAGAGCTCCCAGATGAATGAGGCAGACTCACAGTGTGGTCCTGGGCTCAGCCAGCCTCAGGATGAGATCCTGCAGGGTGCTGCAGGAGGCGCTTGGAACATTTGGCAGAGGTGGGGTGAGGTGTTGGTGGCATAGCAGGCTGCAAGGGGATGTGGAACGTTACAGCGCTCACAGTACATTGGCTGCCAGCTGTTGTCTTTCAAATATTAAAAGACATTCCAAATCAATCACAAAAACTTGAAATTATCCTTTTCTTTCTAGAAATCAACTGAAGAGGGGAAAAAAAGATATTATGTCACACTGTCCTTTTTGCAGGAAGTAAGGCTTGAAGAAAGCCACTAAGTACAAAGTCTTGCAAAAAACTTGAAATATTTGCTCAAAAGGCAACAGCAGTTACAGTTCTAGTGTACTAGCAGACGGTAAAGCCCAGAATCGGTAACAAACACATCCTGTGGTGAGTAATGAGGTGAGTGGCAGTCATTTCACTTCAGTTTACGCACCCACTGAATGACTTCATGCCAGCTAAATTGGAAACTTTGGGCTCCCCCCTTGTGCTCAGAGAAGTTAAGCTTGTCCTCAGGATCACCTGCTGGAAATGCTTGTCTTCCCTTGCTCATTGTCTGCACAAGGAAATCAGACAGTTGATTTTACTGGTCCAGGTTGGTTCCTTGAATTACAGGGGATGGATTTTTGCAAGCATTAAAGACTGAACTGGCTCCTCTTTAAAAGGTGCTGCACCTTCGGGAAAGATGCAGCAAGAGTGCAAGCTTAGTGTCTATTCCTCATTTATCCACACTGCATCTTTGCATATCTTCCGGCAATTTCCATGCTGCTTGCTGAACACCAAAAATAAAACAAACAAAACCAAACAAACAAAAAAAACCCCTCCAACCAAACACCCTAAGCATTATAAAACCAGGGTGAAAAATCCTTCCTATCTAATTTTTCAGATGCAAGCATGCCTGTGGATTTTCCTCTGACAAATGAAGTTACATACGGTTTTCTCAGGTATAAGCAGAATGAAGCCTTAGTTGTGTATTCCCATTATATTCAGCATGATGCAGAAAACATTAGATTAGAGAGACATTTGTGGACATGCAGTTCCCAGTCTGGCAAAGATACAAGCACAAAAACACTGCCGTGAAGTTCAAGGAGGCAACTTGCTTTAGGAGAACTGCCCGTTACATGGAGAGTGCTCACTTGTTTGGAACCAGAATTGTTAGCTTCTGTTGTGCCTTCTGGAAATATCATTAACATGCCCTCAAATCAACTGTCCTCCAGTTCCGTGTGGGTGTTCAGGGAAAACAGGAAACAAAAAGCATGTGCCTGCTTAAAATAATTATTACCAGGGGCTAACCAAGAAAGTTGTTTCACATGCCATTAACTAAGCACATAAATAGTGTGTGGGGATGAAAACACGTGGACACAGGCAAAGACACACATCATCACATCACATCAATCACACCAATCACATCACACCACTTTAAGCTGTTTCTGAGATCCCCAAGCCAAGACTAGGCCGAATGGTTTTTCGGAAGGTTTGGGGACACCATCTAGCGTTGGCATTTGGAAAACACATGGTGTGACCCAGTAAACCCCTGTTCCACCACTGGGAGACAGGTAGAAAGGTGGCAAGAAGACGTACCGACTCTGTTGCTACATCATTCTCCAGGTCAAAGTGTAAAGCAAACAACCTGGATGACAACAAATGACACATCCCGGAGCCCAGCTTTCCAGGAAATGAGGTACAATGCTGTGACAATTTCAGTGCTCACCTTTTAGCGAATCAGGCAGCTGTCAGGCTCAGACAGCTTTGCTTTGCTAAGCTTTGTGCTAGCTGTCCAGACTGGTCTCAATGAAGCCTTTAGTTTAAAGGATGAGAGTTTTCCCTCCACTTTATTTACATTACTCATAAGAAGCGAGGAGGTTTGTTTTCATAGTTTCTGAAGACTAAGCATTAGAACAACATCTGAATGCATGCATATTTCACAGCCTAGTCTCACATGAGCAGTGTATTTCGTATGTGCATTTCTGCACAGAGGAACCGCCATTACAACAAGGGAGAGGTCTTCTTCCCATCTCCAGTCCCCCTCAGCAGACAACAAGTCTGGCAATGTCACTACTGTCCACGACAGCAGCCTCAGAGGGTGCCACCATGGAGAGGCAGCCCTGAGGTATCACTGCTTCACTACTGCAGAGCTCTGAGGGCCTAAATGACACTGTTAGGAACGGGAATGAGCCAAAGCAGAGAGTCCCCTGTTCCTCTGTCACTTCTGGGTAGAGGCCCTTGGGGTGGCTCATTCCAGTATCTCGCCACAGCCTGGGAAAATGCTATATATTTTGCTTTCTTAGGCATCTCTGTCCCAAGCAGTCTCTTGAACAAAGACACAGAAAAGCTCAAAGCCACATCATAATTCAGGCCCTCCATGGTTTTATTTTCTTTGTTGATAGATCTGTACCAGGCCATCTCCCTCAATCTATCCTGCAAAGCAAGATGCTCATGACCAGGGAATTAAAAGAAAACCTCAAAGGCCAAAATTAAAAAAGAACGAGTGTTATGCATTAGTACCTCTTTTCCCAAGAGTTTTGGGACCCTTTCCAGGCACTCCAACACCATCCATAGTCTAAATACAAGCAGTCAAGGAGATAAAGGCTCAGAACAAAGCATCTCAGACAGAGGTCAGCCTGGTTTGCTTTGTGCCTGCAGAAATCTATACAAGAGATTCAAACATGCAAACACAGGGCCATGCACATAGCAGAAGACAACACCAAGTCAAACAGCAAAGTCAGTGAGAAATGCATGTACAAGAATTCCTTGTGGTTAAATTAAACAATTAAATAAAAAATAAGCATTATTTTAAGCTCTCACTTTCACTATATATATACAATTAGCTCCTGCATAATTCCACTAATACTTTAGCACAGAACTTTAATCTTTTCTTACTTAAATATATAGAACTTAGGACTCAAACACAAGAGAAAAAATCTCATCCCGTGATTAACTCCATTAAAATCTGACTTGCTAAGATTTACTTGGCCTATTATTCTCAAAATGCACCAAAAAAGTCACTCAATATTTGCTGCTTTTATTCCTAAATATATAAACAAACATTTCTTTTCTAACATTTAACTCAACAAAGTTCAGGCAGACTGCAATGAATTCCAGCCCTCATGAAGACAGATTTTTATCTAGACTCAAAGATGCTGTGTTTCTTTCATTTCCAAAACCCTCATGTTTTAAAAAGTTAGACATGATTACGGATACATATGTGTTATTCAAGGGCGAACAAATGAGGTTTTGCACAGTTCTCAGATACACTGAAACCATCCTTAAACTGCTGAAAACCTGAAAGATGATTATTATAGTTATTTTTCATCAAACCTGTATGCAGGCACCATTCCTTGTTTTTTAATTTAATACCAAAATATGATAAGACTCACTGGAAAAAAAGCCAAGTTTGAAGTTAGCAGGGAGTAAAAACAGCATAATACTACATACCTGCTTACTTTTGGAGATGTGATCTGTCCCACTCACATCAAACTTTGGTGGGAAATGGACTTTTCCTTTTATCATGATTTTACTTTTGTTCTAAATGCATAAGCAATTACGTTGTATATCTGCATTTTGCCTGAGAGAGTTCCACCCCTACTGGATTGTAAATACGCTGACACATTTATTTATTTAAATATTTAAGTATTAATTTACTTTCACTGTAACTGATACCCATCCCAAACACAAGTTCCAATAGGTAAATAATCTGAAATCCAGAGATGTCATGGACTGGTTAATGGTATGCAAATAGGTTCTGTCAAAGTTTATGCTTATTTATTTTTCTACCCTAGTTATTTCTACAGCATATGAATGTCTTTTGGCAGTCATTGAAAGTCAACATTTCCACCATTGCTGCTATTGGAAAACAAACTATCAGTTACCCACTACATGTGAAAATATATTCTCTGGGTATGGCATTTCTCTATTACATTTTAGGGAAATGTATGTGTGAGTATACATGCCATTTCTTTTAAAGGCTTGGTGAGCTATAGAAGGCAGGGCCAGGCACTCCAAATGTATAGGTGGGAGGTCTGTGATTCCTGAACCCTCCAGCAAACTGCAGAACTCGGCTGTTCTCCTGTTGTATTCAACCAACAAAGCAGACACAAATCCACACTGCAGCCCAATGCTCTCAGTTTGGCTTGAAAGACCTATGTTGTTGAATACTTTGTCCTTAAATAGGCTGATTACACAGGTAGATGTCAAACAGCACGTGCAGACTTATCTCTAATTAATTTTGTTTTCAAACATCTCCCTAATGTTACCCTCTCTCTCCTGCTTACTTTGCTAGAAAAAGTACAGTTATAAAACTACCAATTCACTTCCTTTTGTTTTCCGGTACTCCCTCTTGTATAGCAAAAACTAAAGCTGTAAGCTGTCTTATGAATGCTATTTTAATAAAACAGTTCATAAAATATGCCTGTATTCCTCCCACTTCTATCGTTTCAATAGTTCTATTTATAGCCACTCACTTCCTTAAGCTTTTAAGTGTTATGAAGACATCCAACAGCATGTAAAGCACTTTGATCCTTGTTTTTCTGCAGCAGGCTGGGAAATCCCCATGAATAATAGTAAAGGAAATCTAGGGGTTTCCCTGAAGATCAATAAACTGAGAATCTTCTAAAGTACTGTGCAGCAGGAGTGCTAACAATCAAGCCAGGAATAATATATACAAGTAGGAGTGATTCAATGGATATGCTGAGGCTAAGCCTTTGCAGGAAATTAGTAAAAACTAACACATAGCTCTTCAAGTAAGGTTTCTCTTTTCTTGCCCTGCACCACATCCAACAAACAAGGAACCACAGATAATACTTAAGTGGCTTTCAGATTTGCATGTAGCAAGCAAGTGGCTGGAGCAGAGATGGACAAAATGTTCAAATATATCGTCACTTCACTGGAAAAAGGAGTAGCACAGGGAGAAAAAAGTATTCACAGATTATGAGTTAATTTATCCAAATGTATCTTAAAAAAAAGCATAGGAAGATTTTTTAAACTTCACAACAATTTGCTTTTCAGCATGTATTCCATTGGGAAATGGTCCCCATTTGTTCCCCTGTTTCAAAACAGAACATTTCAACTCACAGATTTGAAAACGGGACCTAATTTAAGAGTTAAAAAGAAAAAGAAGAATGGGGCTAAATAATCTGGAAGTAACAAAGAGGTATTAGTGAGGAATATGCAAAATTTTTGCTCTGAGGGAAATCCAGATTAGTGTGGTGGCAGTTCTTGCTTTGCTTTGCAGAAAGTAGTTCTGTTTCAGTCAGACTTTAATCAATTTCTGTTCCTTGTTCAGTCAGCAGTTCCTCCCATTCAGTCAGCATGACAAAACTGAATTAATCACCCAGCCCTACCTAGTCTGGAATAACCTTTCTAAGAATAACCTTTCTAATAACAACTGAAATTTTTTGTTACACACAAGTGCAGGGATCCATGTCCTGAAGAGGTAATAACTGATTTTGCTTTATCTCTCTGACTTCAAGCACCATGAGTTCTGGATGCACTTCAGGTTCCCACTGAAATCCTACAGAGGTGTCACACAACCTCCGTTACACCACGTGCATCTGCATTTCAAGCAAACATTGTCTTTTCCCTTACTGAGCAGGTTAAATGTTGCTATGTAAACGGAGGGGATGTTGCTGCCTCATACTACTGCCAGGCAGACAGTGTTCAGTAAGAAAAAGAAAAAGACCTATATGAAAACAAGAACAGATGAGAAAGTAAAGTGTGGCATCATACAAAAGACTATATGTTATATGGCTATTTGAGGACTTGAGCTGGTAAACACTGCCAATAATAAAACCAATGTAATGGGTGAAAAAGAGTTCAGTGTGTTTTGCCCAGCTTCACCAACACCAAATACAGGTCCAGGTCAAAGACAGATGATGCAGCATTTCAGTCATGAACAGTGGAGTATTGCAATACTTTGTATTTCTACTGCCTCCACCATTTTAATGAAAATGCTTCCTCAAAACAGCTCTAGCGGCAAATAAAGAGTACATAACTGGCTGGTAATAACCGTGTCTCAGCCCCAATGCAATTATCATTTTCTTATCCTACATTAAACAGATCTGTAATAAAGGGGGGAGTAATTTTTGGAAAAAGGATATGCTTTCTTATTCTGTCTGAAAGCCACACTTACCATGTCCCTTTCCCCCGCCGCCCACATACATGGCCTTTTTGCAAATGGCACATGTTCAAGTGTGTTTTGAGAGCAGCCTCTGAGCCAGCATCCTGCAGGAAAGTAGACATGCCCCATTTCTGGGCTTGAGTGAGGTGTGAAATATATGGAGAACAATTCCCTTCACATTCAGGTTGGTCTTGGGCTTCTCAGAGATGCAAACTCAGGTTCCTAATAATTTCAAGGTAAAAACATAGAAGAAACTTGCAACCTTGGTGCTGAAGGACAGGACATAGTATGTAATCTCACTTTAGCTGCCAAAATAATTTTTTGGGGCCTTCTTTTCTTGGGGGTGGTGGACACTGAAAATGAGGAGACTGTAAAAGCAGAATCAACAGCAGAGTTTGAGGACAAAGAGATTTAAGAACTTTTAAGGTTTAATGTTTACTGAGCATTTGACTCAGGCTGTCTTGTTAAACTACAAAACTTTGTGCTTCAGGACACAACAGCAAAAAAATATTTTTTAGATTGACATGAGACAAGACAATGGTTATTAATTTAACACACTGCAGGTAGTTTTCCAGTAGTTGGTAATCTTATTTGTTGTACTACCCACCTGAAAATTTCTTTAATGGATTATTTCTTTCACATTCTTTTTACTTGAGTGTCTCTGTGTCTGAACTTATCCTCATGGCAGTTTTCTGTATTTTCCAAGCTCCTAGGAGTTGCGGTTACTAACATCTAAGTTAGTGATAAATTTTAAACGTGCTAAAATTTATTCAGTCATCTGTTGCTCCAATTAACACAGAATTAATAGAAATACTATGTTATTGTGAATGTTAGAAGTTCATACATTTAAGGGACATATGCTCTGTATTTTTAAGCCAAGTGACTGACCTAATTGGTATCATCTTTATACATCTCATATCCTTCTCATAAATATCTTTCATGTTTGTTATTTTCAAGGATTATCTTCCACAAAGATCAACTGCCTTTTATCAAGCAGCCCACAATAATCCTCTTTCTTAGTCACTGAACTGTATATTCATTTCTCTGCCCATATGCTCCCTCGCATAACTTTTTAACTCTTTCTTTACAGGGAAATTGATCCATGATTTCAAGGCATATACATCTGTATGTGCAGAAGGAAGCTTGCCTTGATGTTATTGCTTGGCCTCCTCGGTGTGGAGCAATTCAGGTTTTGGGGTATTGTTATCTTACACTATGCAGTAGGAATTCACAAATAACCACAATAAACTCTGATTCATCTTTCTATTGCTGAATTTCACATTCCCCTCTCAAACACCTGAAAAGAACATTCTTAATCATAAAGCAAACAGATTTTCACTCAGACACCCAGGCTCAAAGTCGGAACTTAACTGTTTACTTTCCTTCACAATAATCCTGTTGGCTTGGTTTCTCATCTCACACTCAGTTTTGAATTTGTGAGTCTCACACACTGAATTTGCTTGGATCCTTTCCATGCTCTTACAGAACGTGCATGGTGTTGTCTGGGCTCATCTCTCTGGACACAGCATGTCTCATGCACCATTTAACTGCAAGCCCTGCTCTTGCTCTGTCCAATGCACAAATGAACGGGTTGAAGATGGCTTCTTACTGAGGAAGGCTGGTGCTTTGGGAAGGCTCAAGAACAGCCTGGAGGGACAGTTCATGTGGTGGAAGGGAGAGAGATCTCCTGCGGTGGGAACTAGTCAGACACCTACAAGGAAGTGTGGGAAAAGTCAGGAAAAGGAATCTGTGGACTCATTAATTTTTTATGTCTGGTGAAGAGGAAGATTCGAAGGTCGTGAGGAGGACAGATGATCCTGACCCAAGTCAGACTTATTCATAGCCCTGGCAGTAGTACAGTTCTCGTATTTAACAGAGATCCAGCGGGGACTTTAGAAAGGATTCTCAGATGACCATGGCCAAAGACAGATTAAAGATCAATATGGATGAAGCTGAATGGCTATAAGAAAGACATCAACGAAGTCTGAGAAAACCTTCCATTGAAATTTTTCTTTGGTTATTGATCAGAATCAGAAAGTCTCCAGGTAGCAGGTAACAGTAAGAAATGCAGAAATTAAATGCATCTTCTACATCCAGAGCTAGAAGGCCAGAGCAAGTTGGTCTGAAACAAAGAAAAGGAGCTTTACCATTTGCTTCCTTGAATTTATGAAATAAAAGCAGGCTTCAAGCAGCAATTTAGCTGCAATACCTGCTGAGTTTAGGAAATATGGAGGGACAGGTGTGTCTGAGGGTGGGTCCCTGCTTAGATAGTTCTCTTCTTGATGCCTATCACTTTTACTATGCATAAAAACTATATGGATTATTTTTTATGTGATATCTTACTGAATTCAAAGAGTAGTTAGAGGTCTTAATAAAATTAACACATTCCATCAGAAGTCTGAGCTACCAGCATGGATAATGAAGTGAAAGCCAGGTAAAAAATAAACAAAACACACACATACATACACATACACCATGCCACACACACACACTCCCACACCCACCCTGAAAAATTTCTGCTCTCATTGAGATTTCTTCAAAATTATTGGGATTTTCTTATTCCTAAATGTTGTTAATTTTTAAAACATATGAAATGTAGCTTTTAAGAAACACTTCCCATCTGCAAGGCATGTTGTGAAAACCACCTTTGCTGGTAGAAAGAATCTCATTGTGAAGGAAGCCCTCCAAAACAAATGGGACTTACTATGTTACGGGATCACAAATGTACTGTCCTTCTAAACACCTATAAAGGTTTCTCTAGAAGCTCTACATAGGCTGGCAATGGGCACCCCTTTTCAGCTGCTAAAAATAAAATCCTAAATGGGAGGTTGCCCCATCTTGTCGGCCAACAGAAGGCCTGCACAGTCATGCCGTTCACTGCAGGCACCTTTTGTGCTTTATGTCACCTGGCTTGTAAAGAAGGAGAGAGCTTGGAGTCAAATCTCGTTTACCCAGTTTCAGCAAGACACCTGATGTCTGTAACTTACCTTGCAAGGTTTTCCACTAGGACAAAATTTAAAGAACAAAGAAGTATATATCCTCTACAAATATCATTTCTGAGTGAAATAAGAAGTCATAAAAATATCAGTCTGGTAGAGGTGGGAACAAGAAAGAACACTACCAACATATTGCAACTGTTTTGGAGGGACTGGATGCAGAGTTCTCACTAATGTTTGAGACTGTCAACAAGGAAACCAGTTTTGATAAAACAACAGCTTGATCTAATATTTACTGAACCAGAATCAAACATGTCTGCTCACTCAAATCAGCACAAAACAGGTTTTCTAAGCCTTCTGAGACATTCCATTATTTGATTTCCTAAATGAAACAAGTTCTACATAGTGAAGAAAACATAAGTTATGCTTTTCTCCTGACTTCAGTCAATACTGGAAAGAGGACGCAGGAAAATACTTTGTGCAAAATAGGA
Source organism: Falco cherrug (assembly GCF_023634085.1). Classification (NCBI taxonomy): domain Eukaryota; kingdom Metazoa; phylum Chordata; class Aves; order Falconiformes; family Falconidae; genus Falco; species Falco cherrug. The sequence continues at coordinate 68,687,845 of NC_073720.1, read as the reverse complement.
AGGAACTCTGTGTTTTGTGATTCAGGAATAATTACATGGCAATAAAATACAACAAGATCAAGCAAAGTCCTTTACATTCATATCAAAGGCCTTAATTTTCTAGGGCTATCATCCAGCTTATAACTTCAAATTTCTCCAAAATGTAAAACAAATCACAAACCACTTCATGTCAAATCCCTGACCAATGCACGTGATTAGCAATGGCACAATGTTTCCAAACAGTTTATGAGATTGCAAAAGTGAGCCTTACATTTTTAGAAGAATGGACAATTAAGCCACTGCAACTGTTGCTGTGCATTTTGAGTGCATCAGGCTCTGTGTGGGAAAGTAAGTGTTTACTTACAGTTCCTAAGGTTACTGTAGAAGACTGTAACACAGCACGTGACCGGTTTTCTGTGTATGCCTTGAGAGGCTTATGGAGAGTCCCTATTAAATTTAAGAATGAATCAATATCCTGTAGAAATCTGTACAGTCTTCTGTAACGGAATCCCAATTACACAAGATCCTGGGTTAAACAGAGTTCAACTTCATCCTCCTGAGTAATGCTTCATACAAATTTTTGCCTTTTTCCAGATTAACCATCTTTTAAGTTTCTCTTCCCTAAATTGCTGGGTTCAGAGTTACAGGGAAACACTGCCTAAATGAAAACCAAAGTGTAGTCTGCCATTTTTACCTCAGCTGGGAAGAATTTCACCAACTGTACTTAACTTTGTTATTACTAGTATCTTATTGGCTGCAACTCTCGTCTATTTAACCAAAGACTTTGGATGTCACCCAAATGTTCACATAAATTATATTTTACTTAACTTGAGACAGACCTCACTTATATCTTATGGTCATAAAAAGACTTGGCAGTCTTTAATAACTCTCTTCTTTCTAAGATCAGTAGGATCTTGAATAATATTTTCTAGAAGTGATGTGCATTTTTATTGTTATTGATAAAGTGACTGTCAAGATAAAGGTCACAAGCAGAATAAGTTTCTTCTAAGGCACAGTACACAAAGAAAAACAGTTATTATTTCAAGCCACAACACATTTTAATACACTGGGTAGTATAACGATCTTATTCATATGGTAAAAGACTCCTACTTAAATAATGTAGCTTTGCTCCGAACTTAAATGCCGTGGGCTTGATTATGTTGCCTCTAATACCTGTGTAGGCATTGCTTACAAGACACAACAGTGGTGGTGTGGTCTGTACCACTGCAACACTGCTCCAGTTGTCAGCTCCTTAACAAAGTTATTGTTAAAGCTGGTGGGCCTAGTGCTTGGGTGGGGGAGAAAAGGGTGCATGCACACATTCTCTAGTGAAACAGCAACTTGGTTGTTATATATAAAGAATCTTTTTAAACACAGGAAAAGTAAGAACATCGCTTCAAGTGTAGCCTGCAGACTCTGTAACTCATCTTCCTAGAATTTGGCACTTCCTAGAATTTGGGTTTTCTCTATATTTTTAGAAAGTCTGCTTCTGTGGGATGAAAGATCATTGAGAAGGTTAGAAGGCTGTTTAATTTTTCTAGATAAACTCACATACCACAATTCTCCAATGTGTTGTTCAGCTTTACAAGCTTGCTGAACTAGTCAGCAATAGTTAGTTCCATGGAGTTATATCTCTTTTTTCCTCCTTTGTTTTTATTTTTCCCCACTGCCAGGAAGAAGAGAGTTTTCTCAAAGGATACTTCTGTTCCTTTAATCAGCAGCCCCTCAGGCAAATACACCCCAATCATGTGACAGCATTCTCCTAGTGCTCTTTTGTGAAATAGTTTTGTAAAATGTTGCAGATCTCACATAGTGATTGATAGCTTCACTCGGAATGTGTCAGGAGATTTTAAAAAACCCTCAGTTTTAATTGTACATCCCACTTGCCTGTCCTGTTAACATGTTCAGTCACAACAATTCGACACAATGACAGGACCCTTAATGCCACCTGATTTCAGCAGGGTATAAAGACAAAGAAATCAATGGCAATTGCGGAAAACTATCTTTAGAAAACACCACAGGAAATCCACATCTCTTTGAGGAAACATATTCAGTTTAGTACAGTTATGTGTCATTGGGGCACTAATAGAAAGTTGATAACAATACAGATCTTCCCATCATGTCTTGTGAGAGAAGATGGACCTTGACAGCTACAGAACAGTATCACAGTGACACACGACTGCACATCAGCTCAGCACATGGACTACCATTCAGGATGACTCCCTTGTTTCAAGGAGTTTTATTTTCTCAGTCTTATTTTCTTCAGCTCATAAGGAGAGCTCCCTTCTAGCAACCCGTGGCACTTCTGAAAAATGATACATGCCTGCAAAGCAAAGCCACAGAGGACCATGTACACTCACAAGACCTCCACACAAAACAGGTGAGGAAAAAGCTATCAACAGACATTTCCTATGAAATAATGAACTTCCTTATCATTTTATTTTCAAACTGCTACATTTTCATGGTGTCTGATAATCACAGAGAGCTCTTCTCCTCTCAGGATATACAAACCACAGGATTCCAATGACTCACACCAAAAACGCTTTCAAACACACGGAGGACGGAAGGGCATGCTGTTTCTGCATTAAAGCTTCCTGCCAAAGCCCAAAACTATGCACACACAAATATATTTGGACAAAGTTTTAACAACAACGAGAAAATCACCTCACTGTAACCCTTCCGGTGAGACAGTCTTGCCCATCTTATGAACTGCCTGATTGCATCCTGTTTGCCATACACTTCCTTTTCGACAATCACAGCTGAGAGCAAGATACTTGTGAAACTGTTGTTTGCACACAGTGGTGAAACATCGACTGCTTAATGCAAGGATGTAAAACCTGTCTTGACTGATGATCAGCAGAAAAGGTGACTGGGCTGAAATTTTGAGTGTTTGGACAGGGCCTACAATTTATTACATCTTTATATGATCTTTATCACAGTAAGCTCCTAACTGTTCAAGCTCTTAGTCTAAAATCAAAAGTATATTAAAAAGTCAAATGAAGTTGTATCTTCTTGGAACTGTAAAGGTAAATCCTACAGCTGTGGCAACTTCTCCAGAGCAGGAGTACTGAGATCAGTGCTCTGTACTATATAGGAATCCTTATGGGGAAAGCTTAAAGAAAAATGCCTGGTGAGACCAAATATATAGGGTGGTGAAAGTACAGTCTAATGCTGTTGTTGTCACTAAAGGCCTTTGTCCTTTTCCACAGTGCTTCTCTGGACACGTGTCATTACACTCACTTTCTGTTTAACAACTAGATCGCACTGCAGGGCAATTACATCTGTCCAGCTACACCTTCCTCAAAGAGAAGGCTGAGTATCCCTGGAGTATCTGTTTTCACTGAATTTAGGTAATTTCTCAGGCCATGGCTTGGAGTCAGCAGAAGCTCAAACGAAATAGAGCAGATAAGTGTGAATGGTTTACAAAACAGTAAACTTCAGATTCAAATAAACACCAGGGGCCAGCAGAAGACCTGCATTCTGAAATTCTTAAAATAGATTTAGCTGATATTCTGTACAAGACTGAATGCCTGCCTTAAGGGAAAGGTGTGAATGGAAGTCACACAAACCTCTGAGCTCTAAACTAGTCCTAGAAGTGCAGCGTGAGACACTGATGGGCTTATAGAGGACTTCAACTTTTGCAACCTGAATTTTGCATTCTTTGCAGCTGCAGGTCCACTGCTTTCAGTAATTTGAAGTTAATTTGTGTATGCTGCAGTTCCCAGATCCCAAGTGCCAACCCTTTATTGGCGGCAGCTCCATTACTGAGGACAGAGGTAAATGCTATAGCACTGAAACTACACCCTTCATATAGGCAGAATTTCTGAATACAGACAGAGCAGTAGGGATCCTAAGCAAGGGGGACTGGTGATTTGTGGGCTAGGATAATACATATTTAGGGGAAATCTCTGGGTGGCTGACAAGAAAACTGTATGGATAAAATACAAGCATTGCAAGGGTACAGTGAAGACAAGAGGCAGAAGGTCTCACAGTTTAGGAGAATGATAACCATCTTTATGCACCCAATTCACAGACATATTATTATCAGTGTGTGGAAAGCAGATGACAACAATTTCTCTGGGGTGATGAGTACATCCAACAGTTTATGGTTTTGTCACTCCCACAGAGAATTACTGTGCTCATTTCCCTCCTTCTATCAGTTGAATTTGCAGCTGATGGAACTGCAAATAATACAGCTTTTTATTATTCTTCTCCTAAGGTTTCAATGTAAAATTCAGGGAGCATAGAACACCATACATGAAAGATTTAATGGGCTTTCCCTGTTGCCATTCTTGCCTTTAAACCCTTCCGCCCCATTAAAAATTATTATGGGATATTCCTTCTCATTTATCCATATAGATTCAGGCATATTTTCGTGCAGTTACTGTATAAGACCTTTAAAGGGCCTTGAAGAAAATAATTTTATAAATGCATAGTATTATTACTGAAACATTGGGTTTCTTTACCCTATTTGTCTTAAATTCCCATTCAAACTATTCCCTACACAAAAATTTTCCGAAGAAACCAAAATCATAACCTGCTTTTCATGTAGATGATGAAAAGCAGTGGTTGCTGAGCCAGCTGTTAGTTCCTTGTTCTCTACCATCCCATTTGGTAGCTCAAAATCTGCATTATTCTGGGTATTTGAAGGAAGTGTAAACTTAGTATCTAAGCAAGAGGGGTATGTGCATGTTGTAACAAGACAATAGGTCCTTGAAATAAAGGAAAAGCATGCTAGGTGTACTCTGTTGTGAATTTCAGACTTTTAAAGCTGGACTTAAATAAGACTTTTGAAACACGGTCCTGTATAACATTCTCTTAAGTGAGCATCATTTAGATTATACTGTTCTAAGATGGTTGCTGAGCATTTCGGAAAAGGACACTTCAAGCAACGATGACACAAATGTCAAACAGGATGTAAGTATTCACTAAGTTTTCCTGGGTCTAAACCAGTCAAGTATTCAATATTCAACATTCTTGTTAAAAACTTAGATGATGGAAGAATGAATGTGTTTATTGTACCATCCATGTGGTATGAGCTGCAAGGTTAGATGTGATGGAGAGCAAGGTTAGAGTTCAGCATAGTTTTTAAACATTAAAAAAAAGGTCTGGAAACACTGGGTTCAATTTCCAGCAATGACAAGTGCAAAATTCTAGACTAACAATGGCAATCAAATGGTTCAAATGCAGGGTGGGAAAACACAGGAGAGTGTAGCCCTGCAGAAGGGCATCTGGAGGTAGGTGGTTTCTAAATCAGACAAGCCAAAGTCTTACATTGTGGCAAGAAAGGCAGAGAGCTCACACTGAGACATATGATGAGGTGGTCCAACTCAAAAGACCCAAGGAGAACTTGCTTGTGCTCCACTGATACATCTTCAAACGGTTTTTGTGCTCAGTTTTAGGCATCCTCTCATAAGAAAGGTGAGATATACTTACAATTACATACATTGCAAATGGAGATCCATATGAGAAGAATGAAGATGATCAGAGGGCTAGAAAGTACAGCTGATAAGCAAAAACTGAAAGACATGAAGTCATCTGCTTGAGAAAGGACTAAAGGAAGGTGAGAACAAGAGTACGATTGAGAAGCTTACGGAATCTGCACTAAGGGAGGTGGAGATCAGACACTAATGGCGTGGTCTGTATGACTCAGGTCACCTGGAGAATCTGTGAAGACTCCCCACCAAACATTCTTGTAGACACAACAAACAAATAATCCTCACTAATAAGTCTCAGAAACAAGGAGATGAACAAGATTTGTGTCTGAACCTGCTCCAGACCTTCCAGCATGTTACAGAGGCACTGAAGTGGCAGAAAGTTTTTAGGACTTCTGGGAGGAGTAGGGGGTTTAAACACACAAAGATAAGTTGCACGGGTATCTTAATTTGGCCAGTCTTGAAGACCATTTTCCTAGACCCTCAACTAAAACTAGATATTCAAAGAAGACCAAAAATCAATTCAAGTGAAAAAAACTTAGCTTTAATTGAACTAAAATTAGAACACTTCATTAACTGGGAAAACTCTGAGCAACTAGGTCAGACAGTCTAGAAATAGAAAATTTTATATGCATTTCTTCCCCCAACCACTGCGTCTCTGCCAGCAGATACTTGTGTCCATGACTGGCTGCAGCCAACTCATTGGCTTTGTGAGGAACAGTAGACTCTTCCGAGTACTCTGTAGGAAATTCCCTTTCCAGCCCTCTGATGCCTGGACGTCTGGTGCCTACCAAGGCAACAGCAACCTATGCTCCTTTTCCTTCCAGAGGGTTGAAGTCAACCTCTTCACTTCTTAATGGAACACAATATATCACTTAAAACACCCAGGCAACACAAACATCACCTGTCACACTTCATGGTGGAAAGCATACTGAATTAAGACGTCAGTAAACAAGCATTTCTAGAGTGTAAGGCCAAAGGGAACTACCACTGTCATCCAGGCTAGCCATTTAAATAACACAGATGACCAAATTTCTCTGCATTATTTTTTATCTGACAGAGCGGAGCTTTTTCTTTTAAGCACCAAAATTCTAAATTAAAACTTACATCTGAAGAACCTGCAACATTTTTTTAACACAGTGTTCCAAAGATTAGTTAGCCTCACTGCTGAAAATCTGCATTTCATTTCTGATCTTCATTTGTCATGCTTCTGTTGTCGTTCACTGGTTCCTGTGATATTTTCACCTTCCAAGTTTAAGAGATAGAAGCCAAAGGCTTGCTCACTATTTGAGTGCTGACAGGTTGTGATCAAATCATCTCCTGACTTCCTCTTTGGTAAACCAACTATTTTGAGTCTGCTAGTATGGGACATGTTTTTCAAGCTGTTACTCATCCCTGTGGCTTCTTCAACAACCCACTGTATTTTATCAACATCATTAATAGTACTGCAGAAATAGTTGCATCAGTGGCACACATAGAAAATTAAAAAAAAAAAAAAAAAGAGCAAAAAAAAGCCAAAGCTTCATTTCCATTTAATACCTCCCAATACATTTCTTAAGCTATTTTGGCACTGGCATTATGGGGGAACTTACAAACTACCCACAAATATCTTGTCCCTTGTTCCCATTTAGACAACACTGCCTACTTTCTCACTCTGAGCTAACATACAGTGTTACATATATCTAGATATTTAAATCAGATTTCTAAATCCTTAATGCAGTCTCTTCACAGTTCAGCAGTTCTCCAATACTTGTCTTATGCAGACTTTAAATACTAGCCATTACATTTTTTTCTAAGTTATTGACAGAAGTGTCAAATGTACTAGACTCTAAGCTTAACTGAATGGAAATAGGAAAAGCATTTCAATAGTTGCTCCTGAATTTATAAAACTGTGGTAATTTTCTATTTGCATGATTATGTTTCTGAATTTTCATCTTTTGTTTCTGACAAGTTTTTGTTTGTATAGCTCTGTGGGTATGCATCTGTATACAAACAGCTAGTGCAAAAATCTTTTGATTAATATTTTTGACAGGAATAATGCTTTTTGACAAAATCACATTTCAATACAGGGCCCATATTGACAGGATTTTTTAACTTGCATTTTCATATGGTCAAAATTTGCTATTGACATTTTAATAAAGGAAACTCAGATTTCTCAGTTCAAGCAATTTTCAGTGTTTATTTAGGAGATGTTTAGAAACCTTAAAACAACTAATAACAGAAGAAAATATTTCAATACCAAAACACCTCAAAAATTTTTAAAAAGCATCACCCAAAGGTACTTTCAAAGAGTTCGTTCCCCCAGTGTATTTCAAAGGTTTCCTTTATTTCATTCTCCTTTGAAACTGACTGTAATTGTAAGATTTCCTAGGAAACAAAAAATACTGTACGCAGCCAACTCTTTACATTTGCACCTCAGTCAGTTCTCAAAGTGCTGTGGGGCAGGTCACAAGGATAACACCCCCCAATCCCACTCCCACCCCCGATGCTGCAAAACAGGAATGAATTGTAAAACATGGTAGCAAAACAATGACTCACACGGATGCCGGGCATTTGGGATGGTATGATTCACACGCTTTATTGTGACTGCCTGAAGAACGACACAACACCATCTCACAAGGCCAGGGAAACTGCGCCAGCCAGCTGCCCACTTGCAGTTCGGGCAGGACTTACCCGCTAACAGCAATTGCAAATAACACAGTAGAAAAGCACCACTGAAGCCCTGTGCGACCTGCACCCCCAGTCCTGCTAAGCATCTCTCTGGAATCTTTCGGCACCTTGCAGAGACACCACCCAGCAGTACAGCTCTGCTCTCTTAACACCAAGTGCTGCCAGGGTGCAGTGACGACCTCACCAGACCCTCTTCATTTTCCTTGCCAGGGGGCTGCCTGAAGAGCCTATAACTGGCTCAGAGATACCAAAGTAAATCCCAACAGCTAATTTTCTTGCCCTCACAGGACCAGCAGCCTTGCCCCAGTCTTTCACATCTGCAGCCAGTGTTTTGTGTGGGTGGGAGAGCCACTGTCTGCATGGGGAAGTCTGAACTGCTCCCAACATGGTGCGTACTTTCTGTTTACTCCAGCATAGCTGATAGGGCTTTTTGTTTGTTTTTCACCTTTCTTGTTTCAGAGCTCCCTTTTCCTTGAAGATACCACAGGCATCTCTAAGTCTTCCCATGGATTTCTCCCTTCAGCGAAACATGAGACCTGAGCTCCTTTCTCCTGCTCCTGGCACTTACACATGCCTGCTTGAGTTTTCCTGACAGTCTCATGATGAGACCCAGTAAAGACTGAAGTTTCTAAACTGACGTCAGCTGAGTTCACGCATGCAAACAAGTCCCAAAAAATGCACAAAGCAAGAGTTACAGCCTGGTAATTTTTTTCCTGCAGCTTGCATGTAGCCCCAGAGGCAGAAAGAGTCAATGTGATGTGCTGAACAAAGCCATCATGGTGAGAGATTTATAGGGTCCATGTCTACCAAAGGTACAGATGGTGTTGGAATTAAAGGCCCCTACCCCTCACAGTGATTTCTGGATGACTAATCTGATATCTTGTGCCAGCACATGCTCAACCTACTACTTCCTCTGGTCTCAGGAGGCCGTTTTCCTTTCCCCACACCCCTGTTGGCACAGAGGGACCTCAGCCGCCAAAGGGCTGGAATATTTTTCCAATGAACATTCACCTTGGCTGCTTTTTCAGGTGAGAGTATTTGTTTATGGATCTACTTTCTGCCTACAAGACATGCACCAGGTCTCCACAGCAAAGAAAATAATTGCCAGCAAGTGGTGAGGCAGAGGGGGTTTGGTAAGACAACTCTAGGAGCAAAGCACATTTTCACAGGGTTTGCTGAGCTCCATGCTGGGTGTGGCGTACGTGCTGCTGTCAGAAAGCATCCAGGGAAGACTGTGGTATTTTACAGACCATGTTATCAAGTTCAACAATGATGAGGAAGTGTGTGGGTGGCAAGGGATAGGCAAAGTTCCTCTTTTCACAGTTGGCCAATTCCACCACCCTCATGTAGACGGAATTGTCCCCATTGATTTTATATTTACCACGGAAATCCTGCTTGTTGCAGTTCTGCTCAATGCCAGCTCTTCTCCTTGAAGGTTGTTCTCATCAGCCTGCTAACACTTCCTTTACCTGAAAATTTTAACATTAAGTTCACAACACACTTAAGTAGCCAAACCTACTATTTACTTTTTCTGTCTTTTATTTTTTCATGAACAGCAATACATTTTCTAGTGTTTTCTACTATCTGTAGACTGTGCTACCTCCTTTCAAGGTTCTTGTAACCACAAAGGAATGTAAGAATGAGTCCCATTACTATTGTCATGTGCTTGAAGCAATTTTAAAAACTTAGGCAATAGGCAGCTCCATGAACTATTACACTAGATACAAGCAACAAACCTAAAGACCCACTTTTAAGACACTCCCCTGGGTATCACAGCAAGTTGTGTGGTTTCAGATGCATGTTTCTTTAGCTGAAAGGAAGAAGAGAAATCTTGAAATAAGTCACCTCTCTACACATGCAAATAATGAACAATTTTTGCTAAGTCACAAAAGCACTGTCCTTCATGTAATTATCTTATAAGGATCTTTTGAGGCTCCTCCTTCTTTTTTTCCCCTATATGCTTTTTGCATTTATCCAAATATTTGGATCTTGACCGTGAATGAAACTGCCCCAGATGTAAAATTTTCTTCTAGGTAGAAAAAATTACTGATTCAGATAAAATTTGCAACAATAGGCTAACTCAAGACTCAGACAACACTTGTATGACTTACTTTCCAAATCTTCTGCTTCTGGTGGAACCAGAAAATAATGCAAGAAAGGATATTAAAATAAAGTTAACTAAACATCTATAAAAATACTGGGTTTCAGTCACTTTAAGGTTTGGCTGAGCATCTGACTCTATGTATATATATCTCAAGAGCTTCTTAAATAGTAACCTATGTTTTCAAAATAAATATTGTCTGGCAGCTTTGTTTTGCATTAATAGATGGGGCCATGGTCAATTTGAAGACAACCTTTCCAAGATATCAGGAAATAGCCCATGCACTTCAGAAGATAAGTGGTTTCAGAAGCATTACAAATTAATTAGGAGGTCTACCCCTTGTCTCTCATAGTAAGGTTCAAAGAATAATTTCAATAATTCAGGCACAAAGGAAACTGAGGACAATGCCAAAAAAGCCCAGTTAATTCACATAGTCCCTAGTTAGAGGTGGGTCTAGCTCATTAGGGGCCTTTTTTAATATTACAAACACATCTGTCAGAGCAACAGACCTAGGAATATGTTGGAATTTTTGATGAGTTAGAAAAATGTATTAAAAAGTATTACCCCTGAGACTGCCAGAAAAAAACAAGTATCTGCTTTTCTTGACACCTTATGCTGAGACGTCTCCTCATGGCGTAAGTCTACCTTATTGTTAACTATTGGTAACTACCTTTCAGCAATTGCACTGACACACTGTGTGCCCCATAGGAAATGCAGGTATAAAAACCCTCAAGGCTTAGTATTTGCTTAGATTGACATAAACCAGTATAACAGCATCAGGGCCTCAGCTGATCTGTATCAGATTAAATTTTGGACTACATAATATTAACACCATCTCACTTACTCATAATCAGACAAGGCAATTGCCTTCAAGGAAAGTAATTAAACATGACCACATCTAGGACATAGTGTGGCTGGCCTGTGACTCAGCTTAAACTGTGCTTTTTCCTTGCAAAATAAAGACTTACAGGCTGCTGAGAATGAATGGGCTCACTGAGAAAGGACTTTTTTTTTCTTTTTTATAAAAGCAAGCATATTGACACAGAAAAGCTCACTCACTGTAGTCTGCACCAGGCTTTCCACAGCCACCAGCCTTCTGGCTAGCCTTAATTTCTCCTTCTTCTCCCTCAATATGTGCACCCTGCATTAAAAGCTGCCTCACCTTCTTCTAACTGAGATGAACCTCCATCATTGCTTTGAAACTAGGGTGTCTCCTCCCCAGCACATAGAGGCACAGGAGATGCGGTGGGAGCCGTTCTCCAGGTGCAGTTTCCCATGCCCTGACCGCCTTTTGCTGGTGCCATGACGGGCGTGCTGCCATGTGGCTGAATGTCACAGACACTCCCTTCCCCTCGGCACCCACTTTCCACTGCACCTGAGCTTTAGTAAATCGAGCTGTGTTGAGTTTGCAAGGTTATCATGTCTATAATCAAGCCCCAGAGATCCAGCTTTTGTCTCAGAGGCTGGAGTAAATGACAGTCATTATAACCATTAACCACGATAACCACTTCCCCAACTAACCACACACATGAAAGCTGATTTATCAGACACCTGCCTGTTTCTAGCTGCTGAAATACATGCAATGCTCTTCTCAGCAGTATGGATTCTCAGAAAAGTTGTTCATTGGTACTAGTATGCAAAGGGTGTGTCACCTGGAACATCTGCATTTGGGGCAAAAAAGACGTGTTCAGCTGAATTCAGCTGTCTGCTGCCAGCTGGCTTTCCTTGGGTGAAATTCAGAGCTGAATACAGACACAGACAGACAGAAAGACAGTCAAGAGCAGGTACAGACATGACAGGAATATACAAAATTTCTGTGAATGGCACACTTATCTGACCAGGCAGCAAGTACAGCAGGGAGGAAGGTCAAGCAAACACTAGCTAGCTATTTTTCAGACTGATAGAAGCTGTAATACGCACTGTCCAAATTTAATTCGTTCAAACAAATGCCTTGTTGCACTCAATGTATCTCATGGGTCTCGTTTTTACTGCTTTAGGAAACAATATTGGTCATGCTTTCTTCCTTTTCCTATGTTTTGGATTTACGATCTATTTTGGGTTTAAAAAGGGTCCTGGGATTTTTCTTCCTGTTACTCACAATAATTAAATACTGTTTATGTACTTCAGAGTGAAAAGCTTTCCAAATTATTTTTTCCTTTGATTATTAATCATGATCTGCTGGAGATTTGGGGAGCGGGGGGTGGTGGTGTTATCTTTTTCTTTCTTTTTCTTTTTTTTTTTTCTCTCTCTTTTTTTCCATGATTCAGTCCTTTCTTTGTGTTCATCTGGTTGTTCTTAGTAACTTGCATGACAGGCTTACCTTTCACTCCTACAATATTTGGCACCTGTCCTTCAGAGCTTGTTTTTTTGTCTCTGTGCTTCTGCCTTCTCCTTGGGCAACAAAGTAATTTCTGTCATCCTGTTGATTCTATCCATAAACACCTCTTATTTAGTGTCTGTTCCAGCCAGATTAAGTTTTGTTTCCTTTTTCATCTTGTTCTTGAAGTTCTTCTCAACCACTTCTGGTATCTGTACTCCCTTTCATATCATAGATGATATCTTTGGCTTATTATGCTCTCAATATAGAAACCCTTCCTTCGTTCTGTTTTCATTTAGTCCATTTCCCTCCATCCTCTCCCTTGCTGGGGCCTTTAGTCTTAATTACAATACTGGAGGTCCCTCCTATATGATTTTCTCTGAATCTCCAAGGCCATTCAAAATGCAAAGTCAAGATAATACAGGCTTACAATTTTCTCCAAGTCTCTTCTGCTAGCTTTTAGGCCATGATATAATTTTCCTCGTATCCTGTTGTGAGAGTTTTCCCAACACTGTTATTGATCTGCTTTTCTCTCTTGTTCTGCCATTTCATACCCAATGTACCTACCCTCTCTGTGATGCAAAACTGCCTTGCTCATTTACCCATAAGCATCTTTCATAGTTTCGTCCCATGTAGTTTCCTCATTCAGATGAGATTCGAGAAAGTAAAAGCATTGCATACGTGGCTCGCAATCAATAACCTCAGACATACCATTAAAATCTTGCATCATTTTTGGATGATCCCTTTGCCTTGATTTTTGATTTGTTCTCTGGGCCACAAGACCTCAGCCCATGGCTTTCATCAGCCCCCAGGTGTGCCACTTCTCCAGAGCCCACTGGGGTATAAATCACCTGTATAGCCATAGGGGGTGGGCAGCATCCATTTACGTACCAAAGGGTTTGGGCCTGGGGTTATCTGCCTGTTGCCACTTGGTTCTGTAGTGCCAGCTGCACAGATTCCACACATGTGGAGCTATTTTAATCCAGCTAATAGTGAATAAATAAAAATAATTTGGATTAAAACTGTCCTACTCAAACCTGTGTATATTTCATTTAGGTGTCATTATACCCTTTTCATTTTGGAAAAAGACTTGTGTGATGCAAATTGTAGGCAACTTCAGTATTAAAAACTCCTTATTTCAGTTATTCAGTCATTAAATCTTAGCGTTTCCAGATTTGTAAAACCTTTTTCACTCTCATCTGTTAAAAGAGAATGTAAGGGTGGGGATCATGACCCGTGGATCCCTCTTACTGATGTTCAATAGCCAGCTGGCAAATGCTGTTTGTTTATTTATTAGGTATGGGAAAACATTTTTAACTGAACCACTGAACACAGGTGCTTTGGTTGTTTATGCCCGTTCATACAACTCTAAGCCTTATTTAAACACATGGGGAAAGGGTTTCCTTGAGACTCAAGACACCAGGACCCTGGTGTAAAGTATGATTGCTCATAACCTGTCTTAAATCTTCTGTCCTTCCTGAAAGCTCATGCACCCAGAGGCAGAATCAAGGAAATCCAGGCCTGGCAAGACAAAACATCTGAAGCCTGAGGTAGCCCAAACCTTTTCATATATCATAAAGAAAAATATATAGTAAAATTACTACCTAAAAATAAATGGTTTATAGGCTAAATCACAGGATACCACTAAAACTTCTCCAATAATTCTCATTTGCCCCTTTTATTACCTGTTTGGAGGATCATTCCTTTACAGTTTTTGAGGACTTAGCAGATCTTTTAAATACATTAAACTTCCTCTCTCCCTCTGACTGTTTTTTTTCCACTCAGGCCTCTGGATATTTGTCTCTCAGTGATGATACAAACGGATGCAGCCACCCACAGCCTTGTGGTCAGTCCTTCAGAGTCATTTTTGTCTTCTGTGAATGCCTACATGTTAAGACCCCTTTCCAATCCCATTTCCTAATTAACTGCAATGTCTGATTAGAAGGGCACTGGTAGGATTAGCCAAGGAGAAATTATGAAACAAGCAAGCAGGAGAAAAACTGCAGTTGATACTGAAAGTCAGAAGTTGCAATGTTGATAGCTGAAGAATCAGTGTTAACAGGAGAAAAAAAGTTTTGCCTACAGGTTTTCTCTATGCAAACGTCTGTCTTGTTTGGATTTACACATCTCAGCTTCAGATTGCTCACAATTTTTTTTAGGCTGTGACCTAACAGTGGAAATCTTCATTAGTTCATCTAATGGCAACAGACACCAGATTTCTCACTAACAGTGGCCAAAAGTGTACTCAGTCCCAACGACACACATGGGGGCAGCAAGATTTTAGTGCCTTTGAAAGAGAGGGCCATACACCTGAAGCTAATGAATCCATAAAGCTTGATAAATGAATTGTGGCCACTAATTATGTCCTGATTACTTTTGTACTTATTTCAATAATTAAAGAGCATAAATAGCTAGAAATGGCTGGGGAATAATGCACAGAGCCTGTCGTCCCAAACCCAATAGCCAAGACCAAGTCTGGGCAGAGTTCAGTGGTGCACACTGATGTGATACTGGTACACTGCGTATATGCCAGTGCCGACTCTGGGGTGGGACCTCCAAAAGCAGAGGTGCGGGTGCCACGTGCTCTTTGCTGCCTCGCCGTCAACCACAGCAGCAGAATGCACATGTTCTCAGCTCCAGAGGCTTCTGCTGAAAAATCTTGAACCTCTACAGAGGAGAGGTCCGGGGTGCAGAGAAGAAGGCTGAAAATTTTGTGCCCATAGATGAAACTGTAACACCAAGTCAGAAAGTTTCTTACTATGCAATGTTCACCTCAAATACTTGAATATACAAGGTTCACCCCACCACATTATAAATCCTCCTTTTCAACAAACAGGCTCCACTTCAGCCCCTCTACCCTCTGTTGGGTGAAATGCAGCAGAAGTAAGAAGACTCTCGACTGTCTTGCACTTCCCAGCTCACCAAGGTCTGAACAAACCAGGTGCTTTGTGAGACGTTCACAGCCTTCGTGACTGGGAGCATGTGCAACATCAGCTACTGTGGAAATCCCCCTATCGCCTGCCCAGAGGCACTGTCATGCTCACACCACAGGCTTGCAAATCCAGAGGATGACATGTGAGCAGAGGTCATTTGGAAAATGCTTCACCGCCCACCTAAAGGCACTATCGTCGCTGGCTGGCAGAAGGGTCAGAGTTGGGTGCAGGGGTGAGCGTCTCATGCAGAGGTAGCAGCGTGCCAGACAGACGATCTGTCCTAGAGCAGCAGACATTGCTGGAGTGAGGGTGGTGTTTTCAACGCTGAGAAGAGCTGAGGAACAGCTTATGTCCAGTTCATGGAAGGTTTTAAAAGCAAGCAGGAGAGGATTTGAACAAGCACATTCTTATAAAGGTACAGATGAAACAGAGCTGGCAAGAATTCAGATTGTGCATGGTTGGAGGCATAATCACTCTCTGCATAGTAATCTTATTTTTGTTACAAAACCATGTAGCAGTTAGCGTTAACTTACCTTTGCTCTGGTGTTACTACATATTCTCTGGGTACTATTACACATTCTTGGTAAGAAGCAGTCCCTGCCTTGAAGAGTTGATAGTACTGTTAATACACCTTCTTTGGATGACAACCAGTTGACCAAAAGCATGTTAATAACAGAATGAAGATGACAAGTGTTTATTCAAATGAACTGTATAGTTTCACTGTTGTGGTATTCCTAACATCTTTAAGATGCTATTTGAAAATACTTAGAGAAGAAAATCCCTTCTTCTGTGTGAAAACACCACAACCGAAATAACGGACTGTTGATGCAGTATAAATCTGGATTTAGATTTTTTGTTTGCAATCTACATTTTATGTGTAATTTATTCCAGTAGAATATGTTTATGTGCCTAGGACGCTTCAAAGTATTGTAAATACTGTAATTGTAATGTTAATTATTCTTTGCATTTAAATGTTTAGTAAAGTTTTAATTTGACATTGATTTGGACACAGTAAGTTTTCTGTATATTTTATAACATGTGATGAAATTCTGCTATCTAGTATACCAGCACCAAAATCAGAGAAGACAGCAGAAATTAAACAGATGCGTAGTATTCTATTTATAGACTTTTTTCCACATGCTGTATGGCAAAGCTAATATCATGCTTTGGTTATCTTTTCTGAAGTATCCTACCTCTTCAGTTCCTTACTCAGCGTTGATCTGCCAGTAGAATTCTGTGTAAATGGCTGTGTCCTTAACTTCCATTATTTTGCTTTGTTTTTGTAGAAAGAAAGGGAACAGACACCTCAAAGACTGTGGTTGTACAGGCCCACATAACATCAATGCTTCACTGTCATCAGTTTTGCACCACTTCCCAGAGCTGAAACACCTGAGGTGAAAAGACTCAGCATTCCTTAAAAAACAAAGAGGGGGTGTTTTGCCACACAAGAATCAATATTACTGTTATTTTGCACCTTCATATTTTCTTATTCATTCCTTTAAAAGTTGCCTCACTTTGGCTCTCTGAAATTCATTGTGTTTCTAGTCAGACAACTTCAAATCCCAGGCTACTGCCACTTGTTACAGCTTAGATTTTTGACAATTTTAAATTGTTTTATCAAATTATTTCTCCAAGTACTCCAGGTGGACTTCAACTTTCTGAAAAAGAGCTTTTTCTTTTACTTCTAAAAGACTTCCCTGGATTCTTTTTTATGAAGTTAAAAGATACACCTATAGAGAAATGATGCTCAGTTTGCAATGTTGTTAACTTCTGCTACTTCACCACTGGCAGATGTGAACTTAACCACGGTTACTCATACTGTTACCTCCTGTGATTCTCCTCGGTTTGGCTTGAAACAACTGCTGCAAACATACTCGAACGGTGCACTTCAACAGACTGAATTAGCAACCTGGGCCAGTGTGGGAATATCACACCTCTTCCAGGAACGACCTCCCCTTCCCACGCACCTTGTACACAGTCCAAGTTCTACCTTTGTTCAGCAAAGGTCTTAGCTTTAAAGACACTACTGCACTCCACAATCCCACCACACTCCAAGAGGTGACAGCTGGGAGTTCTGCCAATTAAGGGGTGCTGCCACTAGTCTTGGAGAAGCCAGAATGAGACCAAATGTGCAGTTTGCTTCAACAGGTAGTCATAGAGGGCTTGAAATTCCCTGCACATTTACCCAGATTCAGTCTTCCCGAGAATGAATTGGCTTGGTTCTCCCGATCAGCCATTAATTTATGTAGAAAGGGGCACCTCTCAAGAGGAAAAAGACTGAGGTCTTGGAAGAAACTCAGGATTTGCAAGATGTTTTGATTCACTCTTCCAGCTGCTTACTGCTGCTGTGTGTGTGTCTTTTTGTGCACTGACCAAGTAAATACCTCTTTTTGAAACCTGAAATTCTCAAGAGGTAAATACTTCCTGCCTCCAAATCAAGTTTTCAACATTGAATACAAAGTCCCAAAACTAGTCAGACAAAAGGTCAAAAATTAAGAAAAAAATTATAAGTGGAAATTTGGAAATTCTAAATGTCATTATGAGTTTTGGTTTGATTTTGACCATAGAGTTACTCTCAGTAATATTTAACATGCAAATGATCAACCATAGACCTAATTCTTCATGATCTTTAAACAAAAAGTATTTTAGAAATAAAGATTAGGTATTTTTTTTAATTGTCAACTAAATAAATCATATTGACTTGACAAATTTTCTTATCAGTAACTTTCCATTATGAAAAGTTTTAGTTAGAATATATGGTATCTTTTTGACAAAGGATTATTCTTCTCAAAAACCATCAACCGGATCAATTTACGGATAAAATTAGACCTAGGAACAGGCACAATATAGACTTTCACAGTCCATAAGTAGGTTGAGACACCTTCTGACACAAATCTTTACTTTTGGTGAAGAACTGGAGGTTTACTCTGCAGTGACTCAGAATAGTATCTCCTCCTGTGGTCAAATAGGGAGAACAGTATCAACCATTTTGTTCTCAATATTGGTGTCACTTAAGAGTATTATAGAAAACCCTTACTGAGAGAGCAGAAAGAAGATCAGGATAAAAAAAATGTTTAACTGTGGAAGCTCTCAGGATGACAGTTTGAAGGATTTCTGTGGGGTCTGGTTGTTGTATGAAACTGCATCTGAGCAACGCACTGTCAGTGGAATATACATAGAGACCTGCGTCTCAGGACATGCCTGTCTTTAATGTGCTGTTTTATATAAAACCAAAGATTTACTCTGTAAAGCTCTTATCTGCTCGTTTCTCAGTTATAGTTATACGTTCCTGTGTCACTGAGGACATATCATACAATTCATGATGAATCAGGTGGAGAAAGGTTAGGTAAACATTTCTATTTATTACAACAACCTTGAATTGCATTGAACTTTCTGACAGATTAAATAACAAAATGTACTCACCTTTGTCCTTTAACTCATCAAATTACAGACTACTTTTAAACCTCCAGACAATATTTCCTGGAGAAATTCCTTTTACATGTCTGCACACAAGCACGGCTGCAAAGCACTGGCTAATGGAAATCTTTGCTCTGCTGCCAGCAGCACCGGTACCTTGCACGGATGCAGGCTCTGGAGGAGGAGTGAGATGTCTGGGGCTCTCTCCATCTCACTGCTGAGGGCAAGCCACAGCATTTGGGGGTAAGTTTTCTGGAGCAGGATGCACAAGAAAGTTTCAGCGACAGAAGGGAAATTCCTGGTATAAGGCCATCTGGCACTTTGTGCTGTCACCCATCACTGCCCCCCTCTCAAGGCATTGCTGTCCTTCTTGGTTCTTTTGCTCTCAGCACAAGCAAGCTGCCTGTGAGCAAGCTGCTTGCAGTATGCACACTGTGCATGCCGAGGGCTGCTGCTAAGTGGCACACAGGGGTCCAGAGGGATTATGGAGTCAGCTGGCCACTAGCTTGCTGTTTTTTCTGGTTTTCCCCAGAAGCCAGAGAACTTTCCTTTTGTTGTGTGCTGTGGAGTGGTAGAGGGCAAGGACACTGGGGAATTTTTCTGTTTAATTTGAAGGTGTGTATTAGGTTTCTTACAGCTGAGAAACATGCAACTTAGCTTCAGTTGTAGCTTTCCTCTGTTCCTGGGCCTCCATGTTTGTGTAAGTGGGAGAGGACAGGGAAAATCTGGAAATAATTCTCCCCTCAGCTGTTTGATTTATAAAACCTCAGCATCTCCTCTTCAAAAGAGAGAACTGGTCAGGTCAAGCAGAGGCGCAGTACCATCCACCCACACAGACTTCTCTTGCCTTTTTTCTTTTTATATGCACAGCAATAACTGCACTTTTAGCTAAAAATGAGAAAATAACAAAACAAACAGGCTGAGCTCCAGGCTCAGTTTATAAAAAAGTGTCAAAGCCTTTTAAAACTTTTAATTAAAAATTCCATTCCCTTATCTTTGAGGTGGAACAATTCACATGAGTTACACTAGCTCTTCTTTTACCAGCAAAATTAAATAATACAACCAGCTCCCCATAAAACAGGTTGAGAGTCCTTTGCTTGGTAACTGTAGAAGCACCGAAACTCATGATAAACAAGTTGTCTGTTTCAACTAGTCCTGAGTTCAGGCCCACTAGGAAGTAAAATTTCCCCTTACACAGGATGAAATAAGGAAATCATCAGTTACCTTAGCAACCCTTCAAAAAAAAAACCCCAACATTTGTACCTATCCAAAGGGCAACTAATCTAATTATAAATTATTGTAAAGGTTATGTGAACGACAGTAGCGAGGGGAAGCCATGACTCATTATTTTAGTCTATGGGAAACAGTATTGCCATTGTATTCCTGCACGGGCTGTTCTGGTACTGCCTTCTGTGGACCATCTGCCAAGGGCTCCTATTTACCTCCCAGGACTGACCAAAATGCATCTGCTGAAAAACCTGACCCAGGCTTGCTGGGAGTCCAACCATTTATCTCTACTGGCTTGCAAGTTTTGCACACCGGAGAGGCTGGAGCCTAAAGCAGGCATTTGCTGGTTCAGTCCTATTGCTCCTGGCATGAAACCATCAAAAATATTGAAACTTCCTCCGTTCAAGCACTGCTCAGGGCTGCCGACCCTTAAAATCACCCTCTGCATTTTCATAGCTGCATAGGTGATGGGCAGTGATGTGTATTTATACCATAGCTACTATTTAATACCACTTAACTTACGGTGTGGTTTTGGCTACCATTTCATGACATGTTGGATGTTTGGGACCAAGGAAAGAGTTCTGCCTCCCAGCACTGTTCTGAAGCGCTGAATACGAATATCTGAACATGCTCCCCATGAGCAATTTTACCCTCGATTTACCTCACAGTCAGAGCGAGCACTTTGGGGGTTGTGTCTCCTGAAGCAGAAGAGGTCTCACCACAGACTTCAGCTTTCAGTTTTGCTAACAGTTTTATCAAAAAGATAAAAGCTCCACAAACACCATTGTCTGAGTGGTGGAGAGCAGACACAGTGAAGCACGGGGATGGATGGCAAAGGGGAAGATTCCAGGTTTCACGGGCAAGTTCTCCAGCAGGAGAAGTGCTCTGTTGCCTGCAGCAGGACCATAGTTTAAAACTGGTGAAGCAGAACTTCAGCTTCATTGTTTTCTAAACACGATCCTTACTTAACAGGAAAAAACACAGAAACTTACAGGTTGCATCTTCCTTAAACTGTTTCCTGTACTCCTAAACTCATGTAAAAAATCCTTTCCTTGCCAGGTTGCTTAAAACAGCTAAGAGTCACTGTGAAATAAGGTGGACATCTTCACCCAGTTTTTCAGCCTGCCCTTCCTGAAAAGTCATGGACACAGACTGGGATCCTCACAGATGGGTGGTGGGCATGAATGCCGGGTTAGGTTTCATGTATAATGCCATGACCTTTTGTTCTCCTGGGGTGGCACTGGTTGTGTGAACCACTCTCAGTTTCCAAGTGCCACGGAGAACCTGCCATGCCCTAAAGCAGGCAGTGGCTGTGCCCATCCCTCAGCCTCGGGACCTCCACAGGGGGAGCACCCCAGTCACTTCCCAGTGGGATGCTGGATGTACTCACCAACCTCCACACAATTTGCTGTCCTCTAGAAGGAAATCCCAGAGAGTCTGAGAGACACCACCATTCCAGTATCTAGATACCTCCAGCTGTGTGCTGGCTGTGTGTTTTCTCTGTTGAGTGTCACTTGGAATGTGACACTTCGACACATATGCCACAGATTGCCAAATGCTGCAGGAGATGTTTTCTGGGCTCGGGCTGGGAAAAACTTTTCAGGGAATTCCCTGGAATCCCACCAGGTCTGCTGCATTGCACCACTACAGCCATGCACAGACCATGGTTAGAAGCTGAGAGAACATCTGGTGAGGTGGAGAAGTTGAGAGCTTTCCATTGCTTTTACATAGAAAGGAAATGTTTTTACCTAAGCAAAATGAAGGCAAAAAGCATGTTGTGCTGATGTGGTAGAATTTTACATCAGTTTTCACAGGCGTGGATGGACAGCAAGGCAGCAGCCCTTAAAACGCTGTTCAGAGAAAGCAAACTAAGTAAGACATAAAGGTAGTATGCTTATCTGTCTCAGGGAAAGGCAAAATGATCTGTCAGTAAGAGCCCAAAAAAGAAACCTGGGCTGGGAAGGACCCAGTAATCTTCAGTTTCAGTGGCTTGGGGACTGCTTCCTTCATTCACCTCTCACTGCTAGAGGGCAATTTTTGTACCTTCTCCCATCTTTGTGTTTCCTTAGCACCCCAGAGAGCAAGAAAGACCACACTCCTCCCAAAGCAGCCGCCCAAAGGTCAGTGAAAAGGACAGTGACACACTCCTTCTTGCACAGCACAGGCCAGGATCTCCTCCCCTGCCCTTTCCCTCAGCTCTGGAGCCATCCAGGTCGTTAAAGGAAATTTCAGCACTCATTTCAGGCACTGCCTGAATGAGGAGCTGCAAAGAGTTTCTGCAAGCTGGGTATAAGCCTTGTTTCATCAAGATATTTATTATCCAACATTACAAATGGGAAATGGAGGTACAGGGGACTTACAAGGTCACACAGGAAACGTGCAGCTCAGCTGGAAATGAAAGCATAGGTCTCCTGACTCCTGTGACCCACAAGTTCTTTCCTTTCTGCAATAACAAAGGCTACTCTGCAAAACGTCTTTCATTCCTCTGAGAGCACAGAGTGTTTTGTCTGCAGAAATGTAAATTATTTATCATTATTATTATTATTACTGCTATTGTTGTTGCTATTATTATTATTACTATTACTATTACTGTTATTACTATTATTACTATTATTATTCTGTCCTTTTAAAATAGCTGTTCAGAAAGTGTTCAAAAAGGAAAATCTCAGCTCTGGGTCATTTTCTTTCTGCTTTAATCTTCTGTGCAAAGAAAAAGGAGTTAAATCTGCATTGGAGGTGTATTGTAATATTTCTCAGTTGTACTTTGAATAACCAGATCTCTGTTCCTCCCAAACTGTTTTAACCCTGTGCTGTGATGTCTCAATATCAGCGGTAATTTAACTGGCAGCCAGCAGGAGGAGAAACAGACCAATGTGTGATTTTCCACATACACAATAGAGCTAAAATTGTTTTTATGGAAAGATGAGATTAATGGGAGCTTGGAGTGGAGCAGAAACACAGAACTGCCCTTGCCAGAATTTCTTCAGTGGAATGCTGTTTGAGTTTTAGGGCTCTGCTGGTATATTCATGGGTCTTCTAAAGCACAATGTGACCTGGCCTGCCAGCCACAGCTTTCAGGCTCGTTGCACATGCTCATGCATCCTCCACTTGACCACCCTGGGTTTGCAAAATGTGTGTCAAGGAGCAAATATATGCAAGCACTGTCACACCTCTCCACACAGGTTTTATTTTCCTTCAACATGCTTGGCTGCTCTGCAGTGCTGTAAAACCTTTGATGGCATGCCATAATTCCTGGCTGCTCTCACCCAAATGGCATCCGACAAAAGGACCTGCAAGGAGGAAAGATGCAGGAAACCCGATGTGTTTTCAAATGTATAGAAGTCACATAGGAGCTGAAAGACCTGGAAGTTTCACTGAGACTGCCACCCTTGTTCTTGCGTAGGCCGCTGTGATTCAGCCACCAGCAGTTGTACGATCTGCTGCTATATAGGAGCATACAGCAAATTCCTTTAAAAGGGTGCGGCCGACAACAGGGATGGAGGCTGCTTGCTTGTCTTGTCAGGACTGCAGCAGCCAGGGTCAGGTGAAACCCTGCAGAGGCATGGAGAGCCCTCACCCAGCAGCTGCCAAGAACAGTGGGGATGGGAAAACCCACCCACCTGTGAGGCGGGGGTGAGAGACTCCATCTGCAGCGAACTGAGAATGAGTCAACGGCACCACTCACTCCCATTCAAGATCCTTCCAAAACCTCAAATGAACTGTGCACAAAGCAGTGCATCCCTTTGATCAACAGGACCTCTTTCATCTGTGACATCCATCTCCCCTTGGCATAGCTTGCTCTTAAAAAAAGGGGTTAGGGTTACCAGTTTCCTTCAATATAGGGTTGGAGGTTTTTTCAGTTGCTTCACATTGGGATAGGTTTTGGTGGCAATGCAAAAAATTAAGTGGGACAAGGAGATGTTGCATCATCATAAATCAGCAAAGTTCATGCAAAGACTATGGAAATACACCCTGAAACTGCTGTATAAGATCAAAATGAGAACAAGTACTAGGATGAAAAATCAGATCTTCATTTGTAAACTTAGCAATTAAACATCTCTTCAAAATTGTAATAAAGAAGATGGATTGCCAGGATGTGAGAGGAATTACAGGCTTGTGCTCCCAATGCCTTGTCTGAATCACTGACATCCACTTCAGGCAACAGTATTTGCTGCAGAAGACTATTTATACTTCAAATTATTTTGAGACTGAGGTGCCTTTGGCACTATGCAGTAATATGCAGCACTATGCCAATAAATGACTTTTGAAGACAAGAATAATGGAGCAATGTCATGTGAGAAGAAATGAGAAAGAGCATATGCCCTGATCCACATCCAAAGCCTTTGCTGCAAGGGAGACTTGGACTCGTACATTTACCAGTGCACTTCTTCTCCTGTCTGTGGTTCTGCTTCAGTGCACAGCAACACCACTGAAACTGTGCTGAGCATCTCAGTGACTATATCACACAGAATCAGTCCTTAAACTACAGTCCCTTTGACATAAGCACCCTGAGAGGCTCAACTCTTCCTGTATCACAAATCTCCAAAGGGCATAGGCACAGCATGAAATACAACCTGTAGCCATTATCACTTAAAAACAAAGAGTAAAGGATAAAGTCACGAGCATAACTTTCAATATACACCAATTGGTCACAGGAAGACCAAGTTTCAGGTTTGACTCCAGAAGAGGGTCAGGCATCCTTTCCCATTAGAATGGAAAGGCTGGGGAAGGGATCAAGCCCAGCTGATTTCTGCTTCGTTGCCAGTGAAACCTTGCTCAAGGGAGACACAGAAGACACCCTCTCTCTTTGAACTATTGCAATGACAACTCTTTACTTAATTTTCCTCCAGGCTGCTCTCAGCATCATAACCACTTGAAAATCTTCCCTTACCCTTGCAAGGAAAAAGGGATAGTGCCAACCTTTCCCAGCTGTGGGCATTTTTCCAAAGCCTCTTCTCTCAGCCAGCCCTTCCCATTCCCCCTCAAGTCTAAGCAAAGCAGAATGAAAGCACATGAGCTTCATGAAGCCGTCCTATCACCCTCAGTTACATTCCTTTGCTACTGTAGAGACCTCAACTTAGGTCTCTAAAAGGGAGTGGTACATTCCTCTCATGTAGATTAATTTCAGACAATCTCTAAGCAATAAGGAAATTGTTATTTGTTCCTTCTTACGTAACTGGTGTATATTTAATGTATGGCTTGAAACAGTTATCAGAGAAATGTGGATGGAATTTAGCACAAATTAGTCTTTTCTTTCTGTGAAGCCTGTCTGGCATTTTGTGTTTGGTTAGGCAGGTGAATCTGTTTTGCTTAATAGTTATGTTAAGGTATAGGTATAAGTTATGTTAAAAGCAAAAATCCAGCATCATTAATAGCAGATACAATGTGTGCCGCCTTCTGCCCACCTGGCTGCATTCTTAAAGGGTACCTTGATATTCTAGACATCTGTAAGCGGCACAGATCCTGTCTTCCTACAGGGCAGCATTGCTGTTAACTGAAGGGAAAACCACCCTTCTAGCAAAAAGCATCTTCCTAACAGCAGAGCAAGCTTCTGTGACTATAGGTATCACCAAATTTATTTGGGGTGATATATTTAAAACAGTTGTCCCAAAATATTTGTCAAATTCTCATCATTTGGAACTTGCAGTAAAGAATTAATTATCCTCTAAATATATTCTCCGAAGAAGTTAAGTTTCTTTAGCTGAAGTAATTCAGCATTAAAAAGCAATCACAGGCTAATTTAGATTGTAAGTGACTTCCTAGGTTGTCTGCTCCAACTCCCTGCTTGAAACAGGTCCAGTCAGATCAGGTTGCTCCAGGACTTTGTCCATTTGAGGTCTGAATATCTCCAAGGACAACTCTGGGCCTTGTTCCAATATTGTTACCATCCTTACATTACAAAAGTTTTTCCTGGTACCTAACAGGGATTTCCCACATTCCAGCATGTGGCTGTTACTTCTCATGTTACCTCTCATGCAGATGTTGCTCTGCATCTCTGGGCAGAGCCTGGCTTCTTCTTTGCACCCTCGCACCAGGCAGTTGCAACAGCAGTGAGGTCTCCCCTTCCCCTTCTCTTCCCAAGGCTGAACCAGCCCATTGCCCCCCACCTCCCCTCATACACCCTGTGCTCCAGCTCCACCCATCATGGGGACCCTCCACTGGACTAATTACTGTATGTCAACATTTGTCCTCTGCTGGGAGCCCAAATCTGGGGAGAACATGCTGGGAGCAGACCCACCAGTGCCGACTGAGCACCTAGGAAGGATCTGCTCTCCTTGCTGGTGCAGCCCTGGATGTGGGGTCTGCTTTGCTGCATGGGTGCACTCCTGCCTCCTGGCCACATTGTGTCCCACCAGGATCAACCAGACTTTTCTGCTGGTGGTTGGCTCCAGTCTATACTACTGCAGGGCTTTGTCCATCCTGGAGGCCCAGCTTTGCATTGGCCTTTGTTCAATGAATCTTTCAAGGTTGCCATCAGCCAATTTCTCCAGCTTGTTTTGCTTGAATAGTATCCCTGTCTTCCAGCATGCTGAGTGTGAGTCCCAATTTGGTGTCATCTGCAAACACTCCAAAAGTTCTGTCAAACCCATCCTCTAGGTCATTAATGAAGGCATTAAACTTTACCAGTACCACTGCCAGTCCTTGAGGCATACCACTACAAACTGGCCAGCAGCTGGACCTCATCCACCATCACCAGTTTGAGCCTGGCAGTCCACCTATTTCACTGTCTACGTACCTAGCCTGTATCTCACTGGTTTGGCTGTAAGGAGTCTGTGGGAGGTCACACCAAAGGCCTTGCTAAAGTCAAGGTGTACAACACGATGCTGCCCTCCCCTATTCCACATGGCCACTCACTCATGTCACTGTAGAAAACAATCAAGTTGGGCAGGATTTGCCCTTGGTACGTCTGTCTGACTGGGCTACTTCCAGTCACTTTCTTGTCCTTCCCACAGATGGAAGTGGCTTCCAGGAGGATTTTCCCCATCACCTTTCCAGGGACTGAGCTGTGGCTGACCAGCCTTAGATCCCTGGATCCTCTTTCTTGCCCTTCTTGAAGATGTGTTCAACATTTGTCTTTCTGTCATTGTCAGGAAGCAAAGTAATCAAAGATGGTAGAAATTACATTGGTAGAGATGAAGATGGTAGAAAGCAAGCCTTGTCATGACACTGGCCAGGTCCCTCCTCACCCTTGGGTACATCTCATCTGGTTCCATGGACCTGTGTGTTTCTTACTGGCTTAATGCTTCACTCCCACTGGCTATGCTAGTATGCTCAGGAGCCTGGGTGGCCTGGTGGAAAACCTTTCTGCTGAAAACTGAGCTTAATCCTCCTGGCTAGAATAACCTAGGATGGAATATTTAACCTGAAACAGTTACAGTTTGGCCAAGTAACTGGTAAACAAGCGCCTCTAATTGGAACTGAGTGACTGAATAGGATTAGAGTCAGTGTAAAAGAGATGTATTTTTTCCTTTTGGAAATTACTCAAACTAAAGATTTTGCAGTAAAGCGACTGAGGTAAGACCTCTTGGAGTCACTCAACGTGGTGGTAGCAACACGACCTGTGTATGCACTGTTGGATTTACCACTTCAGCCAGCAAGTTCCTGTGAAAGAAATTATGAGCTTGACTTGTGAAGCTGGGGGGGGGGGGGGGGGGGGGGGGGTTAAGTCTGTAGGAAGGCATCTTATTTAGTCTAGAAAGGATAAATACATTATGCATAATGTAATGTATTCCTTATCTATTGAGACATCTTCTATTTTAGAGCACTGAAATTTGAAAGAATAGCAGAGGCGAAATCTTAATGTCTTGGCACATGTTGCTCCTAAATGTTTGTGCTGGAAGCAAGTAAGTCCCAGAAGAACACATGCCCATATATATTTAACAGCAGGACAGATCAATAAAACAAGCCTATGAGTCACACCTAAATAATTGTCTGTTCTTTAAATCAGCTAAAGACCACCTCAAGTTGAACACAGAAAATTCCTGTGGTATCCTGATTACTTTTGCACTATCAAGTTGAGATTTTAAAAACTTAATTTTATTTTTAGCATAAAATGTCCTATGGACAGGATTGATGGCTTGCTATTCCAGTCAACAAAACAGAAAAAGAATTTCTTTTCTTCTTGCAAATGCTTCATACATTCCTGAAATTTTCCCCTTCTAACCACAGTGTTTTATTTGGCAATTGAGAAGTATGAAAAGAATGCTTATAAAGCCATTGCTTATCAATCAGGAAGTCAATGGATCTAATTAAACTTATTTAAAAGGTACCCTAAATTGTAAATGTAGCAGATTATCAAATAAATATTGCCACTAGTTTACAAGGTGAACAAAACTGATCAAATACTGCCAGAAAACTTTACAGTAATTCTAGTGTCTAAAGGGGAATAAATTCAATGGATCAAATGTAAAAAAATAAAATAATAAAAAATAGAAAAATGCTAACAATACAGCCTTCATTTGGGAAAGAGGATATTTTTTGCCATAAAAATTGCTGTGAGACACAGCTAAGTTCTGTTCAGGTGTGAGCACATTTCTGTTCTCATATCACAGAAGATCAGTGCAACCTGGTTTGTTTACCCTCAGACTATACATCAAAACAGGCATATAGTATGATCTCCACTTTTTAGGTGTAAGCAATAAGGAGAAGAGAAGCACTGCAGCTTACAAGGATAGCTGAAGCAAAGTGCAGAACTGAGCTCTACTCTCGTAACTTCCAGAACAGTGCTTTAAATGATCCTTCCCAGAACAAACCAGGGGAGACACACTCAAGGAAAGAGGCTGGCTTTAAAATGAATGTGAACACTGCATCTCTAGGACTAAATGAGACTTCTCTGTGTTTTACAACACCATACTGCATATATACCTATCTGATTATAATTTTTTCTCACAGATCTGAGGCACAAATAGTTAATAATCTCAATGCAAATTCAGTAGCGAAAATTCCTGAATCATTGACTTGCTCTGCCCTGTCTGCTTGGCCTTTATCAAACAGTTTTACAGTCCTACCCAAAACTCATTTAAATCATCAAGCTTAAATCACACTGAATTATTGCACCATACACTGAGATGTAAAGCTTGTTCCCTTAGCCCATGTAACATCTCTACCCAACGCAGTTGTCTCCACTAAGGTATTTCACAGATCAAATCTACAAATGGCTTTTTGTATCTTAGATGATAGCATGCAAAATCCAGTACCATGGGCCAAGGGTGTTTATCAGTCATCTTCATTATGTGATATTGTGATATCAATTATAAACTCCTTTTGGTAAGAGTGGGCGAGACAGCACCATAAGGAAAACTTCCTAAATTGTCAGGGCATAAATTTACCCATTCACATAAAAAGAACTGCTTTCCTTCTTGTATTCAGCTGTTTAATGTCTTCAAATGTGTGCATTTATTGCAAAACAAACCCATAGACAGCTTGATTCACACCTGCAATCAATGCTGGAGTTTAGCATGTTCCTATATATAGAAGAAAGAATTCATCTTGACTTACACAATTTCTGGTTCAGTTTTACAGGAATTATCCTTAAAAATACTTTGCTTCTCATGGATCAAGCTTATACTGGGCTCCATAATAGACCTTTTTCTAAACAGTAAGTTTAGATATGAAAAACTTCAGCCTCTCTGTAAATTGTTAAAAATAATTACTGCCTATCACATTCGTATATGTACTGCATTTAACACAGAATTATTTAATACTATTGTCCCTTGTATGATAACAAAGTGTAATGAAATATTTACATAAACTTAATAATGAAGAATAAATACACTTATGCAAGGTTGTGTAAGATTTCAGAGGACCTGAGACATTCATGACTTTTTAAGGGAGGCGACAGAGCTGTTGATTACATATTGAAATGGGATGAAAATAACGTTTAGATTTAGGTTTTCTAGTTGATCTTAAACCAAAAAACATTTTCATGAACCAAAAGGGGGGGTGGGGTGTGGAGGAGGCAGGCTGTGACACCCTTGAAAACAAAACTACTGAATACTGTATTACAAAGAGAGAGGTAAATGTGTTATTTCCTGCTACCCTGTTATTTCCTTTGACAAATCAGACCTACAGATAACTTAAATCCTGATTAGATGCTAAAGCAGTGGGATGCACACACAACTGCTGCCATGACACTGCAGTAAGAATATCAATGCCACTTCCAGAATATTTTTGCTAGACTTTGAGTTATTGCTGTGCTGTGAAAAAATTGTTTGTTCTTTTAAAACTTTGACTTTGAGTAGTTACTGTGCAGCTTTAAAAGTATTGCACACAGGAAATGAAAGAGACAAAGCTTATTTAAAATTAAAAATGTAATGCCTAGTGCCAAAGATGATTAATTAACAAAATCATTGACAAAATTCTTTCATAGCTTTGCTACCATGCCCAGTCTTTTAATGAGATTCTAATTCTCTGTTGTGAGTCACCTCATGATAATTATGCTATTATCTACTAATCTGAATGCTTAAAAATTATGCTGCCTTCTCAAGAATTTTCATAGCTGGCTTCTGTTACTCAGGTGTTCCTATTTTACTCCTTTACAGCACATTCAAGCTTTAATATCACCAAATATTATGAGAATTACTTTAATACATTTAAGTTCAGTACATGCTGTCCTTCTAAAGGTTATCACCATGTTGACAGAGTCTAAGACTGAGAACCAACAAGCTCTTGCCCATGCAACAGTCACTGAGTGGTCAACACGGAGCACGAAGTGGACCATGGCCCTTCTCTCTCACACGTCATTAGACTACTGCCTCCCCACAGTCAGAACGGCAGGGTCCTCCCTCCCCATGTCCACACATATATACATTGTGAATATAAGCACTTCAGTTTCCTTCCACCTCTCCCTTTGTCACACTCCCTAATCCTTAGCATCTTAATATATGTCCGTAGCTCCTCCCTGACTGTGGGAAAAGTCCATTCTTTTATCTGTCCCCATGCAGAAAACCTGCTTTATTGTTTTATTCCATTTGACATCTGGAGAAAGGTGGTGAAAAATGCATTGGCCACTTAAGTGACCGTATCTTTGGCAAGCACCCTGACTTCTCAGTTTGAGCATCAAACCACAAGGTATTTTAGATAACAGAATATCTAATACCTACCCATCTTCAGAGGATCAGCGAGAGAAATTCTGTCTTTGTTACTGACAAATACACAGTAATCTCCTGTTTGAGATTAGAAGAGCTTGCAACTGAGGAACAAGTGCGTTCTCAAGCCATGCATTGCTGCCCCACTCACCAGCCACAGCAAGCTTCCTGACAATGGTGATGTATTCCCTGCTATTTCATAGACTACAGTCCAGCAAAAATATATACTGCCATTTATTACTGTAGTTTCCCAGACTGTCCGTGACACTAAATGGACACTTCAGTGTCCACAGGCTGGATAGAAGTTACATATTTATACTAGGGCTCTCGTTTGGCAGGTATTAGCCAGGCTCATCTCTGCTTTTTGGCCTGCCTAATGGTCAAATTTTTTATTGTCTACTAGAAGTAATTTACTAAATTGCAAGCTTCCTCCCTCCTTGCAATAAGATGTCACACTCATACACCATCCTCAGCTGTTCATAAGTCACAACTCAAATCAAAACAACTCAAAGCTGGTTCATTTTAAAAGTGTAATCATTGCCCTCACACACTGCCTTTTTTCAGCTGACCGTCACCACTTCTTGGAATCAGTTGCTTTGTGTCAAGCTATTCCTCATTTAAACTTTGTCATTAGATGTTGAAGCTTTGACTCCTGTCCTGCAGTCTCTCTCCTCCAAGGCACTGGCAAGGCCCTGGAGAATCCTGTGTTAACAGCCACCATGAGCTCCCTGAAGATAAGCTCATCTTTGCTCTTGAAACAAAGCACAGTCATAAGCCTCTGTCTGCAAAAAGCATAGGCCAATGACGTTTGCTAGGGTTGAAGGATCCCAGCCTTTCCCTTATCCCCATGGAAAACAGGTGTCAGGAGCTTTCAAACTGCATGCCAGCTTGGTGCGTACTACCAAAAGCTGACCCAAGATCTAGCTTGGCCACAGCAAAAAAAGAATAGTAGGCAGATATTAGATATGTTCCAAAAATGGAGAACAGGAAAAAAGGGAGTTTGTAGTCCATATCAAAATTATGTGGAAGATACACCTGTGCCTGTTGAAGCCTAGTACATATAAACTATGTTTCTTTAGTGAGGATAGACATTAAATCTTTACAGTTTAAAACAGGTTGTTCTAGGGTTGTGTGAATTAGCCTGTCTTATAGCTTTACTGCAGAGACAGCTGTTTACCCTGTTAAGACATAAAAAAGTAGGTTCCACAATAGCTTTCTGATAGGACATGACCAGGAGTATTTTAGGCAATTCTGAAGGGAGGTATGCAGTCCATGTGTGGGTGGGAGACTGACAGTTCTTATTAAGTCATGGGATGCAATCAAGAATGTGTGAGGCCTGAATACATTTGGAGCCATTAGATTACTCATAAAAAAAGAAAATATGACAGGATGCAAAGTCATCTTACATAAATCTCTTTTTTTGTTGTTGTTGTTGTTGATTTTTAATTTTTGGAACATACAGACTTGTAATCCTGTTATATATGTTGTAAACAAACTGCCAGCCATAATGTTCCAAACATCTGATTTAGAGACAAATAGTTTCATTTTCCCTATATTCTTTTTTCATTTTGTGATGGTGGGAGAAGAGAACATTTTTTCTTTAGCACTCTCTGAGAAGTTACCACCCAGACTGTATACATGTGTATATAAATAACAGTATATATCTTTGCTGATTTTACTGGATGATTAAATCCAGAACCATAATTTTGAGAATAATTCAGCAAATCAAAATTAGTTAACATTCACTGCAGCTTTCTTTTCGCTTTATGCAAATTTTTAAAAGACATGCAGATATATTCTTCCTCTTGGAAGAACTGGTCCTTGGGGGAAGCAGAGATTTTGAGACTGGAAATTTGTGCTGGACCAAGGTACCTGTTAAGATCAAAGCAGCCTGTTCAAGTGTCTGCTCTCCATAAGGTAAACATGAACAAGCTTCTCCCACATGCTTTTCCATTTCAGGTCCCTTCTCTGTTGTCACTCTTCACTGTGAATAAAATGGAAAATAACTGCAGCAGTCCTACTAAAGTTGTGTGTGGAGGCAGGGCAACACTGACAAGGGGGAGCAGCAGGATTGGTGCTGAAACTGTGCCAACTGAGAGGGCACTGAATGATTTGAAGAAATCAGTGACATGCTCACTAAGATAATATTTTTAGACCTTGTACAAATGACCAGAACATTGCCATGGTCCCAAGGCTAAGTAGAACAGATTTTATCACAAGGCTATTTCATAGTATGATAAAATATTTGCCTTGGAACCATTTTGTTTCAAAGATGAATCAAGCTATGGTTAGTTCTGCAAAATGTGTGGAGCGTAAAAGGTTCAGACTGTGCTTGACTACAGAGGCTGATGTGTGTGATTCAGACCAAATTGTATCAGAAGCTTACAAACCAAGGCAGCATCCATGTTGCCCCACATTTTTGCTCAGAGATAAATTTCTTTTCAACTTTCCACTTACATGTATGTATACAGCTACTCCACTTGCATAGATATGCAACTCATTTCCATCTTTTTGTGTGCCCAGTTGCAGACTTTGACTTTTAAGCAAATTTCTAAAGAAATGGCTGGCAACTTTCTGGGAAAAGGGGCCCAATTACTAAAACCACTAAAGATATTTGATACTATAGGGGTAGGATTTGTAATTGGACAGTCATGGAAAACACGTAAAATTCTTTAATTATACTTCAAAATGAACTATGGACCTGTATAAGGCAAACAAAAAGTTGTGCAGAATTTAGACATAGCTATCTGTATTTTCACTTGTGCTAATAGAAGTAATGCTAAATGCACTTGAAAAGCCTTGTCTTCTGGTCCACCTTACACCTGTAAATGCTTTCACACTCATTATCTAGTTAAGAGTAGATCGGAGTTTTCAGACAACCGGAGAAGGCCAGGTCACAGGCACCTCCTGCTGGAATTCATACACCACCTCTAAGAGGAGCTGCTCCTTCAGGTCTGAGGTGGGCTTCCACTTCTGCACAAAAATCTCTGCAGTGTTTGGGGGTTCTGTTTCAATGCAGAAAGGGAGAGGGGAAAATTAAACTGCAAAATTTTGACACAGGATAGGAAACTCTTCCTCAAGAGTCTTAATCACAGTGTGCCTGCATTGTAGCTTAAGTTTTATTAGTATTGCAGTTATCTAGGCTTCCCTGACCAGAAAGACATAAAAGAAACAACATATGCAAATAAAAGACAGCAAATACTGTTGTGACTAAACACAGCAAAGAAAAATCTGGTTTGCGGCACCTTGGATTAGTCACATGTTCATCAGGATCAACTAGTGTGATGAATTTGATTACTGCTCGATGTTTTAGATTCAGGGGAGTCCTAACATGATGATTTACTCTCAGAGCAGTAATGACAGGAGTGTGACACCCTCCCACCCCAAGTCACTCTAGTGCTCGCTCACACTCTAAAGTCACATTTTTAATACAAGTTCCCTGTTGCTTCCCAGGCATGAGTTGTCCCTCATGCAAGACACTTACACACCTCTGGATGAAACAAGACTTCCAACTTCATACCCAAAGACCAGCTGAGCAACCTCTGAAGTTACTCCCTTGGAAGATTCCCAAGGAAGGAAGTGCTGCTGCTGCTGCCGGTCCCCATTAGTCAGCGGGACCTTTGCCTCCCCCTTGGAGCAGAATGAATGCTCTCTTCAGCAAAAACCGCTGTCAGTGCTACCACTGACAGATTTTGAGAAGTCTGTTTGCACTGGGAGAAAGACTGCAGGAGCAGCCTCCATCCAGAAAGCAGTATCTCACAGAATGAGCAGAAGACCTTCCCTTCTGCATATACCACTTAATGTCAGAAATCATGTCCTTCTGCTTGTCATCCATGTTTACTTAATTCCTCTTTGTGGGATGTGAATCCTCTCAGAGCAACAGCTCTGGAGAATCACATTATACCACGGAACAGAACCAAATCACACTCTAGGCACCTCCTACAAATTTCGATTTCACAGAATTTAGTAGATGATTTTATTTAAAGTCCCCTACCAGCTTAGAGGACTGTAACTGGTTATTGAATTTGGTGGAGCAGGTACACAGAACAACTGAAAGGCTCTTTCTGATTGCACAAAATAGGAATGTTCCATCAGCTACTGAGCAACTGTATAAGGAAGGGAAGATAGCAGAAGCAGAAGACTGTCTGTTTATTCATTTTTTTCAAGGCCCTTTCAGGAATGAGCCAGCAGTATAGATGCACTGCGAAGTACCTGTACACAGACTCATAATTTATTAGAGAATAAAGAGAAAATAATCTGATCTTCCAGATACCTCTTAATACAAAACTGCCTGGAAGTGATGCCTTTAGAGGGCCAGAAAAGCAGGCTGCACTCCTACTGTTTAAGGGTCATTGCGTTAGGAAGAAATTTTATATTTTAAGGAAAAAGATTAAATGGTACCCCACTCAGTGTATCCTATTATTTTCAGTAGAATGTTTTTTCTCCCAGAAATTCTGCCCTGAAAGGTAATGATCTGACTAACACTGCCTGGCCCGGCAGGAACACAATGCTATCAAGCAATGGGTGGAGAGTAGGGAAATAAAACCTATGTGTTTTAATGAATGTTTCCCAGTATTGGTATTGTACCTGATTCAAGAAAAAAACATATAGTAAAAAACTTAACTAACAGCTTGACTGGGTCAAATGCAATTCCCAAACACCCTCCCCAGATGCAGAGGGACAAAAATGTAAATCTGGACTCCATTCAAACATGCAAACTATCTCCTTCCTAGTGGGTGAGCAAACATCCCATTATGGTTATACACCCGCTAAACAGGGCTGGAAGGGATTGCTGCAGACAAGTGAAAGACCCAGCCTATGGTACAGACAATCCACAGCTGAATTTTGTAACCAAGACCCTTTGTGTTCTGTAATGGGGCAAAAAAGATTTTCACTCCATTAGAGGTCTTGTGCTTTGTACTGAAAACAGGTCTTTCATTCAGCTAGCTTATCACTGAAAAGCTAGTCATAAGACTATACCAAGCACAACTATTACTGAATTTACCAGAAATCACACGTATACATTCAAAGGTATAAATAAACACAGATAAATAGCTGTCCTTCATTCTACATCATAGCTGTCCAAGCTGATCTTCCACCTTCAGCAGTCTGCAGAATCCGCATCTACTTCATCTGGAGCAGCTTTGTTGCTAAGAAGATCTTCTAATATGAATAGTAATAAACATATTTAATTATAAAGCTATGGAGCAAATGTTTAAAAAAAAACTACTTTTTTTTACATTAGACTGGAATTTAAAAAAAAAAAAAAGAGAGAAAGAGACAGAGAAAAAAAGCTGGAGATAAACCACAGAAAAGTTTTCAAGGAACAAAGACTCATATGCACAAATATCCATTGCGCCACAATCACACATGCCTTAGAAGTTCTCTAACCATTAGTTCAGCTATATTCTGAGTGCAGGTATGGCATCTAAGACATGAGAAATGTCTACAAAGTATAATTCCATTGACAAATATGAGTGTTCCTTCCACAGGTGATAACAGTTTGCATGTACAATACTGAAGTTAGTGTGACAGCAGCTACGTGTGTTACGTATTTCTGCTGCTCTAAGATGTGTATGTGGTTCTGTCAAGGACAAGGGAGGTGGAAGTATGGTTTTCTTCATGTATGCTTCCTAATTGATAGATAAAGTTGCGTTAAACTGGCTTAGATCCTATAAACAATGTGCAACTTTGTAAAAATTCTGGGAATTACTTGCCATGGCCACACACATAACCCCAATGTAAAATATGTTCTAGCATCCTATTATCTCCTTTTCCTTGAATTGTGACTATTATAGACAAGCAGGTTAACAGAATTACATCTATTTACCACCAGTAGAAATTATTCTCTTGTCCATATACAGCAAACGCCATTTCTTTGGGATATTTAAACAACTCTACATAGGCAATACTGCAGCAGAAGCCACAAGTTTTGGAGAAAACAAACCACTACCTTTCAAAATACAAGCCTTGACTTTTAAAGAAATGTTTTTTTAAAAACAAAACAAAACAAACCTTTGATACGTCCTTACTTAGTTATTAAACCACCCAGTTAGGAAGACAACAGCTATGTGTTGCTTTCTGCTCACACATCTCCTTGCCCAAGCCTTTCAGAGCTATCACTTAATTAAACAGAGTAGCCCTGATGAAGCAGGAATGCATGAAAGTCCCTCATGAAACACCATATTCAGGATGGGGACCATTAGGCCAAGTTAGCTGCCAATGCAACAACAAAAAGAAAGCATGCTTTCCTCAGCCAGGGATTGATTCAGCTGCACCACTAGCAACCTGGCACCGCTCCTGTGGAGGCAGTGCGATTTGCAGCCTGGTGTGCTGTTGCTGGGGAGTGAAGGATCTCAGGGAAGAGCAATCTGGTTTGCTAATTATTTGGGCATGATTTCTGCATCTGTTTTTTGTTAAAGCCTTGCAACAGCAGCTGTAAGAAGAAGATGAGTCAGATATCCACTCCCTTGGTGCTATGTGACCAGGACAGTCTAGTTAGACAAAGAAGAAAAAACAGGTTTTGGAAAACTGAAACAGTTCACCTGAGAGGGTAAGTGCCGGCTATAGTTCAAAGCAATCTCAGGTGGCACACAAAAGGACAAAAATAAATGTTTTAAGTCACTGAGTTTGTCTTCTAGGTGAATGGAAATCAAGATGCAGAGGGGAGAGATGCTTTTGAAGTGGGTGACAGGCAGCAATGGTGAGACTTAGGAAGGGTTATTTAAAGCATAGCTTCCCTCTTTTTAGAGAAAATATGGAAGAAATTACATTGAGAAAAGGCCTGACATCTGTTGAGGACACAGTCCATGAAAAAGTCAAAGGCTGACCTAACTAGATAATGTCTGGGTTTAGTTATTTTTGAATTATGGTAGTTGTGCTTCTTCTGCTACTTTGCACTCTATTGTTGTGTTTCATGGTGTAATAAACCTATGTAATCTGAAACTTTTCAAAATTACTTTCTGGCCTCCCTTACTCAAGAAGTCTTTCCAACAGTTTGCTATGACTTGCCTCCAGGAATGCTAGACTTCTGGATCGGTAGCTTAGTTTGGGATACAGGAAGTATTTTTACATTGACTTTTCTAGAAGATGTCATGTATTTAAGTCACTACCACAGGGACAGCAAAACTCTTTACCTGTCATTTATCTTTATTTTTGACACCAAAAAAGGACGCTTATTTCTGCTGGAGATGTATAATGAGCAATTTCTCAGAACCACCTTTCTGTTGATACAGAAACTTCACATATCCTTCTTTTTTTGTGATTTCACATCACCTCTGTCTTACTTATCTGTCCTAAAATTCAGAGAAAAAAAACCCACTTGCCAACTTTCTTAAGAATACAAAAACATTCTTCCTACTGATCTCAAAAGCTCCCTGTGGTATACTGTCTTCTGGACCTAATTTGTGTAGCACCTTGCGGTGTCACATTCTGATGCATGACTAATGGTCCTAAATATCATGACAATAAAAATGTCATAGTTTACTAGTGCATGTTAACTTGAGTGGAAACTTTCACTGTGTTTAACAACATACAATAATAACAATATAGAACAGTACAATAGCAATAATGGCCTTCCAATTTCTTTATATACATGCAGAATTTAGAAAACTTGCAAAAATAGGATAGTAACATTTGGATTTATAAAAGCACAGGAAAAACATTCAAATTGTGTACAGAAACTTAGGGAAGGGAATTATTTATTTTTAAAATGCAACTGCTTTTTTCTTCCAAATTATTTTCATGAAATCATAGAATAATCCAGATTGGAAGGGACCTCTGGAATTAATCTAACTCACTGCTTGAAGCAGGTCCATTTAGATCAGGCTGCTCAGAGATCTGTCAAGTCAAATTTTAATTTCTCCAAGGACAGATATTCCATATCCTCTCTGGGCTCTCTTCCAATGTTTGATCACTCTCACGGTT
This sequence comes from Falco cherrug, assembly GCF_023634085.1. Classification (NCBI taxonomy): domain Eukaryota; kingdom Metazoa; phylum Chordata; class Aves; order Falconiformes; family Falconidae; genus Falco; species Falco cherrug. The sequence continues at coordinate 68,648,753 of NC_073720.1, read as the reverse complement.
TTTTCTAATATCTAATGGGGATTTCCCATGTTCTAGGTCATGTTTGTTGCATCTCATCCTGTTGCTCTTTACCACTAGGAAGAGTTTGTCTCCATTTTCTCTGCTCCCTGCCCCCAGGCAGCTGCAGACAGCAGAGACATCTCTCCTTCCCCTCTTTCCCAGGCTGAACTAGCTCAGTATCCCACACCTCCCCTTGCACACCCTGTCCTCCAACCCTAACCATCACAGGGACCCTTCTCTGGACCTGTACAGGTCCCTCTGCACAGCAGTCCTGCTCTGTAACACATTGATTGCTCCCACCAGTTTGTTATTATTGCCAGTTTTCCAAGACTGCCTTTCATCCCATCATCCAGGTAGTCAATAGACACAATAAACAGTACTGTAATGCTTCTTCCTTGCCTGTGTCCCAGATTTTTGTTTGGCTGTTGCAGGCTTGTGGATGAAAAGAGAGCCTGTCTGCTGCTGACACAGGGCACAAGCTTCCAGCTTCTCCCATCACAAGGGTTTCCAAAACCCTCCTTGTCCACCCATGGCCTCTAACTCTTACTTCTCCTTGTACTTTGTGGCTTGGGCTTTTGCCTCTGCAGGACGTCTAAAAAGACCTTGTGGACATCTTGTCCCTCCTTCCTGGTGCTACACAGTCTGCTCGTCTCCTCTTGCCCCTCCTGAAATGTTTTTTTTTCCAAATATGAAATCTATGACCAAATACCACCTTCACCAATGCGAAGCTGAGCCAACAGTCTCTATGGCAATTCAACATTATCATTAATGGATAACTTGTCCAGATATGAGCATATTATCACCTCCACATGGCCCCAGAAGCCTATGTATGGCTCCTGATCCTGTGGGTACTTTCTGAAGACGGAGGCACTTCCCTGAATTCACAGCAAGTGCCATGTTTCACAATAGGCATTTAAAATAAAAATCAATGCTCATACCACAAGTATTTCTACAACGGTTCTGCCCTGATGTTCATATAAAGACAACAACCTTTTGCTCTCTACAAGATGCTTGAGGGTTTTCCTGAGTGCAAATATTCTGAAGAGAAGCTTCTCATCTTATACAAAAGCCAGTAAATGACACGTGAAACACCTCATTGTAGGTATAACCCAAATGACTTTTTTTATTGCCTTCCTGAAATGCAAACAACTCCTTGCTGCAGAGGTAGTTGTAACTTACTGTTTAGATATTAATGATCAGGCTGTGTTTGCCTGACTCTACAGAGCTCAAATGAAAGGGCAACTGTTCCTACACACCCTGACCCTGACAGAGTTACCAACAGCGTTGCCTGCTGTGGCTCTGCAGATGGAAGGCCACTGTTTAGACACTCAGTTGTAAGGGTTACTCCTAAACATCATGCTTGCATGCAGAAATTATCACCATCCAGCTTGTAACTCAGGGGGAGGGGAAAGATTCAAACTAGTCCATGAAAGCTTATTCAATGCAATAAAGAAAAAATTCACAGTTCAAGCTCCTTCCTGCTGCTCTGTCTCCTCAGCCTGCAATCAGCTGACAAACAAAGAGAAAGTAACTGCAATTCAGTTTATTGAAACAAGAAATGTTTTATCAGTTAATAATCCAGATACGTATTTTAATTCCAGTGCTTATCTTTATGACAGCTATACTGACTGACTGCAATAAATTTGAAATACTTATCTGAGGAAAGGTCTTGTATAAGGAAGAGTATGCTTTTCAGAACCTGTAAACCTGAAAGTCCAGCTATATTTCCCCAAAATTCAAACAGAGTATTTTTAAAGAATAATTGATTTTCCTTTGATTTCACTCAGAGTGAAGCAGAGAAGAAAATATTGTTCATCTGCTGTCACTGAGTACCAGTTTCCAGAGCCACCAAGAGGTTGTTTGTAGTTCTGGAGCTGGTCTCTGGCCATGTGAGTTCTGACCTGGAGACAAACCAATCTTGCCCATGCCTCAAGTGAAGGCCATAACCACTGGGTGATCATCTGCAGTATCTCCTGCCAAAGTACACAGAAAAACAGAGACCTATAGCCACAAAAGAAGAAACTTCTGACATGAATGTCTCTTTCTCATTTAGATGAGAAATTTCCAAATATTCCCACTAAAAACTTCCATTTCAAAAGACTTAACATTTCCTTTTCTGCCCCGTAACAAATAACCAAGACAAATGTCTAATCTGAACTTTCCCCACCCATCTCCAGCCATGAGATGAGCTGCTTTGTACAGTCATTTTCACTGTCTCTGGCTCTCTGTGCCCATAAAGAGATTGATTTCTTCTCCCTGAACAAAAAGCAGCTGGCAGAGATGGCAACTTCAGCCAGATTGCTGATGAATGAGTCAAGGACGCTGGAGGCCTGGGACAACACTCTTCACATATGCTGGGAGAGCTTGGGGAGGGGTGACCTGAAATGATCACGTATTTATGCAGACAACATCATTCTTGGCTTTGTAGAAACAGACCCCTTCACATACTGACTCACCAGGACACCCAGTAAAGGTGTTCAAATGGTGATTCATGGTACAATTGCTTCTACAGCCATTGCATCAAGGACTATCACCTTCTGTACTTGGAAGGGTTGTATCACGCTGCAGACAACCTTCTCCTCTTTTTTTTTTTCACATGCAATAATATTAAGAGGCAAAGGTGGTAAATTGTGTGGTTTCTGTGGGCTACGTTACAAAGTCCAAAAGTTAAAATTAACAGGCTTGAGGAGGCGATTTGAAAATGCCATATCAGCAACCTGTTAGACTCTTTTTCACTCCCCACCCATAGTCACCTGCTTTTTCAGACAGGCTGACAATGGTAACAGGTTAGTTCAAGTTTCATACAGGTATGTCATTAAGCACAACAAGAAAATCCTTCCTTGATCAGTTCACTGCCATTCAGAGGATTAAGTCTATTCACTGCCAGTACAGGTATAATGACTCATCCTCTATGTTAAGTAAGAGACATCAACTTACTACAATACTGAATTTCTCCCAGCCCTGCCACAGGGAGAGTTTGGGACAAATTAAGTTAATCTCCTTCAGAAACATTACTCAAAACACATTTTTAAGACTTTTACTCCTATCTTTGCCTCAAAAGGTGACACTGTCACATTTCCAAGATTGTGGGACAACAAAAACTGGAGCCTCCCTGAGTGGGAGGAGAGGAGAAGGAGAGGTAAAAGTCCCCTCTGATAGCATCAAACTTACATACCAAACTCCAGGTTGCCCTGGGTAGACTTCTTATTGAGACGAACTTCTGCTCAAAAACGATAACCTATACATAAATTTCTGAGTGACCATTTCTATGTTTGTTTTCCCAATATTAGGTCCCTTCTAAAAAGTTTGTCCAGTGACAATGAAACTGAGCTTTCTCTCAACATTAAACCAAACCCATCATTTGTTCCCACTAAATTAACAGTTTCCAAGACCTGATAGCAGTGTGACACAATGGAAGAAATTTAGTTAAGAGGCTATCTGCTCTCTTTGGACATTTGTATTGTCACCTAAAATGTAAATAAATACCTGTATTTTATGTGCTTAGCCAGGCAGTTACATGAACAACATGAAACAAGATATTTCTTTGTCTTTATGTGAGTCGGAAAAATACTAAGAAAACAAGTTGAAGACAACAGGAAAATTCCATTAGGAAATACATGGAGTATTTCAAGAGAACCCCCAGTATTACTGAGGTAAATCCCTGCCTTAGTATAAAGAATTCCTTCTTTCACCCAAGAAGCTGAACTGTGACTACACCTCTAATTTTTGGTAGTCTGAATTATGCTGCAGATTTGCTTGATGCCTTCTGCCATCTTCTTCTGTATACCCTGCCTGATGGGAAAGGGCCAAGGGGGAGGCAGGGGCTGCCAGGGCTTTCTCAGGCACCTGGTGGTGTTAGCTGGAGTCCCTTTCATCTTTTATTCTGTATTGGTGAAAAACTCAGTGAAAAATCTGGTGAGCGAAAAGAGATTGTTCTTATTCCATGCTTGCATAAACCCAGACTCCTGAACATGGGAGATCTGAACTGATGACTTCAGACAAGTTACTCAAGGCTAGATTCAATGTAAGATTAAAGCTAACCTCAAGTCAGATGTTGAATTACCTAACACTTCAGTATATGTTTCTTGGAGTGAGATCCAAAAGGCCAGGAACAGCAAGGAAAGCTCCCTGTGCATTGCACCAGAGGAGTGAATATCCAAGGGAAGCAGTACAGTAAAACCAGCTGCTGCACGGGGAACCGTCTGTAGCTGGACAAATGCTATGCAGAAAGGTGTGCCTGAAACCTCACTCCTTTCTTAAAAGTAGCCCCTAGGTTTCTTGCTGCAACTGAGCAGTCACATCCTTGCGGACACAGAGCCCAGGGTCCTCCTTTGCAGATGAGCACTGGTCTTGAAAAAAACCGACCCAAGCCAAAGTCATCCCTGTAGCGAGGCTTGTAGTGAGGTGCTGCAGGACCAGTCCAACTTGTCTTATGTCACACAGATGGTCTGTGACAAAGGATTCAGTCAACACTTTAACTGAAGTATGCCGCCCTTCTCTCCTTTCCCTATCACCAGGACACTGACTTAGCTACCTACAGAGATGAACCAAAATATCCCAAAGCTGTACATTAAACAGCACTATTGACAGGAGGTTTTTTCCCCTGGTCTCCTGCCTTGACCACTCAAAACCATCGGTTTTGTGGTAGAAATTAGGTTAAAGTTTAGCTAGCATTCCAATAGCTCATACTAACATTGCAGCAGTATTTCCCTGAGCATCTTGCACTTGGAGGAGCACTGCCACCCTTCCCATCCCCAATGGAAATTCAGTATTTAACGAGGGGGGTCCTTTGCTCCAAGAACAGAGGTGAACATTCATGATTAAGAGCAACAGGATTTCCCTCACACCATCTCCAGGCCACAGAAAGAGGCAAGTGATTTATGTGCAGGCAGAATGGTTAGCCTGGATGACAACTATTTATGATCCTATATTACAAAAATTAGAGGATATGAAGCATTTTCTGTGGATTACTTTAGAAATCTACTGAAAAACACCCACCAGTTTAAGTTTCCATTGACTCCTGAAAATCACCAAGTACTTTTTTGGCCAGTCTCAAATTTTTCAGACCTGATAAAGCACAAAATTCTCAGATAGGTTTTTGTTTGGGTTGTTTTGTTTTACTAAACACTCAGATCTTTTCAAGACCGGCTTTAATGCACCTACATATTGTATTTATTACCATCTACTTTCATGTGCTGTCCACACTTAATAGGATGGAATAGGATTTTGCCAATAGTAGCAAACTACATACTTTTCCCAGCATCTTTGCCAAATGGCCATAAACGTCTGTTGGTAGATGGCCAATGAACATTGGTGGTCTATAACCACAATTTCTCAAACAATATGGAGAGAAATCTGCTCTGGAATACCTTTGATCTGCTAGCAAACAAAGCATTTAATCACTAGGATGAAATAATAGGCGTTCTTCAAATCATTAATACAAACTTTCTGAAGGCAAGACAAAGACCTTTGCTACTCTGTGCAGTGGGACCACATATGCATCCCAAAATCTGATTATATTTTTAGCATCTACTGAGCACTCGTACCTTTATTTTTGTCTCTGTGATGAAATGACTATGTTGTATGCAGAAGAAGGGCTCCTGTGGCTGATGACATCACTGTATGCATCCCCAACTTGCTGCTACTGCAAGCAACACAACCCAGCAGCGCTCCTGCCTTTGCAGCTGAGTGATCAGGTGTATCACCTTCAGTTGTAAGGAAGGAGTGGGCTGTAGTTCTATCCCATACATCCTGCCTACTCAACAGGTGACCTTCCTGGCTATTATTCGCTGATAACACCAAGTTAAACAGGAAGTTCCCAACAGCACTAATGGTAGGGTTTGCTTTCACTGAATTGAAAGCTCCTTTCAAAAACAGCCTGTATATTTTCCTGCCTTTGCTGCCTTCCTTGTGAAAAAAGGCTCTGATACCACTGCTACATGTGAAAAGCAAGCACAAGCTTCTGTCACTCACAATTTACTGATCACCACTTCTCTCACTTTCAAGTTGGATTTAGAGAATTTCTGGGCAAGAATTCGCATATGTACTCCCCTGTTTCATTCAGTTCCAACAGCCTTGCAGAGAGAGCTCCCAAAGGCTTTCAAAGAGGAATGAGATCTTTACTGGGAGCTTCCAAACAAGTCTGTCTCCATCTTTCAATTTCTGGTTGTTGGTGTTTTTTTTTAATGCAGAACACCTCTATAAACTCCAGCGGGTGTAAACTCAGCCCAGCCTTTTAGAACTCGCCTTAAGATCCATTAGGGAAAGAAAATTCTCAAACAGCCCACATCTGGCATACTGAAGAAAGCAGAGTACAGAGGCACACTTCCAGAGATTTCAACATTTCTGCTTTCCTTCTGATACCCATGTAGCTGGCTGGCTGTGGCACACCTGTGTGTGTCCTTGCCCTGGAGCAATAACCGTCCTGAGGAGCTGCAAGGATGTATCTCTGCCAAGAGCCCGTTCAGACTTATCTGCAGAATGACTGAACAGAGCCTCTCAGACCTTGTGGCAGCAGAAAGCCCAGGTCTATGTGAAATCATGAGAGATCTATGTGAGCTAGAAGGCTATATGTAGACTGGAAGAGGAGATGGTTGTTATAAAATAGCAATCAAGGGGTTAACAGCACAGACCAGAAATGCTTTGGGATAATGCCATGTGCCAGACCTCCTCTCCTTCCTGTTCATTCAGCAGGAGTTGTCCTCCCTGCACACTATTGGGATGCAGCTGAAATAAAAATAGCCCATTCCCTGCAATTCTCTGGACCGGCTTCAGCTGGGCAGGATTTTTTGTGCAGGAAGGAGGATAGAGCAGGAAGGGAGGAGAAGGATTTATCTGAGAAATCCCTTTGGAAGTCTTGCCACCTCTGGCAAAAGCAGCTCAGCTGCCTGGGTATTGGCACTAACATCAGGGTGTCCCTGCTCACAGCCTGCACACTCTGCCAGCCCCTGCAAGAGTCTCAATTTCTCTTGCTTCAACACCAGTCCCCAGTGGCACTCCAGAGCAGTGGGATGCTTTGTGTTAATCCTGTTTTCACTGGTGACAAAGAAATACCACCATTAGACATAAAACATTAATACTGTTCAAATCACAGAACACAGCGCAATAATGTTCTCTGGGATTTTTATCACGCTCAGCCATCTAAGAATCAGGAAATGAGACTACCACAGCTGTTCAGGGTTCCTCTGCATTTAGAGGCAGACACTTTCAAGGGGCAGCTGGTCCCATTTGTCCAAAACACACATTTTAGGGTGATTCTAACTTTTCACCAAGACTAAATTAATATGCTCCCCAGATACTGGCACTTCCCATCTGTAAGTCCCACCAGACTAAAAATAACTATTTGAGGCCTTCTTAAGAACTAGACAGATACGATTCATAAAGCTGTAGTCACAATAAAATGATGGTGCCAGCTCTTACTAAAAAAGGTGTATCTGAAAGGCCACAGAGCCTAAGTCCCACCAGAAGCTGGTGAGATCTGTTAGCAAGAGTTAGAGCTCTACGTTACTTTTGCAAATATTGCAGCAGTTGCAGGCTGATCCTGTAAATCTCTGTCCAGTCCTGATGCCTACGCTTCAGAGTACATTCCAGCAAAAGAGCTGCTTGTAACAAGAGATACTTGAGAAATCTCACTGATTAATGCAGCAAAAGCTTAAACAGTGATTTGGCCACAGCCTGTCAGTACCTACATTTGGGGGACATTTCATCAAACAAGTAAGACATGATGTTATTCGATGGGTGGAAGTTAAAACTGAATGGAATCATGCCTACATTAAGATGTGTATTTTTTAAAAGGAGCATGATTGGCCACTAAGGTGGTGACTGGTTCTCTGCCAGCAAAAGATTTTGATAAATAAGACTGATCTTTCCACAGACACACTGAAGCGCACCTGTTGGGTTGATACAGAAATTACTAAGTGAGTTTGACAGTCCCTGCTGTTCGGAGATGGTAGTAGTTAGCCACTTTTCTCCCCAGATGTACAGTAGTGTCTTTGCCTTTAAGGTTTTCTCCAGTTCTTTGCACATCTCAAAAGATGGAAAGAAAGAGAAAGGAACATTGGGGTGTATTATAGAGGTGATAGGTAACCAATGAGCAAGTAATTCTCAGATCTGTTTGCAGCAGAAGACAACAGGGTACTTGATGAAAACCACAACAAAGAGATTTTTGAAAATCCAAAAAAACCACAACAACACACTACACCTGTGTGATGGGACAATGACTATAAGAGGTAGATATTTGAAATCATTATGACACTGCAATATCTAGTTTTTTTCCTACTAGTAAAATCCGTAGTGAATAAAAGATCAGACCCTCAAAAAAAATCTTGGCTGGCATCTCAAGAGCTATGGCAGCCAGCAGTAGAACAGAAGCAAGAACCTCCTGAGGCTTTAGACTACAGAGGAGATACCAAAAATTGCTTTTCTGCACCAAAAGACACCAAAAATCATCTTTCTCTAACTCCCAGGTTTTCCTATCAGCAAAGGTATTGAAAACTATCCAGACTGTCCAAAAGAGGAGCGTGTCAAGTGCATCATTCCCACCATCATGTTTTGTACAGGAGTGGGGGTCCAGTGCTTCAGGCGGGAACAAGACCACACAAGGTCAGCAGCCAAATAGAAGACATTCCTGCTTCAATCCAGTAAAAGCACAGCTTGGTAAAGGCTCATCAGGCAACACACACCTATGTAGCTTAGAAAACCTGCAAATGGCAAATGAGGTTGCAGTCAAGGAAAACAGGTGGAAATTTATCAATGGGCTCTTTGAGTTGTTCTCAGAACTCCTTGATAAAGGCAGGGGCTTAGTTACAACGAGTCTGCTGGCAGAAACAGCACATTTTCCTCCATCCAAGCGATTGGATGATCAGACTCGTATGATTGCCTTTAGTGTACTGACTCACCAGAGGGCAGCAACTTTCCAGATGTGATGTCAGCCCATAAAAACGCGACGCGTCCCTCCTGCTCTCCCGGTCGGACCGTCCTTCTTCATACTGTACCCTGATGTCAGCAATCCCATTTCACATGCTTGGCTGGCAAACTAAACATCACAAGATTTTGGGATAATAGCAAGTCAGGTCAGGTATCTGATGCACGGTTAATCTGCAGTTCAATGTCTCAGTGTGTCTGTAGTATTAAAACAGTCTCACGCAATTAGTCTGCAACAAGTAATCGTCTAGGATGATCTGCTGCCTTATAGAAACAGAATTTTATGTCACTTTATGGCAGATCGAAAAGATTTTTTGAAGGAAACTTTACTTTAGTAGCTAGATATGCTGGCAGAAGAATCCCCCCCTCCGTTTTCTACTTTTAACTGCAGGATGGAGCAAATTACATTTATCCTCCATTAAGACAGGCAAAAACTGTCTTCCAGGAGTATTCCCTGGGAGGAAGCAAGCCTGACATCTGTGTATCTCTGGTGATAAGTGTCTCTGCATCTACCCTTCCTTATTAGCTCTACTCCCTTTCCTATGCCCTCATTTCCCATGCCAAAATCAGGATAGTATTTGCCTCCAGGTGGGGACATTAGGAGAGTTTCTGGGAGGCATTGTCCTACATGTGCTGAGAGCAACACAAAGCACAACAAGCAGGAAAACTTCATCGTAGCTGCATTTCTGTTCTTGCCACCTGGCTCCTGGGTGGCCTGGTGTAAAACCGATGCCTCAAAACCTCCAGCACAAACTTAATGGTGTCATTGATTACTAAACTGGAGATAGACTAACTGTGGAGACTGAAGGACTAAGTCCATTTCCATTTCAGCTGAATGAGAATGGTGCCACTGTTGACAGCAGGGCCTGCAGTTTGCCATCAGTGATGTGGAGAAAATGCCTTTAACATCCATCCTGAGGGCAGCCCGCTGAAGGAGCACCCAGGACGTATGTCCACTGAGCAGCCACCAAGATCCTGCATAAATACAAGATGCAGCTATGGCATAGTTAAAGAAACAAAAACAAAATCCACTGGGGGTTGTTTTAAATGCCTCCCTAGCTGCGTCTTAGTCCTCACCTGGGAAGGTGAGAGGAATTGGAACAGACATTATGGGAATGCGAAGTATTATCAAAAAATCCCTATCAAGAGACTATAAGAATTTGTCAAGTACCAAGGAAGCATGTCATACATGCGCAGGACTGCAGGCTGGAGCACAGTACTTTCATAGCAACATGTTCAAAGTATAAACCCCTTTGCACTTGAGACCAAACTTCTCAAAGATCCATAAGTGTTTGGTTTCATGTGGAAGCACTAACTCAGAACAGAAACTGTGATTTCTGAATAACAGAGGGCAGTTGCACCTTCCACCAGCAGATACCACTTAGAGATTAATTACTTGGAGCCTAAACATGTATTTTGGGTACTACTTGAACTGGAGCAGCAGTCCCAGATGAAATCACAAGTCTGTTATGTTAGTCACCACACACACACTGTCAAGAAAAGACAGGCCTGCCCTAAGTCATTCACTGTCTAAATAGACTGGAGGAAGGACAGGAAAAGAGCGACATGGAGAGGTGAAAAGGCTTAGCCAAGGTCCTTCTGCACCAGAGTGTGAGCAGGTCAGAACATCCCCCTGGTCCAGCTCTTCTCTCCACCGTCATTTCTGCAGTTGGTGCTCACCAGCTTTCCCCTCCCTGCAGGCTCAGCCTTCCGCGCTGTTGATAAAATTTCTGGAGCAACATGAGAGATGACGGTATGGAGTGAGAAATGCTGGTGGGGAATGGGTGCAGGTCCTCCAGCACGTCCAGGTCAACACAGCACACCAGAGGGAAACTAAATGAAATAGTTTCTCATGAAGGAAAAGAGCTTTCTAAGTGAAACAGTGGAGACAAGGGGGTGCTTGCCACTTACCCCCGTAGCGGTGGGATCACCCATGGCCAAGATGCCCACACCCCAGAGGGGTTGCACAGATGCCTTCCCCAGGGCTGTGCAGTCCTGCAGCCCACACAGGACCCCCTCCAGCTTTTAGCACATGGGCCTCAGCTAGAAAGAAGGGAAAAAAACAACAAAACAGGGCTGAAGTTACCTACATGGGGAAAACACTTTTTCCCCAGCATACCAATGGTTTTATGGCTACACTCAGGCAGAAAAGGACTCCTCATCCATGACCCCCTTCCGTCTGGTTCACAGTTGGAAATTCAGCCTTCAAAAGCAAGGGCTAGGATCCTACTTTTCTTACAGAAGTACTGGTATCCAGAAAACCCTTCATGTGCCCTGTGCAGTTAATCAGGGCCAATATACGTTCTTCAGCTACTATCCCAAATTGCCTGGTTTTTTCCTCTTCAACTGAAATCTCATTTGGTTCAAGTCTTTCTACAATAACTTAATTATATTACTAAAATTATTTTCTCTATCCCTGTTTTTCTAAGCTTGTGTACAAGCAATTTCTTTTAAAATATTGGGGGTGCGAGTTGTGGGTGTGGTAAATCAGGATAGCAGAGACTATTGCTTTGGATTTCTGAGATAAGCACACATCTAGCATGTATCAGTTTGCACAGAAACATGTTTTTTGCCTAAAGTGTTTTTTTTTTCCCCCAAGATCCTTGACAAGGAATTGATAATAATGTAGCCAAACAAACATTTAACCACTGTAAACTGTGGAGACTTTCTGACAGTTTTAACAAAGTTTGTCCTTCCAGCAGTCCCTGTCAAGCACTACATTATCACTCACCCTCAGGAAGGGTGGTACAGAAGACTCACAAAACTTAGATTTAACAAGAGCAAAGGGAAGCAGGCAGGAAGGAGTCATATAAATTATTCATATGAGCTGCAGCCCTGCAAATTAATTCTTAGTGCAGGAGAAAGACATTCTTGCACACTCTTGCAGAGCTTACAGCAATCAAAGGGCACCCTGCAGCATCAGAAGGGCCATAGCCAGAAAGAGGGATGAAGTAAAATGCAGAGCATGGGTGCAAAGAGCTGCTGGAAGCTGCTGCCACCCGTTTGTGGGGCAGTGCATTAGGGTCCCTAACTCATATTTTGGAAGAAGCTCCCTCTCCGTGGGTGAGGTAACAGTACTGCAGGTGTTCACCTTGGAGGGCATGCGATAGCCCCACTCCTGCACAGGCTCACGCCGTGGATGTGGGCATTGCTTTCTGCTGTGGCTGCTGGCTGACATCAGAGGAAGCCACTGCCTGCTGAACATGTCTAACCTTCCAAGAAATAGAAAGAGTTTTTAAAAACACACCCTCCCATAACCACAGTCTCTTCAATAGATATTAATAAAATTTAATCATTTTAAAAGAATAATTTTATCACTGATGACTAAAATTGAGCACTTGCAAACCTGCAGCTGTATTTTTGTTACCAGGCTTGAAAGTTCATTGCCTGGAGCCACCAGGAGTTCAGGCCTGGTGGTGTCCCCCAGGGTTTTCTACGAGACTGTCCTCCTTCTCCCAGGATGCCTCCAGGAGCCCACATCCTCGCTCATCCTCGCCATCCCACCACAGCAGCACTTCAACTGCTGTGAGCTGGGGATGTGAGCTTGTGCTCCCCAGTGAGTCTGTCACGTCTTGCACACTCCCTGTCTCGGGCTAGTCACTGCTCCTTCTGCTTTTCAGTTTGCTGCAGTGTGAGGGATAAAGCATGTAAGCAGCCATGGAAGCCATCAAAGGAGACTTACTTTGACACCTTTTTGCTATCATTTGCATGGCAGCTCTTCATTACAGTTTGTACAGCATAGTCCTTTGCAGCTAGGCAAAAAAATCTATGCAACCATGTCATTACAAAAAAAAAAAAAAACAACCAAAACTAAGCTTCAATGACCCTTTTTTTCAGAAGTTACACCCATTATGTAGGGTTAGGTTTCTATGCATAATACCAATTTCCAGACAATTGGTAGCTTCCTAAGGGAAAAATCATGATTTATATTATGCAGTATAAAAGTAGTTTTTTGGTAGTTTGGTAGTGAACAAAATATAGCTGCAAATGTTTACTTCTTAATAGATAAGCAAGAGTCTTGTGTCTTCCTGGAGCCTGACTGGAATTCAGATATTGTTTGACTTTTTCTCTCCCACAACACGCATTTGATCTTATAATACTTTCGAAACCTTGAGCAAATAGAATACTGCAAGTTAAACATTACATGACTCAAATGTACCCATTACCATGACTTCAAAACAACTGCTCAGAAGAACTTAGATCTGTAAGCAAATATTTTAATGAGGAATTAAGAGTAACCAGTATTTACCACAGCTCACTTTCCTAATAATTCACCTGCCAGCTCTGTGAAAATTTCTGAATATAACACCACTCCTAGCCATTCCTACAGCTTCTTTTTTGTTGGTGGGTGGTTGGTATTTTTCCCCATCGGAGAAGCCCAGAGCATTTGACATCTGTTCGCTATTTACCCAATGCAATGCACTTGGCAAGTCCAGCCAGTTCTGCTCATTTCACCACAAGAGTAAACCAAGGCATGGTGAGACAGAGCCTCACTGACAATGTTAATGGCTTACATGGCAATGTGACAATTTACACCAGGTAATGATATATCCAAGGATGTTAAATTGGTTGCCAAGGCTATGAAACAAGTAAGGGCAGAGCCAATAGCAGAGGGAGACATTGTAGTTTTGGTCACCTCTGCTTGACAGCACAGCACCTGCAGATTGGACCACTGGCAGCCCCTGAGAAAATCCTGTGGGAAAGGGGTTTGTTGTCAGGAGTCTCAAGAGCACGTTTTTTCCTTGTTTGAAAATTAAAAAAAGAACACACAAGTCAACATAAATACATGTATTTGAGACACATTTAATAAAAATAACTCAAAAAATCAAATACAAAAAGGCAATGTTTATTTTCAAAATTATAGTCACTCATCCCTTCTAAACTGAATTTCCTATGAGAAAATATAAAACAATGACATTTAAATGCAAAGGTTTCAGTTTAATTTTTCTTTATTTACTTCTCAGTGTAGATGCCTGCTTGCTGACCCCATCAAAAACAGTGCCAGAATTAGTAATTATCTTAGTGGAGTCAGGATTTCAACCCAAAGTAATATGTGAACTCCTGCAGGTAACAATTGAGGACAAGCAACCTGAAAATGGCACCTATGCTTGGTCTTATAGGTTGGGGAGGAAAGGCAGATACTTTCTTAAGCTGAACATAGCCTACAACGTGTCGGCTTTGATCTCTATAACTTTCTCAGTGTCACACTAAAGCAGTGCAATAAACATCCTTGTTTAAAGCAAAAAGTCTTGCATAAGGCAAAAGTTGGTTTAAGCATCCCTTTAGAAACAGTATTGATGATACAAATAGCCTGAAGTAATACCTACACTTTTCATTAAGAAGAATCTCTGGATTATTTTATTTCACACAGACTGATGTTACCATGTCTTCGTTAACCTTCTGTGTTTGCAAGTACATTTTTCTACTTTAAATATTATTCTTCCTCTTTTGTTCTCCTCAGAGCTACATTTCAAGATGGTGTGACATTAGTTCTTCAGTGAGAAACCAGTTTCCTGACCCAAAATTATATTTTCCCTCCCATATCAAGTCCAGTGCAATTATATTTACTTCAGTAATTTTCTCAGAGCTTTAATAAGGCAAAGCAACTTCATTTATTTAAAGCTTTTTGAGTGCTTGTTATTGATGTCTCTAAGTGCCAGAAGGAAAAGGAAGTGACAAATAGTAATTTTCAGGATTTCATTTTTTAATTACAAAATTCTACTCCAGACTAATAAGAACTGACAGAGTTCTACAAATAGACGTGTGTTAAGAGGACAGTATGTGTGCCCCCCTGAAAGCAATGGAAAGATGTTCTGATGTGCTTTAGTATCGCTGGCTCCAGAAATTATGGGGTTTAATTGCCTCTTGCTTGAGAAAACAGGTATTTTCAACAGTATTGATTCAGACAGAGCCCACAAGCTTTGAGACTATGTGGTCCACCAAAGCCATTAAAAGATCCTTTGTTTATTTTAACAAACAAAGCTCCACCCTGGTCTTGGAGCCAAAAGACAGTGGGTGTAAGTCAGTGCATTTGCTTTCCTTCTGAAAAGGAGACTTCTGAATAATGCAAATTTCACATTTATCCGAGACCCATACCACTTCTTCTGGTGCATTGAGACATAAATCATGTACTAGGTAAAACTGCAGAGCTTCATCATGTTTTGTTTTGCCCTCCTCTCATTTAAAGAATGCACAAAGAAAACCATGAAAAAGGTAAAGTTATTATAAAAAGCTTCGTTACCAGCACAGGCAGATTCTGTGGCTAATGAGATGACAGATACTTCCACTTCTTTGAATCCTTTCTTGAAAAGGTTTATCTGAAATGTAAACGGGTACAGGAAAGTTAACTGAATTCAACTCAGCAACCTGGACCAACATTACAACCCACAGTACAACAGCTATGACTTTATGGTTATTTATTTTTTAAAATTAAGAATTCCAGTACTGTTAGGGTAATTCTGTCCCCAGTGTTAACAGAACCTAATTTTTTTGCATATATCTAATCTTCTGCGTTTTACAGTCCCCTGCTTTGGGACACTCAGTGGCTATAGGGCTGTTCACTTCCCAAAGGCCTTTCACCTTTTTGGTATTAAAAAAGGATATCTGTAATGTTTGCACTCTAATGGTAACCAGACGTGGCAAGGATGAAAGTAGAGACTGAGTCCCACAAAGCAAACTTTAGCCCCAAAAGACTCCAGCTAAAGCTAGCTTTCTTCAGCTGTGTCTTTCCACCTGGATTTCTCCTTGCCTACACAAAGGTCTCCACAGCCACCAGCAATTCCATGCCATCTTTCACTGTTGCTATATGGTGTGTGTGGCCTCTTTCCCCAAATCACATGTTGGTGGGACTAGGGCAGCTGAAAGAAAGGGACCATCCAGACAAGCTGTTTCCTCCCCATATATGAAGGTCGCCGTTTGGGGGGCATGCACTTGAACAGCTGCATTGGGTTCTTTCTTGTAGGAGCACAACAGCATCTCAGATTTTGTTTTGCCCAGTGGTAGGCTCTGAAGTGATTTCCACCCACCTCTTTCAAGATACTGCAGTGGCAAAAATAAAACCCACTAAGCCTAGTTTTAGCCACAGCAATTACTTTGTGGTTACTGCCCAGGGCACAAGGAGAAGCCCACCACGGGTTCTGACGTAACAGCCCTGAGCTCAGGAGCCAGACACAAACTGTAGACCAAAATATTTCCTCATGAAATACAGAATTCCATGAAACTAATGTACTTTGTCAAAAATTCAGTGGTCACAGTATTTTGATGGAAAATCTATTCTAAAAAATTTTTAATGTTCAATCACTGTTTAAAGGTGGAATTTTTTTAATTAATCAAGTGGCTTGAGTTTCCATTTACGGAACTTTGAAACCAAAGCCTTCTGGTCTCTCTGGCCTTGAAAAATATTGCTGTTTTGATTTTCTGCCTTGTTTCTTTAACAAAGCACGAGAGCTGAAATGCAGCAGGGTGGAAGCTGTCTTCTCAAACACACTGTGGAGGGCTAGCCACAGGCCCACCAAACTCTCATCTAATAAACCACACTCAACCCTTGTCACTGCAATGCAATAACAGCCTTGGATTTCTTTCAGATGACCCATCAGTTCCCTCTCTGCATGCCTTTGCTCCCCCCACTCGTTCTCCCAGCCCCAGAAAGTACCAGAAGCACCTCATACCCCTCACTTCCCTTCCCCTCCTTCTTTCCCAGGGGTGTTTTCTCAACTGCTTTCCATTCCTCAACATGCTTCACTTTATTCCTCTGCAGAGGAGTAAAGAAGCCAAAAGAGAGCTTTTTAAAGAGTTTTGCTTCGTCAGAAGTCTTTTGAGTGTTCATTTGCACTCGAAATAAAACCAAAAGTCAGGGCCCCCGAGTACGCTGCAGCAGTGCCTGTGTTTAGTTACTGCGCTTGTTGCAGCAAGTAAGTTACAAAATCTTGCAGCGGACATGGTGGCCCCAGATTATATCAATAAATTGGCAAAGTCTACTCTTGGCTGTTTGATACAAGATTCTATTAGAGGTCAGATGCAAATGATACACATATTACGTGTTGTACAGACATATATTTGTCCAGAGAAAACCCAGTCCACATCAGAATAAAAATCATGTCAGCAACACTGCCAGATTTGAAAAATATATTTTAGCCCCTTGCTCTCAACCATTACCCTTCAGGGCATTACAGAGTGTCCTGGAAAACAGCTAGCATTTTGCACTCCTCCTCTGCACAAAACAGCTGAAACTGTGTTTGTTTTTCTAAAAATGCCTAATAATTAAGAGCTTCCTTGCCAGGATTCAAGCCGAAGCCAAAAGCAGAGATGATATTAACATCCTGGAGAGTGGGAAGGAGAACTTTTGTGTGAAATAAATAAATAAATCCCCTATCAAAGGGAGAAAGTAGAGAAAGATGAAAAGTCAAAGCACTTAAAAATTAGTAAAGGACCTGAAACTTAAACATGAGGGAAGGGGTCATATTATATTGTCTCTTCATGGATATAACCTTGCTTCTAAGATCATCTTAAAGCAACTATTTTTTCTAGAAAAGGGGATGAGAACAAATTAAAATTCCACAATTCTTTTAGAAGTGCAGCCTTTTCTTTTATTAGTCTGGAGAGGAGGAGGCTCAGAGGGACCTTATTGCTCTCTAAAACTACCTGAAAGGGCTGTAGACAGGTGGGGGTCAGTCTTTTCTCCCAGATAAATAGCGACAGAAGAAGGGGAAACAGCCTCATGTTGTGCCAAGGGAGGTTTAGATTGGATATTAGGGAAAAAAAATTCACTGAAAGTGTGGTGAAGCATTGGAACAGGCTGCCCAGGGAGGTGGTGGAATCACCATCCCTGGAGGTGTTTTAAAAACATGTAGAAGCGGTGCTTAGGGATGTGGTTTAGTGATGGGCTTGGCAGTGCTGGGTTAACAGCTGGACTTGATGATCTTGAAGGTCTTTTCCAACCTAAATCATTCTATGACTCATAGTTCCCTGCTTTGACGCTGTTAAAGACACTCAGATTTCAGTGACATGACACCTTTTAGAAAGCTTAGAGCATCAGACTTCCAATTCAAAACCTTTTTCTTCAAATCACAGAACATTAGCTTTTTCACAGGACCACCAACTTAAAGCAAACATCCCATATCAAACTGAACAGATAGTTTCATGAAACCTCTCCATAAAAGCTGGCAAGACTATCTGTCATCTGGTAGTTGCAGTATCACTCTGAGACTCAGGGCATCTGGGTACCATTCCCAGCTGCGTCCCAGTACTTCTTTATGTATTTTAGACAAGTCATTTACCTCCATATGCCTCAGTGTTCCAAATGCAAAACATAGAAAAAATGGGCATTATGCTACTCCATGGTACTCACATTGTTTATACATGTACACATGGCCTTTGTTACTCCAGCCAGAAGCATTTTTTCCATATTTGCTTGCAAAAGCTGCTAAATTCACTGAAGTCTCCTTTAATTCTAAAGCTGGGTTTAGTATTGAACACACATCCTTCGATATTTAATTTTAATTAAATAAATTTAGGATGCAGTATACCTTGAGAACCACCAGCTCAATACAAATAATAATGAGAAGAAAGCACCTGTTCATCAGTAAAGAGCAACTCCTAGAAGCTTGGAATAGTTCATTTAATATAAAGAAATTTAGATCTCTCACCTTGCCTGGAATCCCAGGTCTCCCCTAGGCTCTTTGCAGTGGCCAGGGGAGCCTACCCCTTTCAAAAAATGTAAGTTTGCATCAAAAAATCAAAAATTCTTCAAAGCCTGAAACCATTTTTTGCCTGGTATGACTCCTGAGACCAGTGTGTATGTATTTTTTTCACAATGTCCGCTTTATGAAAGGGTAAAATGAACCACAGAGGTTAAATGATTCACCTACAAAGTCTTTGGACACAATTAGAAACTCAATGATTTGCATTCCCAACCACTAGATCTAAGAAAAAAGACCAGTGCCCCATGCCAAGCAGAGCCAGGTATCAGACAAATCCATTTCAGAAGAAGGAAGCTCTCCAGCAAATGCAACACAAGTGCATTCCTTTTAACTGAAGAGGAAGCTCTGCCCTTAAGCCATACCCTTCCTGGCTCATAGAAACCTCTGCAAAAAGCAATTTTACACAGTTGAGTTTTAAGTCTCTTAAGCTAATGCTCTATTTTCCTTCTCATTCCTTGACATGATAGGTGCATCTCATAGCAAATCGGGAAAGACACTCTCACTGGTTACCAACTGGGAAAGAGCTGGGAGTTCTCACAATCCTGGATATGCCACATGCATCTACCTGTGGCCTCAGGCAGGCAAATGTCTTCCAGTGCTCCATGCTGCCAACTAGAAATAGTATCTGCAATCTCTGATTGCTTTGAGGCTCATCTCAGTCACTGAGCTCCATGTTTTGCATTTAAGATTGCAGGCACTTCACATAGTGCTGCTCTTACACCACAACATCAGAAAACAGCAGTGCAGACTTGCAGCCAAGCTTTCCATTTCAGACCTCCATCTTCCCAGTCTGGAGGAGCATTGCTAGTCTGTGAATATCCCATTCTATGATTATTTTGAAAACTATTTTGGTTCAGCTGGATCGTGCTTGAAGGTTTCCTAAGAAAACCAACCGCTTTTGCATATAAAACTTCTACTTCATGAGGCTCAGACCCCTTCTATTCCATTTCCTTTGTCTGTGTTCAGATTTGCTTCTAGTAAACAGTTTTGTTTTTCAGATTTAACCAGTACGAAGAATTTAAGTCAGCCAGATGGAAATACCTTCGCAAAATTACTGAGAAATGTCATGTAGTAATACTGTGAATGAGTTCCAGGAATTACTGAAAGTCACTTGCTATTTATTGCTTAGTAATACAGTGTTTGAGGTTTCCTGTCACTAGTTCAGTTGTGCCAAAGCTTAAAAAACTATAATATGGTTTCACATGCTGGCAAATGCCTTCTTCCACCAGATCACTTTACCAAAAGAAATGACCTGGTATTCAAGCATGCCTGACAAAGACGTGTGGACCTCTCTTTATTCATTTTGTGACCAAACTGCTTGCAAAAACTAACTGTGAGAGCAAAAGCAAAAAGGATAAGACAGAATAATTGAAGTGCAGCAGGCATCATTCTCCCATGATTTCAGACAAGTAATTCTGTCGCCCTTACCAAATAACTCAAGCACAGCATTTCGTGTTCATGTTAATTTGAAGCTGCTAGTCCACATTGGATAGGCAGCTTCTCACCACCACAAGGAGCAGGGCTACTCCACATACCCCTCTATTCCTGCAGCTGTCAGCTGAGAGACAGCCTGGCTGTCATGACTGCAGGGAACTGACTTCCTCAGCAGGAACACACAAACACTCCTGCTCCCAACAGAAGCATAGCAGAGCATCTCAAGACACCCTGCCTAGATGACTGAGGACCACAAACTCACATAGCCTGTCAGGGACCTTGGGAGGATCCCAGTCCAAACCCCTGCCCAGAGCAGGCTCAGCCATGGGGTCAGACCAGGTTGCTCAGGGCTTTTTATCCTGTTGGGGCTGGCAATACTCCAGGGATGGAGATAGCACAACCTCTCTGGGCTGTCTTCACTGGGAAAAGCCTCTCTTATCATCGGGCTGAGCATCTCCTACTTCAGTCTATGACCATTGCCTCTCATCCTTCTGCTGTTTGCTGCTCTGAGGAGCACCTCTCTCTTCTTAGTAACCTCCTCATAGATATCAGTGGGCAGGGGGGCACAGCAAGAACAGCACTGCTCCATGGTGCACACAAACAGGGTGCTCCCAGCACAGGCCGTACCCACAGTGGTGTCAGGTTGGTGACAATGACCAGTCCCATTTGCAGCCCCAAACAAGGTGAGGTAACAAGTCAGTCCTGGGGTCCACCAAGGGAGTCCAGCCACAAACAGTAGGAGACAGGGCTGGGTGCACTATGATGTAGCTCAGGCCAGAACGGTCTGATGGGCCATTGGGGTGGACTAGAGACCTCAAAGGTCCCTTGCAACCTCCACAATTCTGTTCTAGATCATTTCAGACCTCATGTTTGTGTTCTGGGAAAGCAGTACTGAAAAGTAAAGTTTTTGGCCCATATGCTGGATGATTGTAATCTGGTGGGCAGCAAATTAACTGCCAACACTGAATCCCGTTTCATAAGAGTAGATGCACAGTGAATGGAACCAAAGGAACAGACTGTCTTTAATTCCCTCATGAGGTTTCTGATGCAGTCTACTCACAGACCCGGATTCAGTGACACAGAATCTCTTGGGAGGTTCCTCAACCTCTTTCAGGAACAGCTTTCAGTATGTTCAATGTAAACAGGAAAATCATGGTTACCGGTATATACTGTGTCCATCTTTGCTTCTGTCTCCCTTGATAAGCCTCAGACTCACAAATTTTCCAAGCTTGGGAGAAGCAGTAATATTTACCAAAAGACAGTCTTGTCAAGGAAGTAAACACCATTGGTAACCTTATCCAGGAAACTGTCTGCAAAACCTCAGCCTAGTCAAAACAGAGAGATCAAGAAAGACCCAAGATAAAAAGCTTTTTTTTGAGAGCCAAAGCAGGTTGTACTGACCAGAAGGAGCAAACAGGGACAACCTTTACACATGTTTATAGCAGAACAGTGATCAGAATATATATTGCTCTTGATCCTTTCTAACTGCCCTAAGGGGACACAGATTACACAGCCAAAGCCACCTCCCTGTTTCGTGTGCCATCATCATCACCAGTGAAAATGCAGGCTTGTTTGGTGACAGAAATAGCCCTATGTCTCAAGCCCAGACAGGCCTGGTACTTCTGGGAAACCACCTCTGCTAGTTTCTGCGTGTTTCCTCAGAGTTAGACCAGTTAGGTCATGTACTCTTCCTTGGACACTATCCAGATTCTAAGGGATTCGTCTTTCTGCCCCATAAAAAGTCATGTCTGTACACCAGCACAGCACTCTGATGTGGTTTTCCACCTATTTACATGAGTAATGTCAACAGTGGCATGAAGTGGTATGGCCACCAGCTCTAAGGCAGCACCCTACAGCCTTTCAAGGATGTGTTCCAGCTCAGGTCTGCCAGAAAGAAGTCAAACCCACCAGCACCCTTTCAACAAGGACAGAGAAAACAAGGTAACACAGTGAGAATTGTTGCAGAGGGGAGACTAGAAGCAGGGATACTCTAATTCTACTACTCTGGGGCAAAACTGTGTGGGGATTTCCAAAAAGGATAGCAGCCCAGAGCTCAGACAATTTGGCTTCTGAGGACAGGGGGTAAAGACAGCCTTTTATTTTACAACCCCAAGGAACAGACAGCAGGCAGGAGTTTTAGGGGCTTTGCTAAACTGGCAGAGATCTGGGGCTGACTGGCATGCTCACTTAAACAGAGCATATGATCATCAGAGAGAGCCACCTCCCTGCCCTCGCTGTCCATGCTCCCACCATGGTTCACAGCCTTTGTTTCTCATGTCCTCCCTTCCTACTTGTAACTCCCATCCTTCAGCCCAAAGTTACTCCAAATGATGTCTGTGATTATAAAGCTCCTCAAATGAGGAAGTACAAAGCCACATCTCCCCTCCTGCCTGGGAGATTGGGCACACATGACCCTTGTATTACAGATATGCCACCAGGACTGACAGTTTGACAAACGGCAAGTGGTTCAGGCGATAAGCAATGACATTTTTACAGTTGTCTGCCAAAAGCAGTGTGGGCACTGTACTCAGCGTCTTGAGCTTAGGGAAAGCATCTACATAAAGAACTTGCTGAGGAAGGAGTAATGGCACTGCAGATTTATCCCATGTTGGTGGTGTTATGTGAGGGGCACGGGTCAGAAAGGAATAGCTGAAGTGTGAAAGAAAACAGTCATCTGGTTGCTGTCTTTGCAGTGACTGGGCATAACTTCACTGACACCTGGATGAGTAAAATAGGCTGTTAATTTTCCAATTTAATATTTTAAAAAGCAAATCACTTCAAATCAATGCACCTCTGCAACTTCCTTTTACATGTTTTGTTGTGCAGGAAGAGGGGTGACAAACACATCTGCCAAGCAGTTTTAAGTATATAATTTAGCTGGCAGAAATGATAATTTTGCAAAGATCACTAGAAGCAATACATTATTCTTAAATCTTGGAAATGAAAGAAAAATGCAAACTGATCCAGTAACAGACATACCCAGGAAGCAAACAAATGAGAAATGTTTCATCTGTTGTTCTCACAGCATAAAGAAGACAAACTAAAAGACTAACCCACAGTGTATTCTCAGAGCAGCCCTCTCATCAGGCAACATAGGCAAACACTGAAAGTTTACAACATCTGTGAGTCCTTATTTCTGTTGTTACTAAGCTCTGCAACTTTAGTCAACTTATTTAGGGAAGCATGTTTTAGGGAGACCACTGAATTGGGAGTGCTTCTAATTTTGGAAGTATTGTTTTTAGCAGGTTCATGGTATTTCCTCCTTTATGATACTGTTTGTAAGCAAAGCTTTTGATTGCAATGTTTCCAAAACAAGGTGCAGAAATATCAGGTTATCTAAAATGAACCTTTAGATACACTTGTGAAGTAGGTTGTGTACTTAATATTCTGAAGACTCAGAAGTAGCATATGCACTAAGAGGGAGAAAGTTAACTCTTCTGTGGCAAGTACATTTTATCACAAGTATTTAGGAATATGTCAAGAATTCCCTCTCACAGTCATACGACAGCTATTGCTATGGCACTGGAGAAGGGAGGAAGTTTTATCTTTATACCCAAGCCATGCTACAGGAGGCATGCAAACTGTGGGGGTTTATACCAGAAAACCTACAGCTTAAATAAAAATGTTATCAATATTTATTATGAAAATGTTGATTTCACAGCAGCAATTAAGGGAGGACTACAGTAGCAACACCAACCAATGTTTTCCAGTTCTTCACCCTTTTCCTGGAGAAGCAGAAATATGACACAGTATCAGAAGCAGGTACATGTCCTGCATGAAACAGCCTCAAGATTGTCCACATCTTGAACAAAGCAGATGTGGAGAATCTTGAGGAAAAAATGTTTACGTAAGACAAATACCTGACATCCTCCTGAGAGAGGGCTGCTTCAAGATTCAGTCAAAATCAGGTAAAGGAAGGAAAATAATTGAACTTTCTTTGAAAAAGAAAAAAAAAACACTTTCTTTGAAAGACTTTGAAAAGTCTTTCACACTTCTGGTGAGAATTTAGACAAAGGGGGAAGAGAGACAGAGCCAGCAAATACAACCTAACCCTGCTTCTTTGTCTAACTCCAGCACAAACCTGTGGCTGTGAACTCTGAATAGATGCACTCTTGCAGCTGGCTGGCACCTTCTAGGGTCTTCTATCTCACGAAGCTTCATCCTCTCCAGAGAGTTTCCTGGGGGTGCCTTGTCAGCTTGCTGTCTTCTGTAAATTGCCTGTCTGGCACCTGGCCCTGCAAAGCTTTGATCAGGGGTTTTAGGTGGCTCTGAGATCCAGTAATGACTGAGCACTACTCTAACAGTACTAGTCTAGCAATGACTGGTGATGACTAGGCTTTCTTCTGTGAAACAACTTTGACTTTTCTTTCATAAACACGGGAAGGTGAAGATTCCAGCAACAGCATGCCTGACTCAGTGGAGAAGATCTGAAATGGTGCAGCCTACCAGCCTCAGCTGCCCTTTCTGTGATGGGACCTCAAACTCACCAGAGCTTTGAGATGGACTTGCTGAGACCTTTTTCTTATAGTGAGCTCCCTAAAGAAATCCAGAAAGCTTTCAAACTCACAAAGCCAGTTTTATTTTAGAATTGAGAAAAGAAGAAATCTAAAACAGTGAGGTCAGCAGAAATGTAAAGATGTTTATAACTAATTCTTTCCTGCTACCAGTGTCCCTGTTTCCATGTCTAACTTCAGCCACCTCAGGGGCTACCCAGGCTCCCTTTTCCCTTAAGGGTTTCTCTGCCCGTCACCACAAGACCACATTTTTGGACTTGTTGGTTATATTCTGCTCTATACAGCACCCCTGCTGCAACGTCCCTACTTTTTCCTCTGACTCTAGACAGGTATCGGGGCATCTCTCAGCGTCTGGAACCATATCTCCTTGAGCACATTCAGATGCTTTTCAAGGAAGAGATACCTTTCCCTGCTTTCCAGAAGGATCCACCCAACACAGTTCTTATAAATGAGCTTAACATGGGAGCTGAAAACACAAAGGAATAGACACTGTTCACCAGCCCATCAGATTCACAACAGGAAACAATTAACAGAAATTTCCCCTACATCATTTTGAAAGCAAGTCTTTCAGTAATGGTGGGGTTTGCAATTCAAATATATTTTAATTTCAATGGTTGACCTGTTTATATATTGGTTTCTTCAATTTTTGTATCAGTCTTGTATCAGTTTCTTATTTTTTTCAGGTGCAAATCTTACTCATTTTGACTCTGAGGCAAATTATGAACACATCAGCATGTCTGAAACCCGGAAATTAAGTTAGGTAACACTGCAAATAAAACCCTAAGAGAGGAAATAAATACCTCCTACCTTGAATACATGTCAAATGCAACTATTGTCACCATTTTGTCCCTTGAAATGTAAAGGAAAATTTTGTGTGTTTGGACCTATTCCTTTGTAATTTGTAGCACTGTTTCAAGTCCTGCACCTATTAATCCAATTCACTGCTTCATCAAATTTTTAAACAAGTGTAATTAAGGGAACCAGACATGAAATCCTAATTCATCTGAAGTTTATATGGTTAGGCCTCAATATGTGGCTCAACTTTTTTGGATCTCAGCTATACCTGCTAGACAACATGATTAAGGGTCATAGCACATGGTATGCTAATTATTTCAGATATGAAGGCAGGTGGGAGTGAAGCTGGGATACCGGGTAAGAAGGAGAAGGAGAAGTGCAATAGTGTAAAATTCTCTGGAGCTGCAAGTGGTGACAAGTATATCTGTATGGCAGTAGAAAAGGAAAAGTGAGACTTGTTCTTCATCAATGATAGCTTTTGCTGAGATGTATTATGTTCCTGCACCTCTCCAGTAACACCACTTGAGAGGTACCCCTCTCCCTTCCCTTTGTGTTTGCTGCAGGACATGTGTGAAGCACTGACAACGGCCGTTCTAACTTTCCGGGTTTATCTGTTAATCAACACTGTGGCATGGCTCATCTGCACAACCTCTTCTTTGACAGGAGAAGAACAGAAGAAAACTCTCCCTGTGCTGAACGCCTGCACAACAAAAGCTTGCAATACCCAGACTTTTAAGTCCTTTCATAACTGTGGGTAGCAGGCTTTGGAAAATCTTTAAGAAAAAGGATTGAAAATACACTCCCTTAATCATGTGTTTGTCCTGATCATATCAGCGGAGCCAGTCGCTTTGAACTCCACTGGCTACAGGGAAAAAGCACTCGGCTCCACTTCTAAGAACCACAGACATGTTTCAGGACTTTCTCATGCTCTTTTTTACCAGACACACTGGTTTAGGAGACAAGAAGAAAAACTCTTTCTCCTTTTTCTCTTATTTAATGGCCCAAACAGAGAAGATCCTGCAAGTGATGTCCCTGGATTTTGGTCACCCCAATGCCTGAGGTGATGTTACAAAAGCACCTAAAATGTCCCACTCTGCATGCCACCTAAAATGTCCCACTGCCAGGCCACACTAGTATACTTAGGAGCACTGCAGCAAAACCACCCAGGTGCAGCTGCTGTCACAGGAAAGCCGTGAAAAAGAAAATTACACTATCCATCCCTGAGCACCCGTCAGGTATGAGCATCAGATCTCAGCAGGTGAGTTTGCCATAAATATCCCCAAATCTTCTGACAGAAACACCTGGAGTCCTGTAACCTAACAGACTATTTCGTATTTTGTAGTAAGAATTTCATAAGAAATTGCAGGAAGAATGATGACCCAGCATGGTGACCCAGCTATGGTATGAAATAAGCCAGAGTACTAATAAATCAATGGAGTGCAGGAACCTGGTCAGAAACTCCCAATGTTTTGATTAGTTTTCCAGTGGTATTTGGAGACTTTCCAAGAGACCAGAAAACTAGGGAAGGCTGTGATGTCCTCCTGGCCAATGGAAAACTATAGAAAAAAAGTCTTGAGATAGGACTTCCTTTGTCTCTGACCAGAATCATGTCTTTCAGCACAGGGAGGGAGCAAAGACAGTTATAAATTCCCCGTTAATCCTTCCAACAACTCTGAAATGAGAACAAGCACATGCAACTAACAGAATTAATTCAAATTGAGCAATTTGTTCAACGCCACAGAACAGCCAAACTAGAACTCAACCCCATCGCTTAGTTATCCCTTTTGCCTTCTTACCTGACATGTACAGATAAAGTAATAGCTTTTATTCATTTCATAGCAACTGTTGATCACAATATTTCTCTTTCGTGAAGAAAATGAGCATGAGAGTATCTGCCTACAATATTACAACAGCAAAAACTGTTGCAAAATGAAACCCAGACATCTACAGACTCTGCAATTTTTTCATGTATTAGCTGAAAGTCTTTAATTCTCTTTCAGTCCCTCTGTTTCTCCTGTACCAGAAACCTTTATTAACAGTTCTTGTAATTTTAAGCATCTATTCTTCAGAATTCCCACTAATCTTCATTTCAGGTTTAACTTTGTTGATTTTATGTTCCTTTCCATCGACCTAACATGCATTAAATTTTCTTTGTTGGAAGAAAATTATTTAGGCTGTAGGGTTATCTGAGAAGCTACTTCAACCCAAGCTACCCCATTCTGAGTCTTGTGCTGTTCATATTCCTCCTATCAGTGTCTCCTTGTTGTCAAAAGTCTCATTGATTCAACGAATCATATCCACAGCTCTTAGCACATAAAGATCCTTAAAACATGTAAATAATGCTACTCCCCTCTCCCAAATCAGAGCCAGCGTTAGAGGTGAAAGAGCTTGATGCATTTCAAGTCTCTCCCACTGAAGCCAGTCCACTTTGTGAAGACAGGGCAGGAGACTAAGCCCTGCCTCCTTTCCTGATGGTACCTTTTCTTTCAGTAGCAGAGGTGTTGGCACCACTGTCATTGAACTTAGGGGCTGAAACAGAGCAACTGGAGAGTATGCCCTTCCCCAGCGGTGGGAGTACTCATCTGGAAAATGAGACCCATGGTCAAACCCCTTGAAGAAAGGAGGGAGGGATTCAATTTCAGGTTAATGAACTCCGTGGAGCTGGTGGTCTCCAACTCCATCACATCATACAGCTGCTTTTCTGTGAAATTCCTACTTTGGTAACAGTGCTGTGATAATTCTTACTGCCTCTGAGTAGCACAGAAATGCCTAGCTTATTCCAGCAGGGATCAGGCATGGGTGACATTTTTGGCTCTCCAGTGTGTTTTAAGACATGGATTGTTCTGGTAATGTACCTAAAGAGCTTCAGAAACAAAAATTGTGCATCAAGGTCCTCAGATATCTCTTAGGCTAAACAATAACTAAGCAAGGCTTTCCAAAACATAAATTTGGCAGTTAAATAACCATGCCATCTTATTGTGGTCATTTCCAAATGACACCCAGCTGGTGGGAAACATACAAACAGGAACACAGTGGGCTGTGTCAAGACGACCTACATCTCCCTCCAGCATGTGTGTTACTGCTTAAGGAAGTCTGATAGCATTTCCAAATTTACAGAACTGTAGTTTTTACCAGGTTGCAGAAGACTAATGACTAGCCTGCAAGAGTTGGACTTCAGCCAGCAACTGGTGGACTTTGTTTCATAATTATCTAATTGCTATCTCCTTTTATGGCAAAATCAAGCAGAATGACCCACAAATAATGATGACCTAAGCCCCTACAATCTGTGTTGTGTTTGAAGATTTCTTCTTGTTTAATTCAAGCTGCCTTTTCAGACACGTTGTAATGTGCCAATGGCACTTTAAAAAAACCAAAATAAACACAGAAATAGAATTGTAGGCTCTGCAGCATCCTGAACTTTATGCAATAGCAGATGATTGACAAAATCTTTAGGTGGGATATAGAGGGCTGGATCCATAGCTAAAGCTGTTAGCTTAGGTCTGTGTTAATTTCCACCACAGTTTACAGCAACTGAGGGTCTGTGCAGTATTCTGTGGTGACACAGCCACTTCTACTTTGTCCATGAGCACAGAACCGACACACTTTACTCACCACTGTAAGTAATTTTTTGTGGCATATAAATACACCAAAATGTATCATTCAGAACAAGATTGTCACAGTATTTACTCAGCTTTGATTGCAAGCAAGCCCAGCTGACAGAGACAAGAAGAGGTACTAATTCGTGTCTCTCTGATATGGGTACAGGAGACAGTAAGGGAGACAAAGCTGCAAAAAAAAAATACCACTTGTCTTCTCAGAGCAACCCAAAGGGAGAGGAAGGTGTTTCTGTCCCAAGTCACGCTGTCATCTGCCCACTGAGTGAAGCAGGTTCTAACAACCCTGACTGTGTTACTAGTGTATCTAAAATGAGTCAAAAAGCATGGGGTTTAAGTTGGATTGTAAGATTTTCACAGCAGGTAGTAAAGTTATTTCTTTGGAGAGAAGAGCCAAAACTTGTTATTCCAGCCCATTTTCAGGGCTAATTGAATCTATAATCTGGTTTCTAGTTTTTGAAGTTCCTCTCCTTCCAGTTATACTACCAAATGTCCCACAAAATGAAACAGTAACAGCAAAAGGAAGAAAGATAAGAACTTACAAGGAGACACAGAAAACCACATAGTTTCAGAAAAAGACTATGTGAGAAGAAAGCTTTAAAAAAGGAAAAAAGCTTTAATACATTGCTCAGAGACATGTATTTTCAGTGAACTGATCGCTTTCAAAGCAATCATGCAACAAGCATCTTCTTTCTTGTTTGCCACTCACTGTGACAAATTTTACAGGTCTTTGTTTTGGGCTGTTTTATGGAGCATGAATGAGCAGAAGTGAGAAAAACTTCATGGTGGCAAATCAAGAACAAAATCTGTATTTTTGTGTGCAGGCTTCCAAAAGCAGCTGGTGAATTTGGATGCTCTTCTGAGTACTCACAGGGCCTGATTTTGAAGGAGCCCTAAGTGTGTACAAGTCACCAAAGAGTGAGGAAACACAGGATATGGCCATTGACAGAAAGAGAGAAGATGACACCCAGTGCTGCGTGATCACTTGGCAAAAAAGGAGCTGTTGAACCTAGAGGTGGAACCTGCTATGCAGTTCTGTGGTGTACAGTATCTGACCTCAACACCTTGCCCACTAAAGACATTTTGTATGAGAATATTAGCACATGTAGTGGTAGCTCCAGGCACTCAGAAAAAAATAATCAGATTCAGCTCTCCCATACCAAATCACATCACTGTTATTGCCCGAAATTAAAAAGGTGTTTGTTACGGATTCCAGCTCCCCTGCTGTCAAATCCTTTGCTCCTCCTGCATCTGAACCCCACCAAGGGCTAAATCCAAGAATGACTGCTGAATAAAGCCATTTTATGCACATACAATGAGGATTTTGTTCAAGCCATTTAAGACATATTTTATAATAAAACTTTTCATTATCAGAGGCATTTTAAAAATGTTTTGCCTTTAGTCACAGTTTACAGATTCACTGTGTACAGTATTAAGTTTGGTATTTGATGCACAACACATTTTTTTTGTTAAATGTTTAATCATTTTTAAACCACCCCATGTTGCTAGATAGGGCCAACCAGGGGCAAGTAAACATTTGTGTCCATAGCATATGTGTTCATTTTTAATCTTATTTCGGTATGCAATAGGTTCTTTCTCAGAATAGAAGAAGTGACAGTATCTGTATGGGTACAAGTGCTTTACAACATTGGTTTCTTTACATTGTTTCCTTGTGAAGTTCTTTTTGAAAGATAGATCATTTTTTATTCTAAAGGGAAGCTGTGACATAACCTTGGAAACATTTTTCTTTAACACATACTCAACAAAAAATGTACTTTTGAGATGGGCACAGACCTATAGCAATTATGGCACTGATCCTGCAAAAATTATTTCCTGCACAGTGTTTCATTTTTTAACAACCAAACAGTGTCCCACTCACCTTGCTGGCAGAAGCAAGACTGGCTTGCTGGAACCAACCATAGTGCAAGTAGAAACCATTTCTTCAGCTTCAAAACAAATGTAACGTCACCTTTCCTTTCTGCTGAGCTTTGTCTCTCTTGTTACTGCAAA
This sequence comes from Falco cherrug, assembly GCF_023634085.1. Taxonomy (NCBI): domain Eukaryota; kingdom Metazoa; phylum Chordata; class Aves; order Falconiformes; family Falconidae; genus Falco; species Falco cherrug. The sequence continues at coordinate 68,617,766 of NC_073720.1, read as the reverse complement.
TCACAATAAAAACTAACTCTGAACTCAGCTCCTAGTGAGCTCCTCCTCTAGGCTGCAAAATTCCATGACCATCCCAGGACTCTGCTTGGAACTAGTGAAATGAACGGACCAGTATTAAAACCGTCTCCTCTTCAGGCAGGTCTAGCATCAAAGGGACTCAATTGAAAACTCTGCCTGCCAATGCAAGACCTATAATGGGTTAGTAGAAGAACCACATTTCCCTGAGTGGGAAGACTTCTATATGCTAAAAGGATAAAGGAACTCCCTCCACACATCTCATTTTTCATATTAAACCTGACCCAGGTATGACTTCCTCAACAAAGGCATCTGACCCAAAGGTACTGAGAAGGAATACAAGGTTACAGCCACCTCCTCATCTCTTTATGACTCCTTTACTCATGACTTCACCCCTCATGCTCTAAGAAGTTAATTTATCCTCTATTCACTTTGAAGAAGTGAATTTATCACCTTGTCGTACTGGGGAGGCTGTGTTTTTCTTCTTCCCTGCAGCGGGAAGCTGAACATTACCTCTCATCTACACGCAAGAGGGTAATGAGTTTCATCACACCAGACAAAAAAAGAGACTGTGCTGCATACAGGGAGGTGACAGGGAGGCACCACTGCAGTGTGCACACACTCTCAGACTTGCTTTAGATGATTTTTAGCTGATGTGAGTACAGAAAATAACGGATTTGAAGCAGCATAACTCTGAGTACTTAGCAATTGAAAGCTGACTTCAAAATTGGACCAGGTAGCTCAAAGGTAGTGTCAGTATGTCCTTGCATTGCTCCTTGCTGCTGTGCAATGTCCCAGATACAGATCCTTTTACTGCTGCACAGGGTGGTACTGGTCAGCCACAGATCTGGCCAACCTCAATGGACAACAACCTCAATAAACAGTGCAGAGTAATAGAGGGGTGAGGCTGCCCATTCATCTTCCACAGGTGAGGGAGCTTCATCATATTTACTCCAGTTAGGTGTACTATGGAGTAGGAGACAAGCCACAGGTTGTGACATGGGCTTGCGCAACTGTGTTTGCACCTTCCTCGGCTTCTGCCAGCGAGGAAGTGCCTACAGGGCAAAGTACTTCCCATTCGCTGTTTTCATTGGTTTGTAATTTGCAGTAAGCACTTGGAGATCCCATGATATCAAAGAGTTAATAGATGTCATAGAGTCTCCTTGTGAGGCCCTTGCGTGCAAGGTTGATGTCATCCAAAGAGGTCACTGAAAAAAAACAGGTCAGATACTCTGTGACCCTGGTTAGTCTTCCCCTAATATTAGTCACTTATCAGAGAAGTCATGAAAGGTTTCAAAATGTGGACAGAGTGTACTGTTTATTAACTGTTATTCCAAAGTATTTTGTAAGCAATGTGACAATGAGCTTTGGAGAAAATTTTTAGTTCTTTAAAGCCACCAAGTCACTATAGCTTCTGTTTAGAAATCTTCAAATGAGGCTTCAACACCTCTTAGTAAAACAAAATCAGGGGAAAGTTAGCTAATGTGACAAGCTGACCTTACATCAGTGTCTGTACATTTTGCAGCAGTAATCACAGGTTATTTCATTGTGCTTCAGCTTGTACGTGCCTCCAAGGAGCAAATGCTCTGTAGATCTCTAATTAACAAGACCTAGCTCCCTCTCTGCTCCTCAGCTTGAACCTATGGCCCAGGGATGGGACAGTTTCTTTTAACTAGGTCAGTTTGCTAAAACACATGATCTGAAACCAGGGAGCTGAACTTGTCGGGCAATGACTGCTGCACTGAAACCCTGCTTTGAGGTTCCAGAAGTGCTTGAAGAGTCATGCCTGCAAATAGTTGATGGTGTCCTACCCACAAGAAACTTTAGGCACATGACTCCGTGCAGAATCATCTCCTTGCCAGCGTGGGCCCTAATCGAGCAAGTATTTATGGCATAGGTTGTTCAGCCACACTTGAGGCTCTGTATTTATGCAAAATAGGGTTTAGTCATCCCTCAAAATCTCAGTAGGTGGAACTACAGTGAATGGAAAGGAAAGGATCCAAATCCAGGACACAGATTTTCTGCTACATTGCAAGATCTTGGGAAGAGGGAATGGAGATTCTGCCTCTTGCTCCCAAGCTGCTAACACTGTCACAAACAACCGTTACTTTGCTTCAGCAGGTGTCCCTGTGTTCCCAACTTCAGAAAGGAATAGGCACGGTAGAAATGAGCATTGCAAACAGCAATTTGAGAGAGCAAGTTAAATGAGCTTGCTGAAATTAGTCCTGTTCAGAGGTCAGTTCTTTGTAAGCAAGGTCCTGTTATGTAAGCCAGGATTTATGTAAGATGAGACCATCTGGACGCCTGTGATCCTGCTCCAGGAGTTGCTTTCTGTCTTAATAAAATAAGACATACGACAAAAAACTACATGAACAACATTCATCACAGCTGCTGCCTTCTCTTGGGAAGTGTTCTGCAAAGGACAGATGCTGCTGGAGGAGTAAAAGGCAACTACATTTGCCCCGTGAATGCCTTTAGTTTTACTGCCCTTTTTCTAGCATTTGCTTTTTTGTATTTGTAATTTCCATTCTTCAATTTTTGTTCTGTTTTCTCCTCTCTTGCATTATCTTACATTTCCTCTGCCTCACAGCAATCACTCTCATTTCCCTCGCCTCCTCCCTGTGTGGCCTCATCCTGAACGGGATATCTCCTGAACTTTCTGTCGGTTGATCTAAAGCTGGTACATGCCATAAACATCAGATAATGCAAGGTTCAAAAGACAAGGAGACACAAATTAGAACTGAGGGTTCTAGCAAGAGGGAAGGATGAGTTCTGTTTTTGCCAGGTCAGAGCTGTTTCTTTCTGCATCTGAGGAACTGGACAGCATTAACAAATGTCAGGGCTTGTAAAACACGCAAACAAAGGAATTATCTCTTTTACTGGAATAGAAGAGTACAGCGTCCTTAGCCTCTTTTCCAGGGATATGCAAAAGCTTTGCAAACACAGAGGCACAGGACGCCATTTACTGAGATTTCCAAAGGGAATGCAATCACCGCTGTGTGTTGGCGGGGGGGTTGTGCAGGTCCCCATAGGCACCAAACTTCAGGCCGACATTTCGGGTTTGCTCCACAGCCGCTGGCGGCGGCGGGCGCGCACCGCGGAGCGCAGCGCAGCGCAGCGCGTGTGGTCCTGTCCCCCCCAAAACCGCCCGCGCTTCCTCTAGGTGGCACACCTACCTCTCCTATAACTCACCCTGAGGCGGGCACCCTCCTCCGGCATTGCTTTTGGCAGCCTTCCTATGGGTTATTGCAATTAAAAAAATATATTAAAAAAAAAAAAAAAAAAAAAAATAGGCCCTCTGCCCGGGCAGAGAGTGGGGCTGCGGGCTCCGGGGGAGCGAGGCAGGACGGCAGGTGGGAGACGGAGCATGGCATTGTGTTTGCTGTCCCCGATAAAAGCAATGAGTGCAAAGGTCATCAAGCAGAATGCTCCTGAAAAAAATGCCGTTGTCTTTGAAACCTGTGGTAGCACATGGAAACTGCAGGAACTGTTAAATAAAGTCAGACTTACACTAAAAAAAAATTATATCTGGGTATAGCAACTGTGTGGAGAGTACAGAAAAGCCTAATTCTGCCCCAGAGCTGCCTGATATCTGCCACAGGCATGGAGATGTGTACCACCAGCCCCAAATGCAGGGGTCATGTCTGCTGGGGCTGCAGTGTGCCAAACACCTTTGTGTGCTGGCCCTGCCTGGCCTGTTTTTGCAGCCCGCACTATCAGGGGTTACATCTGTCACAGGTATGACCTCCATCCATTTGCCACGCATATTGAAAGCTGTATCTAGTTGCTTGCAGGCATTAGCCAGAGATTAATGGCATGTTCACTTACCACACATCCCATTTCTCCACTGCTGTGAGCTGCTGTCTTGCTGCAATCTTGTCAATCACTTCCTCACTGTACCCTTACAGTGTTTGGAGGTCCTTTTCTTACTCCTGACACCTGAATACAAGCTGTTTAAAACATTTTTTGGAGGGAAGGAAAAACAAATAAGCAAAGAACTGCATTTGTTGTTAAAGCCTTATTCATGCAGCTCTCACAGTAGTGGTGCTCTAATTAATAACATATAAACCTAGGATGGCCACAGGTCATGACCCAACTTGTGCCATATAGATATGAGCACAACCGGAAAATGCAAAAGGATAAAGTTTAAGATGATAAGGAGTAATTCTGCAAGTCTTCCAAGATTCTCCAGTTTCTAAGTGCTCATAACTAAGCAACCATTTTGATCTTTTAAATTTTGCTTTGGAAAAAGCACATAAAACTTCTCTAGTCAGAAGCTTTTCTCATTGAACTGAACAGACAAGTAAGCTACATCCAGTACATGTGCAGGAAAACACATGCTAATACACACCGTAAACACCTGAAAATGCCAGCGGTAACCTGCTCTCGGTAGGCCAGCACTGCACTGGCTGCAGCAGCTGGCACCCAGTTTCTGCCTCTCTGTTTGGTACAGTCACTGCTTTGGAGTCTAAGCAGGAGGGCTGCTGCAAATTTTATGAAAGAAGACATGACAAGCAGGCTTGGGCTGTGATATTAATGTTCTGCCTCTACAAAGGAGGCTGTGCTGCCAGCTACACAAACCCTGTCACTCCTCAGTGAGGAGTCAGACAGGGACCTGCACCTCACATAAAATTTTACTGTGGGAGTAACAGAAGAAGGGCTCCCGAGCTGTAAAATTTTAGACTTTAAAGGGGGCAGCCAGTGTGTCGGGTATGAGCAAGCAGATGTGCTGCATTAGTATGTTGAGGATCATTGCAAGATTGCACACAGTCTGGAAGCTGTATTGAACATAGCAGCAATCTGTCAAAAAAAGAAAGAAAATTAAAAGAGCAACTCAGCTTTCTTTCATTGTAAACAAAGACTTTTTTTTTTCTCCACTAGAAGCAAGTATTTCCAGTTGCATTCTGCTCCTAAATAAAACCTGGAGGTAAATACTTGCAGCTTTATAGAAGACTGCATGGTGGTTAGGAGTGTCTGAGACTATAGGAATGGTAACTAATGTGCATGTGTGCTATGACAGGTGGGCACAGTGCAATTCCAGAGGCAACAGAAAGCAAAACACCTGTGTTTCCTAGGCAATCATCTCCTTCGTGAATATGTAACTTGAAAATAAACACATGCCCGAATGTGCTTGATAGCAGCTATCATAGGCTGTCCCCCAAAAAAAGCAGAACAGGCATGTGATAACTCCTTTTAGTACACACGGCAGCTTACACTGCAACATCAGCAGGCACAGCGAAAGCAGCAGATTAGCTGTATACTTCCTCCATGCAAGGCAGATGCTTCTGCTGGCTACCCAGCCTCTGCAGGAAAGCAATGAGGGAATCAGAAGCTATCCCTGCCCCTGAAACAGGATGCCACTAACCGGTTGTTCAGCATCACAAATTGTCCTGAGCTGCTTTTGTTCATAGAAAAAAACATGCACGCTCATGTACAGCACCAAACCTATGCCTTTTCCCCACTTTAAGCACTCTGCGGCTTACTGCCAGCTGTTTTTGCTTTAGCACGATTAAGTTTACAAAAGGTAGCAGTGCTATAGAGCCATGACTGTATCTAGCCAAGCTAAATGGAAATACGAGGAGGTATATTGTAACACAGCAGCATGAGAGGTGACTGGTTTTCAGAGACTGCCTTTAGGTTGCAGTCAGTGAGGAGTCTGCTATCACCCCGCAGACAGCATCTCCAGAGACATCGCGCTTCGAGAAGACTACACGTGATGATAAAGAAAGATGACTCAAAGCACATTTCTAAACAATACTGTTTTGATAAGTAGTCTTATCAAAGCTTTTGTAGGAAACACTACAAGTATAAGAAGTTTAAAATGCAATGTGACACAAGCTTACCATACTTTAGTCCTAAAATAAAATAAAAATTAACAAATCTGCCAAAGTGAAGTTTTAATGACAGAAACATTAACAGCATATCCAGTCTAACAAGAAAAGGGTAAATTGCAGAGAGCAGACATCTCCCCACACTGAAACAGTTTCATTCTAAACCATACTATAACATGCTCTCTTTATTGCTTAAAATCACCTAAGCTATACATGCATTATAAAATGTCCTGTTCTGTTATTATTATACATTATTTGAATCACAAGAATGCCATCATTGCCAAATTATGAATTTGAGAATTTATTTGAAACTATGTATTTATTTATGAATTATGAAGTTATTTTAAAACATTTTGTGTCAAGGTACTCTGATTTTGCTGAGCTTGCCTTTAAATATTTGTTTACTGAAGCACAGTTATTGTTCCATCTATGTACATTCCACTGACCCTTTGATAAATTATGAGGCAAATCTCTTTCATTATTATATTTACAGAAAGCATCTGTGTTCTCATGCTAAAAATAAACCCACTGTATTTTAAATCCAAGGTCATGGGCTTTTAGAGACCAACAGACTATCAAAGCAGGCCTTTCCTGACCACATGGTGTCTTCTTGCTTATCCATAATTAAGACTAAGCTAAGAACAATAAAAGTGGGTTTATAACTGAATTTTGGATTTATAGAATCATGTATGGAAGATTTTGTCACTGAGGATTAAAATATTTCTACACATGTAACACCAGATTTGATTGCCTGAGGAGTCTCATTTTGCTGTGTGAGATGTAAATTTTCACAATTGGTTGCAACTACAGTCATGAAACAAGAATTCCCTGAAATTATTTAAACAGAAAAGAGTCTTACCAATAAAACAGGGCATTTAACTCTGTGCAAAATAGTAGAAAGGATATACTTCAGAAGGTAAGATCCAGAAACACCAGTAAACCCGAAGTGAAGCACAGAGAGAGACTAAACTATGTATTAGAAATGTAGGGAAGACTTAACAGTACGCAATTCAACCAGCATAAACATTTCAACAGTAAGTATGAACTCTACAAAGCACATGTTGTGTGGACAGATAAAGCACAAATAATATGTGCTCAACAAATCCTGAAGTTTATTTTACTTGTGTAAATACTTTGCAAGCAAGTGAACTGGACAAATTGTCTTAATTGAGAGGCTACTGTACATATAAACTGTAGGATAGTAAAGGAATCCAAACACCAAACACTATCCCCTCACCAGTCATACAGAAATACTTAATGCCGTCAATCAGATCTACTATGTTCCCCTTTCCAACAGTTTTGGCCTTGATTGAGGTTCACTCTCAAAACTCATCCTTCAGCCCTTCTCTCCACCTCTAGAGCTGCCTACTGTTAGTTTGGGCAGCATACCCTGCAGCTATAGTACACACTTCCCAACAAATTTACTAAGAAAGAAAGAGAAAAATAGCCTATATTCAAAAGTGGAACACAAGCTAGACAGAAACCAAAATTTAACTCTGTGCTTTTTTCTCTCCTGTACCATCCCCTCTGCAGCACAGAAGCTTATGCTTCTGCCTGCCTAGCAATGAGGTGTGACCAAAGCCTCAGTCAGCTCTGTCTCTGTATTTCTGTCTTCTAGCCATTGCAAAAGGGCTTTGGATGACAAATACCAAAAGACAAAGCAAGTGGTCAGATTCTTTTTGATGTTTAAAAGACATCAGGTAAAGTTGTTTGTACTTTCCAGTCTAAGTTACTTTCCAATGACTTTTCAGAGTGTACATCTCCGTTATTTTGGAAGGTTCTATGAAGCCTGGAGAATGGGGGAAATCACAACATCCCAAGAGGCAAGGAACTGAAAGTTCAACATTTGGAAAGAAGCTACCTAAGGAATTGAAAATATTACTCTAGTTTTCAGCTAAACACTTACTTGTAGCATTTAATGAATGCTCTGGAGAAAGAATGCTGTGGTTAGGGTCAAACAATTGCTTCACCATTCTGACGAATTTTCAAGTACTTCAGTGTGGCCAGTCTGGGGAGTGATATTATCCTGTTTCCTGCTTTTTCAATAGGCCCAGCTTCTGGTCTTATGTGACTATTGTGAAACACCAGCAGGACGTGTTGCCATTCAGCGAGACCTGGACAGGCCAGAGAGTTGGGCGCAGAGGAACCTCAGGAGATTCAGCAAAGGCAAGCGTAGGGTCCTGCACTTAGGAAGGAACAACCCGGTGCACCAGCAGAGGCTGGGGCTGACCTGCTGGAAGGCAGCTCTGCGGAGCAGGACCCAGGAGTGCAGGTGGACAGCGAGGTGCCCATGGGCCAGCAGTGTGCCCTGGTGGCCAAGGCCAGTGGGATCCCGGGGGCACTGGGAGGAGCATGGCCAGCAGGTGGAGGGAGGTGATCCTGCCCCTCTACCCTGCCCTGGTGAGGCCCCATCTGGAGTGCTGTGCCCAGTGCTGGGCTCCCCAGTTCAGGAGGGACAGGGAGCTACTGGAGTGGGTCCGGCAGAGGGGTACGAAGATGATGAGGGGACTGGAGCATCTGCCTTATGAGGACAGGCTGAGAGAGTTGGGCCCTTTTAGCCTGGAGAATATATATATAAAAAAAATATATTAATATATTATATATATTATATATTATATATATATATATATATATAAAAATATAATACAAACCTCTTACAGGTGAGTGCCAAGAGGATGGGGCCAGGCTCTTTTCAGAGATGCCCAGTGACAGGACAAGGGGCAGTGGGCACAAACTGAAACCCAGGGAGTTCCATCTGAATATGAGGAAGAATTTACCTTGAGGGTGCCAGAGCACTGTAACAGGCTGCCCAGAGCAGTTGTACAGTCTCCTTCTCTGCAGAATCTGAAAACCCACCTGGACACAATCCTGTACAGCCTGCTCTAGGAGAACCTGCCTTAGCAGGGGGGTGGACTAGATGATCTCCAGAGGTCCTTTCCTGCCCCAACCTTTCTGTGATTCTGCAATTAGGTAAAAGAAAGATCTGAGCTTTTTGCAATGGGTTTGAAAATAGGACCTCAGGAATTTAAAGCTTTCTATATGGTGACTCATGACTTGTGCTTTACAATAGCTGGACTAACAGTATACAGACTCCTCATTTCCTCAGTTGTCTGCCAGCCAGCTTGGGAAGAACAGGACTGGTATTCCTAATGACTAATTTTCAAGAAGATCTATGAATGAAAGTGGGCTAGAGGGAAAGAAAACTCCTAGTGCTTTTATTTTTCTTAAAACTTCATGGGCTTTATAAAAGCAAGACAAAACTAATCTAATCTAAATTCTTTGCAGATCAACTTTTAAAAAACGTCTTGACCCCCTCCTGTATTCCTTACTTAAAGGTAGGACAGGCACAGACAGCTGCAAAGTGAAAAATTCTGAAACATTCACTAAACTCTCAGCTGGCAAAGCTCACTTCGCAATCAGCTAAGAGGCCTGAGTAAAAACTGAAGAACAAAGTAATTTGTCCTTGATGTCCATGGGCTTGGGTAAATCAAAGTTTCATATGCTAAGATTTCTGTATGCTGAAATAATGCACTAAATTGCACCACCTCTGCACCCCCAACCCCGTCTGGAATAATTTACATCCCTGAGAATATTAGTTGACTGCAACTAGGAAATCTTTCTTCTTTGTACCATGTGAAGATACAGAGAGAGAGATACAGCAGTCGATAAGGATAATTTACTACAAGATTAAATTGAACCTACAGACTACAAGATTAAATTGAACCTACAGATTCTCAGCATGTCTTTATATGCAGCTTAACTGTAGTAAGAAAGTCAGTAGCTTTTAGGAGCTAACTCAACCACCACACTCTTGATCAAAATGGAAAAAACTAGCACAATATGACTAATTCTCCAATTCAATCTGATAGATGCATTACAGCTTAAGGAGAGTGGTCATTAACAGTATAAATCTGCATACATACCCTCGACGACTGGATTAAATGTTTAATTGGAGACCTGCTTATTGTCAATTTTATGTAGTTCAGTAACATATGTACAACATACGTAATTCAGTACATTATGTAATTCGTCACTGATTGTGGAAGATGCCTGACATCTGCCTGACATGTTAAGCATTGCTTAGCTCTCAGGCAGCATGTTACCTGACTTACCCCCTTCTTCAGACACACTGAAGATGACAGTTCTGGCAGAATCAGAAAGCCCATGAACAGGGTGCTTTTACCATTTGACTTTATATGTTGAAAATACGTCTCAGATTCACTAGCCTTTCTCCTGCTACCTCACAGGCCTAAGAACACAATCCTTATGTGTGTAATTAAGCCAAAGAGAGACTGATTTGCTCAGCACTGTACAGTTAAGTGATGGGGACATGAGAATTATTACTTAGGTTCCAAGCTGTTTCACTACACAGATGCCACAAAAGAAAGCTGGGGGCTGTGCTAAACTTTGTGAACTGGAGAATGTGTCCTGGATTCTGCATTCATGTCTTTATCTGTAGTCAGCTAAACCTTTGGATATGAAGACATCTAAAAAAAAAATGAATAAAAAATTTCGAAAATCAAACCCCTAGATCTAGATAACACATTTTCTGGTGCTGTGGTTTATCCACATTTTCATAGTACAAACCACAGCACCAAACCATTGGGACATCTATGGAACAGGTAACTCATTCTGGTGGAACAAAACTAAATGCCAAGTAACAAAATCAGGGATAGACTACAGAGATGGTCCACTTACATCTGCTTGTGTTTTAGTAACTTACAGCCCTCTGACATAAGAAAGTAGATTATTTGTTTTCTAGTTGAAGTGTCTCCTCTACCACTGATTTCAGCTATGCAGGAGAATATTTTTTCAAAGATCACCAAGGGAGAAAATGGCATATGCAACACAGCAACCAAACATAGAAGCAAGTTTCAAGGTCTCTCTCACTGAATCCATAATGCTTACACTTTCAATAAGAGTAACAGTGCACATAGAGAGCTCATTGCAAACACAGCCAGGCAAACAGTCATAACGTTGCCAGAAGTGTGTCTATGTAGTGTTTTGTAGTGTTCATGTCCACATTGTTTGAAAGAATACGTAAAGAACAACTGCATAAAAAAAAGAAAATCCCCTTCCAAAATAGTGTCAATACCATCAAAAAGAGACAACTGAATTTGAGTTAGTGCTTGTACTTCCACTTGAAAGAAATCTAAAACAATCACGTTTTTCTGTTCTGATTTATTTGCATGTTTATTTTGATCTAGGAATATTAAGTCACCAGTGCTGTCTGCCTTCCTCCTTCCTGAAGGAAGAGACCCAGCACAGGGAAGAACAGAACCTCCTACTGTAAGAAATGTGTGTCAGCTGGAAGAAAATGTATCTGTGACAAACCTGCCAATAACCCTTTTTCCCTGTCCACTGATAGCTAGCTAACTTCTTGCCAGGCCAAGCAGAATAAATTGAGGACAAAACAGACTTTTCCATAAAGTCAGATTCTCCCCTGCTAAGGCTAAGTCTCTCTGATACAGGCAATTAGTATTTGAGGGGAGCACCAAACGGTCACCTTTTGCTTACAGGTAAGCAGATTGGCAGAGCTGGCATGTAACTGTGAGGTGCAGTCAGTAGGAGAACTGGCCTGTGAACAGCTGATGTTTTTGGGGGTTGGAAGCCCACTGCTTTTGCAGTCATGTTATCACCTAGCTTGAGGATTTTAAAGCCTTTCTGCCTATTTTGCTTATTTGTATGATTTTGTTTTGTTTTCAAAAACTTACCACTGTATCCCCAAATGTTCCTGTTATCCTGTGATACCTCATTCTTCTTGGCAGACATCCCTGGTGACTTCCTACAGGAGTCAATGATGTCTATTCTCCCTAGTGAAAGCAGTAACATAACTGATGGCGGGGATTTTCATTAACATCTGCACCTACTTTATCAGAGCATGATACATTAAGATTATTCTGCAGAAAGAATTTATTGACGGGTTTTTCAAAATCCAAAGCTCTTTAACCTGTACTAAATTTTTTGCTCTAATTGTAACACAATGTTCTGGAAGAAGCTCAGTTCCTGTGGAGTCAAATCAGTGAAAACTAAGAAAATCTGCTGTGAGTAACATTTCCCTTTGTAGTAAGCTGCTTTTGAGTAATATCGAGCTGATTACACATTATGCGTACTAACAATTACCTTCCTGAATATCTCAACATTTCTCATTTTTCCTTTTGACTGTAGAATTATTGACTGTATTATTGCAGTGTCTGTAAGGTCTACCTGCTTGCCAAGTGATCCGTATTTATTTGGCATTTTGTCAATGTCCATATGAATATTTAATATGCCTGCAGCACACATTTGTAATACAGTTATGAAAGGTGTGATGCCTCCCTAAATGATTGTTTCAAGGTCATGATTGCACAATTCATCCCTTCGTGTAACAGCTTCTTTAAAGCTGCTATCAACTGGACAGTGAAGCTGTCGTTCAGTCAACAACTGCACATTCAGAGCACAAGGAAAACACTGTCTGAGATTCCAGCTCTGAAGCAAGCAGTTTTCAGCTGAAATACCTTATTTTCTCACATGGGTGGGTTTTCTGTTCTTGATCAGGAGAATAAGCATTTATAAATTTGCAAAGGTGGCCTTTTTGAGGGCAGTTTTCTTTTCCCTAATAGCACAGTCTGGGTTTTTCTGAACCGCAGGAAAAATCAAGAAGGACTCCTTACTTTGTCCTTTATGTATGCTTGAGAGTGTTACTTACTGAGGTTTGTAAGAAATGCCAGCTACTTCTGAAAGCACTGTGGAGGAATGTCCTGTTTAAAACTTACACACAATGCCAGTAGACATGGCCTGTTTTTGTTTACCATACAGATATACCATTGGCATATCTATCAGAACCCGTTTTCTATCACTAGTGCATAGCTGTCCTGTAGCTACGAATTCCGATCAGTGTACTATTTCTACTGAACTGATTCTGAAGTATCGCTATTTACTCCAGCTGCTGTCAAAATTAGCTTGCTATCTTTTTGAGACTTAAGTATACTATTCACTACTTGGGTGTTTCAACTGTACAGTGGTCTGCATACCAGGGTATATAGATTTAACTCCTCCTCTGATTTGTTTTTTTCACTATAGAGGTCTGAAGATTCTTTATTTTCTCATTTTTATGGCACCCAGCGCTTGAATAGCAAACTCATTTATAAAGAAAGAGGAAAGAAAAATAAAAGCAAACAAACAGAAAAATGCAGAACACTGGGATATCACCAGACTGAGTACAAATGCTCAATTATTTACCCAGAAGCAACTGTTTATACCAAGAAGCTCTTTATCATGAGTGGAAATCCACTCATTTCTATATGTGGTCAGAAGGACCAGGGCAGTGACCGTCCCCCTGCACTGGGCACTGCTGAGGCCACCCCTCGAACCCTGTGTTCAGGTCTGGGCCCCTCTCTGCAAGAGGGACGTAGAGGGGCTGCAGCGTGTCCAGAGACGGGCAGCGGGGCTGGGGAAGGGGCTGGGGCACAGGTCTTGTGGGGAGCCGCTGAGGGGGCTGCGGGTGTTTAGTCTGGAGGCTCAGGGGGGACCTTGCTGCTCTCTACAGCTGCCTGACAGGAGGCTGTGGGCGGGTGGGGGTTGGTCTCTTCTCCCAAGTAACAAGTGACAGGACCAGAGGAAACGGCTGCAAGTTGCACCAGGGGAGGTTTAAATTGGAGATTAGGAAAACTTTCTTCACTGAAAGTGTGGTGAAGCACTGGAACAGGCTGCCCAGGGAGGTGGTGGAATCACCATCCCTGGAGGTATTTAAAAAACATGTAGAAGCGGTGCTTAGGGATGTGGTTTAGTGATGGGCTTGGCTGTGCTGGTTAACAGTTGGACCTGATGAACTCAAAGGGCCTTTCCAACCTAAATGATTTTGTGATTCTATGGTTCTACATCTGAGCATAGAAATAGTAGCCAATGTGAGTGACGAAGCAGAATTTGGCACTAGGCTGATTCAATTATAAGAACACACCAAGCCTGGCAAATAAACCCACAAACTTAACCTTTACATAGACAGTTTCCATGGCCCTGCCAGTTAGCATACTTCTGGTTACTGCTGGAACAAATTGCCTGCACCATTCCGTACTGAAAACAGAGAGCTTTCCTGGTAGTATAGCTGTGGCTTTCTAAAGTAGTAGGCCAAGGAAGTAATTTCATGGTTTTGGTTACATGTACTTACTGTTTCAGGTAAAGATGCATGTAAACAAGTGGGCACCATGATTGGCAAAGGATTGAAAAGCAGCATATAAGAATATGGAGCAGAATTGTGATTGCAAACTTCCTGAGAGATTGAACTTAGCTATCCCATGTGTCTGACAAAGGTCACATCCATGTGCTAAGGCGAGGAAACAGGTCACTTTTGTGACACTCCATAGTGAAAGCAGCAAGGGCACTTGTAAACCTCAAGAACCAACACTGTGAAATATACCTGAATGAAAAAGTAAAGACCTCTTACTTCTTCCGGGTCTTCGCACAGCACCACGTGCAGTAAGACCCAAGAAGCCTTTAACCCCCTCCGGGTCGCAAGCGCTGCGTTTATTGGTATTTACAGTGAGGTTCGCAAAGCGACCTCGGGGAGGAAGAGGCCGGCCGCCCTGCGGGGCACGCCAGCAGTGCGGTGGCTCGGCGGGTTCAGCAAGGGGTGCGCTCGCCGCCAGCTCCGGAACCCTCTGCCCCGCAGCACCGGGTGACACCAGCTGGCCGGTGGTCAGCGCGGCGGCGGCGGCCCGGCCCGGCCCGGCGGGCGGCTCGGGGCGGGGCGGCCCGGCCCGGGGGGAGCTGTCCGTGGTGCTGCCACCGCCCCGCGCCCCCCCGCCCCGCCGCCCCACCCCGCGGTACCCCGCCTCCACCCGCCGCTCGCCCCCGGGGCTTGGTCCCCGCCGGGCGGCGGGCGCGGGGCCGCGCCAGCGCCTGGCCCTGGCGAAGGAGAGCTTGCCCGTCCCTTGTGGCCTTTGTCTGGAGGAAGCGTTCGAAGTGCCGGCCTGATGCCTTTTTTTTTTTTTTTATTAAACCAACAAAAACAAAGAATAATAATAACAAAAAAACCCAACAACCAGGCGGTTCAGCCGGACACTGGAGACCTCCAAGTGGTGCGTCGCATCTCCGTGCAGGCTCTCTGCGCTGCTGCGCCCACTGCTACGCAGCGTCTGCACCGACTAGAAAAGCTGGGAAGAGCTCGCAGTTCCCCCAGCAGAAGGGGGGAGCAGCGCGGCCATCGCCGCCTCCCGCTCCCCGGGTACCGGTGGGTGTCCGGAGAGCGGGTAAGGCAGCGTCAGGTCGAGCGCTCCCGCTGTGACGGGAGCGGGGCCCCGCTTACACCAGGCCCGCGGTCCCGGGGGCGCGGCTCCCCTTAATTCCCGCTTTCCTTAAATACAGCCCTTTTGCCGCTTTTGCGCCTTCCCTTCCCCCGGCCTCACCTCCCCTCGGGGCGGTCAGGCACAGATTAACACGATGAGGCCCTTGAGAGAGCCGGGGGGAGGACAAAATAGTGGAGAGACCGGCCCACCGCCCCCCCGCCCGCCCCCCGAGAGCCCGGCTCTTCCGCCCCTCAGAGGGCAGCGCGGCGCGACCCGCCCCGTCGGGGTAAGGCCGGGGGCCGCCCGCGGCCGCTGCGCTCCGCCGCGGCGCCGGTGAGTGACAGCGGCGCGCTGGCGGGGCGGGGCTGGCGGGGCCGGTCCGGGGCGGTCCGGGGCGGAGCAGCACCATCCGCGCGGTGAAAACAAGCGACGGCGCCGCGTCCCTGCAGGTGGCGGCGGACCCGGCGGCGGCCCCGCGCAGGGAGCCCGCGTCGCCCCACCCGCGTCGCCGAGGGCTGCCGGGCGCACGGAGCGGCGGAGTCGGGCACTCCCATGGGCAGGGCGCCCTCCGCGGGCGGGATCTCGGCCAGAGCCGTGTAGCGCGGGGCGGCCGGGCGGCGGGTGCTGCAGCGCTCCGCGGACACCGGCCGCCGGCGGGTGCGAGGCCGGGGCGGGCTGAAACATGGCGCAGCGAAAGGGCCGCACGGAGGCGGACGAGCTGGCCAACGCCGCCGCCCGCGGCGACCTGCAGCGCCTGAAGGAGCTGCTGGACGGCGCGGCGAACCCCAACGCCGTCAACTCCTACGGCCGGACGGCCATCCAGGTAGGGAGGCTGGGGAGGGGGGCGGTGCGGGGACGGCGGCAGCGGGCCCTTCGTGCCCGAGGAGCGGCGGCGGCAGCCCCGAGGCAGCCTCCTGGGGCCGGCCGCCCCCCGACGGCTGCGCTCGGCTGCTGTCGAAGCGGCACAGCGCCGCGGCTCCTCTCGCTTTTCTCGAAAGGCGAAAGTCTGTGACGGCCGCAACAGAGGTTTTAGTCTTAACAACCCTTAACTTTATCTTAACCAACTGAGATTGGATGACTCAAAACCGAGAACTTTAATGCTCATCTCGCAATAAACGTGCAATAAAGAGTAACGAGGCACCTTTTCTGAAAGAATTACTCTTTCGTCATACCTCATCTTCTGCTTTATACGTCTGTTAGCGATTTTGCTCTCCCATGGAGAAAAAGCATATTCACTGACTCTCACGATACATTGTGATCGCTGACCCTTAAGGCCAGAAGCATCTGGTCGCGATAGCCTTGCCCAGGAGACCCTGCAGGTAAGCAGCTAGGAGTCCATCTGGGAGGGCTCAGTCTGCCCACGTTTCACAGTTGCATGAACGCCTGGATAGATGCCGTGCCCGGAGAAGCAGTAGATACACATTTATAAAGCTAAATTAATTTCTGAGATAGCTCTAGCCAGCTTCTTGAGTTTTCAAAATAAAATGAAACGGGAATAACCCGAGAAGCTATGTTTGGGGTTTAGGGCCGGTTTTCGCGAAACTCTCCTACAAAATGACGGTGCAGCATTTCACTCGAAACACGTATCTGATGCCGACCTCCGACATGTTTTTTTCTGCACCTTTACGCAGCAGGGATTTAGCCCGGGCGCTGTAGCACTGCCGGGTGCGCTGGGAGCAACGGAGCTTCGGGGTACGGGGACCCCGAGAAGAGGGGGCTCCCGGGCGTTTTAGTGCAGCGCTGGGCAGGGACGTAGAGGCTGAAGGTGCGTTTCGAGTCCCTCCGGAGGGCGAGGGAAGCGCGGACGTCCCGTTGCGGGGCGGGAGCGTTCCTTACACACGCTTTTCGCCTTTCTAAGGACCTTCTTGGAAAAGCGTCCCGGGTGAGAGAGCGGCGCGGCGGCAGCCCCCGGGAGCTGCTCCACCGGCACGGTTACGCGGCGGCCGTTGCAAAGCGGGTCGGGACTTGCTCGAGCGGTTCCTGCGGGGGTGCGCCCGAAGAAGGGCGAGCCCCTTCCCCCGGCCCCTCTGCCCCGCGCCTGCTGCCGGTTCCTGTCGCGGAGCGGGCCCCCGGTGCGGGCCCGCACGCCCCGGCCCCGACGGGGCTCCAGCGGCGCTCTGTCCCACTTGCCCCGCTGTGTCCCGCGGCGCGGAGGAGGAGGGATTCCTCCGGTGCGCGGCGTTCCTGCGAGGTCCGTGCTCTCCGCAGCTCGCGGCGCCTCCAGAGCCGATCTCTAGGCCTCGCCTGCGGATTTTCCGTTCCTTTCCGTAGCGATCCCCATACCTGCGGGGCTGAACAAGACAGCCCGAGCGGGGCGGGCGGGCGCTAACGCTGTGTCTCCCCGCAGAAGTTCCTGCTTTTGTTTCAGCTGCGGAGTGGCAGGGAAGTTTTGTGTATTACCCATGGGCGCTCAACAGCTTTCCTTGCTCCTGTGAGAAGAAGCACAAGTTTAGCCAGAGCTGAGAGAGAGCAAAACGGTTCGATCCAGAACTCAAGAGCAGGGAAATCCTCACCTGGCACCGAAAAGAGCCACTGCCAGGGCTGTTACACCTGGCCGTCCGGCCCCGCCGTGCTTCCTGCGCTGCTGCTGCGATGTTCATTGAAAAATCATAGCGTGTCCGCTCCTCAGCGCTGTTACGGAACGCGTAGTGCGTGTACATACAGTGTGTATACACCCCCACCCACTCTCTTTATAGTATAACAAATGATACATATAAATGGCGTATATATCTGTCGTGTATGTATGTGTGTACACACAACACAAGTACCATACATACCATGTTATATATAAATGGTGTAAAATGTGGAACTGAACATACACGTATGTAGTACTTATTCTGGAAATCACAGCCATCTTAGCTAATATCTTAATTTATCATAGAATCATAGACTATCTCACGTTGGAAGGGACCCATACAGGATCACCGAGTACAGCCGTGTGCCCGTATGCAGGTTACAGCTGCAAACAGCTGACGTGGGAAAACTATGCCCCAAAGACACCCCGGCCGGCAGCCTCCCAGCCGCCAGCCGCCGCCGCCCCGCAGCTCTCCGCAGCCGCCGCGCTAACGCTGTGTCTCCCCGCAGGTGATGATGCTGGGCAGCCCGCGGGTGGCCGAGCTGCTGCTGCAGCGCGGAGCCGACCCCAACCGCCCCGACCCGAGCACCGGCTGCTTCCCGGTGCACGACGCGGCCAGCGCCGGCTTCCTGGAGACGCTGGAGGCACTGCACCGCGCCGGGGCGCGGCTCGACCTGCCCGACGGCTTCGGCCGCCTCCCGCTCGACGTGGCGGCGGGGGGCCCGCACGGACCGGTGGGCCGCTACCTGCGACACCCGCCGCCCCTCGTCTAGCCTCCTCCCGTAATTTATTGCCCGCGCCCACCTCGGGAGACAGGAAGTAGAACAGCACTCACGGGCTTCTAAAATCCGCGGGTGGCGTTTCGCTGCTCGGATGCACGAAGGACCAGCGCGATATGTATCGGTTTGCACGCTATAGTTAGCACGTGCCTGCATGTTTTCCTGCGCTTGACACCCTCCACGCCCCGCTTTTTGACATGGTAGTCCAAACACTGTGAAGAGAAATGAATATGAAGGAAAGCCCCTGCACAGAGACGGCACAATAAACCTTTCGTGTTTTGACAGGACCGCATCTGCGCTGTCTCTTTACCCTCCTCCCCGGGGCTCCCCACTCGCGCTTCCCAGCCGTCCGTCTGCAGGGGGCGAGAGAGGCTCCGGGCTCTCCCGGGCCCGAGCCGACCGCTCCCGGTTGGTTTCAGCCTCAAGCTGCGTCGGACTCAAGGGGCGCTGAAGCCAACCTCTGCCTCTCCCTTGCAAAACCGGCCGGGACAGCGGGGAGTTGAGCCTTCCCGGGCGCGATTGCGGCTTTGGCACATACCTGCTTAAAACCGCGTAAGATGCTGTGCATGTCTCTGCATGGGCCCGTGGCGCATCCATGGCTCTTCTCACGAAGGTCGTAAACATGGGACATAGAAGGAGAAAATAAAGAGCGATTGGCGTCTCCGCAAGCCCAATACCGCCCTCGCTTGAAGTAATAAGTGTTTTACCAACTTGCAGGTGACCTCCTCCGAGTTGCTGTGAATTTAACAGTATTTTGAAGAAACCATGACGGTTGCACAATGAAGGCGGTGTGGAACTGAAAATTTAAAATCGTATATCCGAGCTCGGTCCCAGGGTTTCCTAAGCTGCTCGAAGGTGGCGTTTGGTGAAGAAAAAAACGAGCCGTTGTAATAGCGAGCGAGTGGTTGTAACGGCTGTGCTGCTGAAGGAGGAAGGGGGGCGGGGAACAGATCAATTATGTGGGGCTGCCTGCCCCACACCCACCCCCGGACCCCACGCGGGTCCGTGCTCACACGTCCTGCGCGACAAGGACACAGAAGGGGAAGCAAGGTGGGACAGCGGGAGAGCTCTGGGCTCGTTCCCCAGCACAAATCCCGAGCACTTTGGAGGCTATCTGTGGAGAATTGAAGGGGAAAAAAAGATTTCTCTTCGGTTTGCGTTCCTACCGAGTGTCCAAACCCTAGATATTTCATATATAAACATTGAAAATAATATATGTACTCTTATATAACGTATTAGAATATGCTATTTATTACATAATTTCACATAATGCATGCTTTAAAATTACTTTGTATACGTTGGTACACTATAGATATAGAGTTATACCATTTAAGTGTGTAATACATCTATGTAATACCTATATAAAAATATACATAAATATGAGTATATATTTAAAACCCGTTGTGGTTATATATCAAGCATATGTATTTGATTATTAATTATTTTAATCTGTAATATGGTTGTGCTTAATTATAACTACTATTTATGCATATAAACTCTGTGCAAAAATTCACATTATATTCGTGCTTGTTTATTATAAACCCGCCTAGAATATGTATTTTATACCTATCTTTTTATAGAAAATATATAACATTACAATAATGCGATGATAACACCTTATGAAAATGTACTATATTCTCTCTTAGTACATGGCATAGCCGCAGGCAAGCCAAGGACAACACTGGGGATGCAGCAGTCAAGTGCCTGCATGCTGTGCCTGAGGGAGCTGAGATGGAACTGAAATGAGACTGAACTGAGGGAACTGAGATGGAACTGAAATCGTGCAAGGCTAGAGCTTGGCAAGGCAAGGCTGCAGAAAAGTAAGGGTCTGATAAACTGTTCTTCTTCCAATATCAGTTAGACCAGTATTCCTCTTTTGAAAGGTCGTTTTCCTCAAGAGTCAAAATTGATTTAAAATTTTAAATATTCACATTATAGTTTATGAAACAACAACGATAATTATTATTATTATAATAAAAATAACTAATATAATAATAATAGTAATAATGATGATGATAATAATAATAATAATGCATAAATTTGACTGGGAAATAACGTACTTTCCTAGGCTGACTGCACTAAACGAGCAGAATATGCCTTCAAAATGCAGCAGGGCTAAATGCCTAATTGCTATAAATCTGCCTCATGCTGCAGTTCTGGAGCCCCTTGCCCGTGCCAGGCCCACAGTGGGGGCTACTCACCTCGTGGGAGGATGGGGGTCCCCGATGTAATCCTGCTCGGCCATGGGAGCTTCCACAGGCACCTTTTCTTCTGGCAGCAGCGTCGGCTCCAGGGCTTGGATTTCTCCCTGAAAACCAGCATAGTAATTGTTAACAACAAACAGCAGCAATATGCATGTCGGGAAAGCCCTAAAAGCATTATGTTTAACGTGGCGGTTAACTGGCACTTTTTATTTCTAATACCTCAATTGTGCTTGAGTGTATCTGAGCGACAGACAGACAGACAGACACACCCCTCTGCAGCAGGGTTTGTGCCCTGTGCACGATGAGATGCTCCCCGGGCCCGGCTCGGCCATGCATTCAGCGTTGGCGGGTATTTGGTTTCTATTGCCAAAACTGTCAATTCATCCTCCCACCACCGCACCTGCATCATGCAGCCAGGCAGGCGTTCATTATTTCTCTCAATTTTGCCTTGCCTGTTGTCGAGAAGTAGCCACGGGAGGGGGGGTGGGAACCAAAAAAAAAAAAAGAAAAAAAAAGCAAGGATCTCGAAGAGCTGCTTTCATTTCTAAATGGCTGTTTTCACTCACACATTTCCCAGGCTTGAAATCGGACTCGGTCCAAGAGAAACCATTTCAGGCTCTTCTTTATTAGCATTGTTGTTAGGGTTACTCCCTGCACAGGCATGAGAAGGAAACTTGTATTGACATCGGTGTTATTACTGTTTGTCCAGCCGAGAGTAGGAGGTGTTTGTTATGGGGGGAGTGTTGCACACGCATATATCCACCAGCCCTCCCAGGGACGCCGCGATGCCTCCCTCCCTCCCGGAGTCTTCCCTGCCGGCTCCCTGCAGTCCCTGCGCACCCCCAGCTCCGCGCCGAGCCACGTCCAGCCGTGCCGAGCCATGCCGGACCCCACCGCACCCGAGGAGGACGAAGAGGCACCCGCAGGACCGGCACCTTCCCTGCCCGTCACCCCTCACCGTGCCTCGCACGGAGGTACGCCGCGCCCGGGACGGGGGGTGAGCAGGCAGAGGGGCTCCCGGGGAGGAGGGGCGGGGACGGGGCGGGTAGCGGATCCCCCTCAACCCCGCCGCCCAGAGGTCCTCTGCCGGGCGGCAGGCCTCGCTCAGCACCGGCCGTCGAGGGGCTCAGCACCCTTCGGCGGTCCCCACGGCAGCGGACCGGGAGGGGAACGCCGGCAGGTTGATCGGGGCTTCTGAGCGCTCCTCTGCTGTTTACCGTTCCCGCCCCCCTCCCCCCGCCACCGCCCAAAATCTCACCCTTCAAACCGAAAACAAAAGGATCCGTCACCGCGGAGCACGGCCAGGGAGAGGGTCGGGGGAAAGGAAATAGTTAATTACCCGTTTCGGTTACCGGCGGGGGGAGACGAGATCCGCTTTTTTTTTTTTTTTTTTTTCTCGCTCCGCTACGCAACGGCCCCGCGTCGCGTTCAAATGACCATGTGACAAGGAAATAGCTGCTCGCCCGGGCCAATACTGGCCTGCACTTTTAAAGCGGCAGGGATCCGCTAGCCGCCCCCCGGTGCACCTACACGGCCCCCGGGGGGACGGGCGGGGGTCGCGATGCGTCGGGCCACCTCAGCCCCCGCCCCACCGAGGGGCTCCCGAAGGGAGTGGGGTCCAAACCCAAACAACCAACAAGAGAAAAACCCCAACATAACACACTTTCTGCAAACGGAGCAGGAGGCCGTGTGTTTGGAGGGGACAGACGGGACGGGACGGGGGGGGGCGGGGAGGGGGGAAGGAGGAGGGCAAGGACATGTCGTCAAGGCTTTATTTGAAAGCAGGGGAGCGCCCTGCGATTGGCCGTCCTCCACGCCCGTTTGGTGGTGGTGCTCCCCGGGGAGAGTCAGTGGGAGGGGAGAGGAGCCGGCAGCCTCCCCCGTCCCCATCCCCCGCTGCCGGTCCTCCTTCGCCTGCTTTCAAGGCGGGAACCATCATCATGGGAGGCGTTTAAGGGGGGGCGGGGGGGGGGGGGGGAAGGGAGGTAAAGCGAAATGGGGAGTCGAAATTAGTCAAACGGAAAAGAAAGAAAAAAAAAAAAAAGAAGAAAAAAAAATCCTCTCCAATGAATGGAGGGTGAGAGGGCCGATTCACCGGTGGGGCCCCGGCGGGGAGGTATTTCTTGTGCGACAGGCCGGGGGCTCCCCCGCACCCATGACCCCCCGGATAAGGTGCACTGTCCGCTTTCGGCGCGCCCGCAGCCTGCGCCGGGCCCGGGCCCTGGGATGGCGCATCCTCCGCGGTGTCGTCGGGGCGCTGGGGCGGCGCTGGCCGCCGCGCCTCGCTCTGCTACTGGTCCTGCGGAGGAGGCGCCGCGGGAGCCCCCGGCCCAGGTAGGGGCCCCGGGTAGCGGGGCTGCTTGGGGAGGAGGCGGCGGGGGGGCTGTCGCTGTCGTCGCGGGGGCCCGACGGTGCGGTGGGAACGGGAGGCGGTAGCGGCCGCCCCCGGGTGAACGGGGTGCCCGCTCCCCACGGCAGCCCGGCCCCGGTCGCGCAACACCACGGAGCCCCCGCCGCGCCACATGCTCATATTGCATCGGGAACACGTGAGGGTTGCACAGGCGTGGGGGTTATTATTTTTTAGTCTTTTTTTTTTTTTTCTCTTTTTTTTTTTGTTGTTGTTGGTAAGCGCTGTAGAAAACGACCTGTTCTTGAAAAGTTACTGTAACTTATTTCTGCCTTTTTCTTTGTCCCCCTTGAGAAGTTTTTCTTTTCGTTTTTCCTATGGCTAACTTAGAAAAAACAAACCCACCACCCCTTACCAACATTTGCAGATGGTTTTCTGCAAGAGAGAACTTGCTCTGAAGAGAGAAAATGGCCACTGTTTCCCGAGCCTGTATTACTTTCCATTGCTGTAAATGACGGTGAAATACAGTGGCCTGCTTTGCCTTCCTTGCTGTTATATAAATATGTGCAATAAGGGTCAGAGCGGCCGAGCAGCGTCAGAAAGAGTAATTAAAACACACACGTATATAAAGGGCATTGAGACACCCAAGGTGTTTTTAGAGACTTTTTCCTGATTTCAGACTGTAAAACCGGATTGTTGTGAATCTGCACACCACAACTTAGGCCTCGATCATTACACAAAATTAGACACATTATGAAAAATAAAGTGAATATTAATTTTGGTGAGTGTTTGAGGATTGTTCTGCAAAATCCTTGTAGGAGGTCAGTAGAGGAGTCCACAACCTTCTCTAATCCAGAGCACAGACTGGAGAATAGCAGGGGCAGAAGGACAGTAGAAATATTTGCCTTAGAAAATATCTACAAAAATAGCGATTATATGTTATATAAATATATATGTGTGTGTGTATATATATATAGATATTAAAAAAAAAAAAAACAACAACCCAACAATTAAACCCTTCAAGCTATAGGACTCGAATTGTGGAGATAAAGCAGTTCACAGTTTGCCTGCTCCAGTCCCTGGTTAGATCCTTTTAGCACTTTTTGAACATCAGGTGTAGGGAGATATACATACACACTCTCTGTGTGTGTGTGTGTATATATATATATATATATATATATATATAAAAAAAGTCAGAAACAACATCTAGTTTTCCTTGTTACTTTCAAATCCTTCCTTTCTTGCATTTTTAGTAGGCCTAATTTCTTCATCTTACACTAAATGGGGGGGAAAAAGAAACTATAAACTCTGGTTGACCTGAAATGCACAAATCTGGATTATAAAACATTAAACATAGATATGAAGGTGTCAGTTATCTCGATTTAAAATTTGCTGCAGCAAGGACAAAATCTTCTTATGCATCAGGCAGTGTGGCAACTTTTTTTTCCTTCTATTTCCACACTTGCTGTAAATACTGCTGCTCCCCTGTGCCCTGAACTTTTCACTGGGGAGACTGAGTTCTTGAAAAGTGCCAGTTAGGTCTAAAATAGTGACTGAAATGTGCTGAAAAGCTGATTCTGAAGAGGCTGGGGAGGGGTAAAAGAAGTGTGTGTTTAATCTAAAAAAACCGTGCTCCTTCCATAGTAGGATGTAACAATATTACAGTCACAAAAGTAATGCATAAATATTTTGGCATCTCAGAGACAGAGAACCCCAAACCCACAGTATTTCAGGACACAGTCTGCCGGAAGAGGAGGGGGGCTTCATATTTGGATGAGGTGGAAATCTATTTCAGGGGAAAAAAAAGAAGTTTGAAAATAAAGGGAAAACAGCTGCTTTTTAAATTTCTTTTTTCCTTGCCCTTATTTGTTACTTAGAGAGATGGGTCCTATTCTCAAGCTTTGTTCAAAATTAAATTACTTAAATAGGTGGATGGAACAAAGAAAATTTTAATACTCCTCGAGCAGTCTTAGAGAGAGAGAGAGAGTGTCTTTCATTAAAACAGTGTCCACGAAGCTGCTTCTGAACCTCCGGGGACTGACACTCAAAACCTGGCTGATAGAAGCAATTCTACATCGCATTGGCCATACCGTGACCTTTTTCTCTTGCAACATCTAAACCTTTTTATTTCTTAGACGTATGGGAGAGATTTTATTTGTTTTGCCTTGTGTGTGTGTTTATTTGTCATTTGTCTTTGCTTTGCTATTTGTTTTTTAAGGAAGGGAATATTTTGCCTGATGAATGCTTAATTTTTGTACTGTTAGGTGATTACCCAGAGCCATTACATCGTTTTACTTTCCAATGGCTTCATAGCACAAAATGGAAAACTGAAGTAATATGCGTCTAAAATTTCCTGGAGGGTTTCTACAAAAATTGTAAAAATATCTAGAAATATTTTCACAGCTATGTAGGGCAGCATATTGCATTCAGAAATGTGCTTTGTGCAAATTTACATCACACAACTTGAAAAACAGAAACCAAAGTATTTAATTTTTAGTATTGCAGATTTTTGGGTCGTTGTGGGGTTTCTGTTTGTTTGTTGGGGTGTAGTGTTTTTTGGCCATTTTTATGTTCAAAAGAAACCTCTATGGCACAACTTCTAAAGGTCTAAAATTAAAGTGCTAGATTTTCCTGCTCTTACCCAATATGTGTGATAACGATAATTATCTTTGCAAATACAGTGACATTTTAAGCTGAAGAGTAGAAGCATCCTCTTCAACGATTTCTATTCATCATTTTTGCTTCAGTTGTGGCATAACTCCGAACAACTGTTCCCCCCCCCCCCCCCCCCCAATTGTAAATCAGGTTACTTTCATGCAGCCTCTCCATTGCGTCTTCCACTCCTGCCCCTCCTGTGTTTTGGGGGGCTTTAGTTTTTTTTTTTTTTTTGCTTATTTACAAACAAGGACATCCCAGTATTATGTTCTCTATAGTTTGCCTCTTTGTAGTATTTAATTAACCCCTAAACTTATTACTGAAATACCTGCTAGATGATAAAATAACTCACATAAATGTTTTGAAAACACTTTAAGTTTAATGTTTACAAATTTTTTTCTTCGAAAGGGTAGCACGTGCTAAGCCTTAAACAGGGCATAAGATGGCTGCTTTTGGTAACTGAAAATTACCTTTTCTGTCCTGTATGCTATTATCAAAACATCTTCAAAACAATTTGCAGCGTTGCTGTACTGTAATATTAAAATGGATGTTTTCAGTGTCAAAACCCTGTATTGTTGAACAGTGACTTTAAAAAATACTAGAAGCAGAAATGTAGAATCGGAAGACTGCTTGATGTGGACAGTCTTCTCCATTTCCCCCCCCCCCCCCCCCCCCCATATCTTTGCAGTAAGGTTTGTTGGAGAGGGAAGATGGTTTCTCCTCCCTTCCCCCAAGATGCAAGTCCAATACAAGGGGTCGTTTTCAAAACGCATTAGCACAGGTTTGGCTGTTATTTCCCTGACTTCAGAAATGAGTGTGTGATATTATGTTTTGATGAATTTGAGGTCGTTTGTTGGTACCAAAATTGTGCAAAATAGGATGTGCATTTGTGAGGGTAAAATTCATATGGCTTCAATAATGTAACTTAAAATTGTGTCTTTTTAATGGTTCAGTGGCTTGACAAGTAATTTGGAGGACCAGTAATCATTAGCACAGGACCATATTTGTTGTTTTACACCATGGTGCTATTTTGTGGCTTTTAATGATTTTAGCAGGAATGGAGATACAGACAGGCCCTCTGACTCCTCTAGTAACATCTTAATTTACAAATATGTTGACATGTGAGTGTATAATATTTTTTTATACATATATAAAAGTTACTTATACAAAAAGACATGTATGCATATATTTATATACACACATATGTGAGATGCATAAAATCCACTATCGTTACTATTTCACTGAAAGCAAGATTAGCCAGAGATAATATGCAACCCTGCCGCGCCTCACTAGTGATCTGCAATTTTAGGACACCTGACACACGTAATCCCAGGGAGGTTTTCTCCTTGGATCTATCCCTACATGGCTATCACTAATGGCAGAGAGGGCATGAAGGACTGCAGGGCACTTTACCTGTTGGGTGGGAGATCCTTTCCTTTTAATTCCCTCGCTTTATGGACTTTTAAAAAATCCACTTTTAAATTTTGGTTGTTGATTTTTAAAAAAATATTAATTTTATTTTTAATAGCCCTCCAGCCCTGGGGTCCACTCTGCACCATGCACTGCAGCAAAACCAGGGTGCGTGGGAGCCCGCTGCACGTCCCTGCCGAGCAGGTGCCTTACCGCGCCCAAGCCCGCTTCAAATACCGCACCCTGCCCTTGCAAAGCAGAAACTTGGCGGGGGAGGCTCAAAAAGCCCCCATATGAGGAATTTTCAGTGATTTTCTGTCTTATCTACGCAAGGATAAATTTGTGTTTAATTTCTCCGTGTCCAAGGATGCCTCTGCCTTTCCGCCGTCCGTACCTGTAGACATAAAATCGCCGGTTTCGCCCTTCAGGGCATTTGCCCTCTCAAGAGCCTACGCGGGGCTTTGCGTGTGCTCGAGTGGCTCAGGGGAGGATAACGTCGAAGGGAACAAAGGTGCATCTGCACGGCAGATACTGCTTCTGTGGCAATCGCACCGGTTTGCTGTAATTAAAAATAGGAGATTAGGCAACTGACGGGGTAGGGGGTGGGGGGCGCATCAGGACACACACACACACAGCCTAAAAAAGTCCTTAAACTGTTTTGCTATATTTGCTCACTTCATCCGACCTCGGCGGTGGCTCTGAAACGCCCCGCTCTCCGCATCGCCCTGTGGGAGCGCAGGAGCCTTTAACCCCCCCTCCTTCGTCTCGCCCCTTGCCGAGGTCTTCCCGTACCTTCGAGGTGGCGGACTAAAACCTTTAAGCCGCGGGTCGCGGGTGCTGTGGCAGCTCCGCAGGCGCTGGGGCCGATTCCCCGCTCCCCTCGACGGGGGGGGGGTGGCTGGGGGACAGGGTGAGTATCACAGGCGTCGCCGGGGCCCGCCGCGGGGAGCAGCTTTGTCCAGGAGGGATGAGTGGGAGTGCGGGAAGCAAGAGGAGGAGTCAGGTGCGTTGTTTTTGGGAACCTTCACAGAGATAAGAGTGGGCTCTGCCCAGCCTCTGGCTGCCGGGCTGGAGCCGTACCTTGTCCCGGCTGGGTCTCGTCGCGGCCGTCTTGCCCGCGACAGGCTCCCGCAGGGCCGGGCGAAGCGGTCCCCGCGGCCGGCTGCCATGCGGTGGATCGCAGACTTCCTGCGGGCACGGCGCTCTTCCTCATCCGGGCCGCCTGCTCCCGGCCGGCGGCGGGACGGGGGAACGGACCCCAGCCCCACCGCTCGGAGGAGCTCGGGGTAGGGCAAGGAGACCCTCCGGAGGGACAAGCCAAATCCATCCCTCTCACAAGAGTCCCTCCCTGCCCCGGGAAGGCTCTGGTGTGCCGTCCGCCGCCGCACGCCCCATGCAAAATAACGGCGGGGCGCGTCCCACCTGCCCGGGCCGGGGCAGCTGTGGCCAGCCCCGGGGAAGCGGTTTGCCGGCTGGGCTGCGCCCCCCTCCCCGTCCTTCGCACCCCGCACCGATGTGGGGAGGGGCTGGGAGCGCACGCCGCAGCCCCCGTCCCCTTCCTCCTCCCGTACCAACGGCGCCCCCGGGGGGTGGCAGCCCCCGCGGGAGCTCTCGGGGCGGTGTGAGGCCGCGCTGCCCCGCGGGGTGCCGAGCTACCAGCTTGGCTGTCAGCACCCCGCGATCCTACTCCACCCCACCCCTCCCCGCCAACTCCGTGCCCCCCAGGGAGGGAGCGCGGGTTTTCCCGCAGCCGACAGGACCACGGCCCCCTCCTCTCGTGGAGCCGGGGCGGGGGGATGCTGCAGTGCCCTGCCCCGCCGGGCGGCGAGCAGCGAGGGTACGCAGGGCCGGGCCGGGGGACGGTCTGCCCCGGGGGGGGAGGCGCGGGGGCCGGCCTCTGTCGTCGGGGAGGAGCAGCTGCCGAGCCGCGGCGGTCGAGGTCCTGGCCGGGGGAGACGGAAAGGCAGGGGGCGACCCTGTGTCGGGGCGATGGAGGCGTCCCCCCGGGGCGGCCGCTGTGCTGGCGACCGGCTGTGCAGCGCTGCTGCCCGCGGGGACCGCGAGGAGGTGCGGAAGCTCCTGGACGCGGGCGCGGATCCCAACGGGACCAACTCCTTTGGGAGGACCTCGCTCCAGGTACGGAGCAGCGGGGTTGGGGGGGGGGTTATGGGGCAGGGGGGAGGGGGTGTGTGGAGTGTGACGGCTTGGGGGAGCTGTCCTTTGCCACGCTGGCGGGGGAGAAGGGAGGGATTTCGGGTTTTGAATTGATTTTTATTGTTATTATCGGAACCGAGCTCCAGCCGCAGCTGCCTGAATGCAGGAGGGTATTTTCTGAACCCCCGATCTCCTGCAAACACTAAGATAGGGTTGGGAGGGGGGGGTGGGGGGGTTGGGGGGGGGTGGGGGGGTGCAC